>NC_068562.1:18941346-19251923 GCF_022201045.2 Citrus sinensis
AGAATTTTTTCAAAAACTGTTCTTGCATGTTATTCCAAGTTCTTACTGATCCAGATCTAAGGTTTTGTAGCCAAGTTTTAGCTTTATCTTTTAATGAAAAAGGAAAAAGCTTTAATCTAATTATGTTCATGCTACAATTTTGGTCCATGTATGTATTACAAACTTCCTCAAAATCTCTTAGATGCAAGTACGGATTCTCAGATTCTAAACCATGAAATGTTGGTAAAAGTTGGATAATACCTGGTTTAAAATTGAATCGAGATGCTTCTGGAGGAAATACTATACACGACGGTGCTCCGGTTCTGGTTGGATTCATGTAGTCTCTCAGAGTCCTTGGTTGATTCTGATCATGCCCATGTTGAGATTGGTTGTCTCCCTAATCAATTTGAAGATTAAGTTCGCCCAAAACGTTTTCGCCTTCATTCTCATCCATGATTGGTGGTGGAGATTGAGATCTACGAATTAACCTGCCACTTGAAGATCGAGACCAATGTCTCATGCAAGGGTTATGTTATAAAGATAATATTTACACAAATTGATAACAAAATAAAATAAAATAATAAATAAGCAAATAATATAAGTATACAAAAGAAAATTAAATAACAAAAATGGTGGTTGAACCCACCAACAAAGTAATAAATAAATAAATGCAAAATAAAAAAAATGGTGGTTGAACCCACCAATTAAAAAAATAAAAAATGCAAAATTAAATAAATACTGAAAATTAAATAACTGAAAATAAAAGTTAAGGGTTAGTAGTTAGTTTGGTGGTTAAACCCACCAATAAAGCAAAAAAAAAAATACGAAATAAAATAAATGCAGAAAATTAAATAACTGAAATTAAATAAAAGTTAGGAGTTAGTAGTTAGTAAGTTAAGAGTTAGTAATTAGAGTTAGTAGTTAAAGTTAGTTTGGTCCAAAATAAGTCCAAATATGTCCAAATATGTCCAAAGTATGTCCAAATATGTCCAAGTCTTGATTATGTTGAGGAATTTCGTCTAGGGATTCTATTGCAAATTATTTTTAATTTTATGGTCAAACTGTAA
The DNA here is from genome assembly GCF_022201045.2 of Citrus sinensis. Lineage (NCBI taxonomy): Eukaryota > Viridiplantae > Streptophyta > Magnoliopsida > Sapindales > Rutaceae > Citrus > Citrus sinensis. The sequence continues at coordinate 18,942,393 of NC_068562.1, forward strand.
TTTTTAGAAGTTTAGAATTAACAATTTGGGATGAAAGTGAAACAGTTGAAAGATATCGGGGTCCGAACGTAATTACCAAAAGATTGGGCTGGAAACGGAAATTGTTGGGGTGAAACTAGAATTATGAAAGATATGGGGACAAAAGAGAATTTAAGAAAAGAAAAAGGGGGTAAACGAAATTTTACATATAAGAGAAAAATAAAAAACGGAAAAACAAACCAAATAAAAAAACTTTTCCCCGGCAACGGCGCCAAAAACTTGACACAACTTAAAAGTAAATTTTAACTCCCAAGTATAAGAGTGTCTTGTTGTATTATAACTTGGTGAGTCCGAGGTCGATCCACAGAGAAAAGATTTAATTAGTTTATTTTATTTTATCTAAAAATTGAAATTAAAACTTGAATATAAACAACTTAATTTAAATGAAACTATGGAATTGATCTAGTTAGGGTTATGGATCCACTCTTAGAAATAAATAAAACTTAATAAATTCTTTTTGCCAATTTGTTTTAGATTTATTACCCAAAAGATTAATTATACAAATTATTATTATTTTCCCTTTAATTTTATGATGGATTAAGTATTTATTGTGCCAAAATTTAATTTGTCTTCAATAAGTCAAAATACCATTTCACCATGCCTTATATTAAGATCTTAAGAATTTATTGTGCCAAATTCATTTGTTTGTCTACAATAAATCAAATTTTCAAAATATAAAACATGTATAAAATTAAATAGAAAATAATTTAATTTATAAAATTAAACATAGAATTTGATTAAATCATATTTATTTCTTAAGAGTTTCACCTTCCCCTAACTAATATTATTTAGTTAAGCATAATTAAAATAAAAAGAAGTAGTAAAATTGAATTACTTATAATTAAAAGAAATAAAAACAACTAAAATTGGAAATAAAACTAATTTTATTAATGAAAATAATTATACAAAATATTAAAAACACACCTGGAAATCAAGATTACAAGGAGATGGAGAGAATTTGAGAAGAAGAGAGTTGTAGAGAGATGATTAAAACATAAAAATGAGGCCTTATTTATAGAAAAATAAATTCATAATCCAGTGCTTTGCGGTCCATCATAGGCTTCATGCATGTGCTCCTCACAACCCTTAGATCAAGATCCAATGGCTGGTCAAACTTCAAAAGTCAACATCACACATGGCATCATTTGACTCGTCCGATTTGCCCAAAGAACGGTTGAGATTTGGCGGGTTAATGGGTGGATCGGGTCGACCCGAATACAAAGATTCGGATCCTCAAACTTGCTTCACCAACCATTGCCACGTGGCACAATCATGGCCATTGAATCATGAACGGTTGAGATTTAGTCAAGATTGCCAGTTATCCCATGCACTCATATCTATTGTAAGCTCATTTCATCATCCAATCAGTGCTCGGTCAACAGGAAAAGTCAACTTTTTTTACACAAGCCCAATTTTAAGCTGATCTTGACTGATCTTAAGGTTTTCGGACCTCCGGAATCCAAATTTGACCTCCGTTTATTTGTTTGGAGCCTCGAAGTACGTGAAATTAATAATTTTCCTAATAAACACATAAAAATACACAAAATTAAATATATTTAAAACATAATTAATAATTCATAATATATTACATAAACACAAATATAAATTATAACATAAGCATAAAATAACATATTATCGCTTGATAATTAAACAATTTTTAATACTAATCATCTGTTAACATACATATTTATATAATATTGATTTTGATGATAACAAACTGGATAAATAAGTTGGAGTCCTTAAAACTGATTATTTTGAAGCCGCATGAAGTTTGTTTTAGACATAAATAAGATTCTGGAAATAAACGGATAACTGTTAATCCTAAGTCGACAAACCGTTTTCTTAAGATAATTTTATAGTTTTGATTCTAGAAGAGAATAGTGAACCGTTTATTAGAAAACAGTTAACCGATAAATTTCAGAGAGCAAATTCTTTGGAATCGGTAAACCGTTTATTGATAACGGCTAACCGAAAAATTTCAGAGGGAAATTAGTTTGCAACCGATGAATCGTTTAGCACAAAAGGTTAGTCGATAAATATCTTGTACGTCTCTAGAATTAAACAGCAAACTGACAACTCTAAAGGGTGAACCGATTATTCAAAATTCAGCATAATGGTAACTTGCACAAAGTCACAATGGTGATCCAACAGTAGTAGACGGTGATTCGTTTATACCCAAAAAATCAACAACGGCTAGTTTTCTTCTCCAACTATAAAAGACTTAATCAAATTGGATTCTACAATCATCATTAAGCTTATTATTGTGTATTCAATCTTGCTTGAGCTTAAATCTTGTTAATCTTTCATCAATTCACACTTTAGGCTTTCATTTGTAAACACATATATTGTGTGGAGAAAAGTTTGTGTAATTTTCATTGAAAACATCAAATTGAGTGTTTGAAAGTGTGAGAAACACTTGAGTTAAAAGGTTTGGGATAACGTCTTGTTGTAAAAGTTGATTGAATGTTGGAAATCAATTGTAAAGATTTTGAAGCCTTAAGGTGAAAGGCTTGATTAGTGGAATCCTCAAGTCCAGTGAGCTTGTAGGCGAGGACGTTGGTAGGATTTATCGAATCTCGTAAAAATATCGTGTTTGATTCTCTTTCCCTTATCTCTTTAAGTTTTGATTGTTGTGATTTATTTGTTATTTGTATAATTTTATTTGATATTTCTATTGATGATTTACGTTTTCCATAATTTTTTAGAAACTCAATTCACCCCCGTCTTGGATTGTTTAGCTAGTATTTCAATGTCTATTATTACTCTTTTTGAAAAGATGTTTATTTTATAAGTTTCTAAATTTTAATAGCATATATTAAAAGTATGAAGGAGGTTAATTTTTATATGTAACTTACTAAACAAGTTATCTCATCTTTTTTAAAGTTCATATTATAACTTTAGTTCTTAACAAAAAAACAACTATGTCTTACTCTATCATAAACCGTAATATATAAATAAAAGGTAATTTAAACTTATGTTTAGTTTAGTTATTATACAATAAAATAGCACTTCCATAACAAAATTTATCAAACGTATGTACTCTTCCTTTTAAACTGATAGCAATCTCTAACATAATTTATCAAACATCAAACTGTTTTTTTAATCAACAACTTATCTCATCCAATATCAAAAGTAACTTATTTCGTCAGCTACCACAATCCCAAACTGCCCTAAGCTGCCCTAAGTCTATTGCATAAAAAAAAGAAGATCTTCTTGATGCTTATATTTTAGGTTTTATAAAAATCCTGCCTCTTCTTCATCGTATATTGGCTTGACCATCAGAGTGTCATTACTTGCGATCGTCAGCGATGCCTCTAACATCAGTTTTCTTCTTTTGTAAATTCTGACAGTTCTTCCTCCTGAGTCTTTCCTTGAAAATTAGAGATATCATCCCCAACAGTAGGTCTTTAAATATTTTGAGCAAAATGATGACTTAACCAAAACTTTACCAAAACATTTTCCGTTATTGTAATGTGTTATGTCGTAAAAATTATGCAATTTGCCAATAAGGCATTATAGAATATTGTATTAGCGCAGCCACTGAAACGAATCAACTAAGTGTCTGGTTTGAGATTTTGCTACATATTCAAATAAAAAGTTAATGCGAAAGATATTGGGTTGAACTCTTACCACTGAATAAATATAAAGATACCTTGATTCAAATCACCAAGAATACATATATCTAAAAAGTGATTTTGAAAAGTTCAATCCTAATTTTACTATTCAGTAAAATTTTTTTAAATCACTTTGGATAAAATCACCACATCTTATAGCAGATTTTGAAAAGTAAAGAAGGAGTAGGTTTTCAAAATTTGATTATGAGAATCACTTTTATATTTAATACAATTTCATATATATCCTCATATATATTATAAAAATATAAAATTATCTTACTAATTAGGAAATAAAATCATTAACTTTAAAAAGATTATTATTATTATTATTACTAATTATATTGAGATAACAAAATAAAAAATAAAATTAATGATTTAAAATAGTTATCAATTATTATAGGTACACAATAAATTTTTTTATATACATGTTTATAAATGTTTAACTAAATTTTATTCAACATTATGTTTAATTCAGTCATTTATATTCTTACAGCAGTCTAACAATAAGATTTATCAAACAATTACAACTACTTTTAAAACTTACAACACTTTTAAAAATAAATTTCATTAATTTTTTTTTCACAGTTGATTATTTTCACAGTATAGTTAATAGCAGAGCAGTTATTTTAAAAGTTGGAGTATTACCAAATTAGCCCTAAGTACTAGTTGTTAAATTTATTTAAAAAATTATTCTTTTTAACCTAATACATCTAATAATTGGCCTAACATTACCACCTAGTAAGTGATGTGGTGGTGTTGATACTGTAGAAAATACTTTCTCCTATTATATCTATTAATTTAAAAGTTGAGACAACTACTTGTTAAAATATAACACTCTTTTTTTTTTTGAAATATTGATATATTACAATTAGAACTCTATTGATATTTACAACCAAATAGCAATCGAGACTCTTCTTTATGATTCTAATATGGCACAACCCGAACAACGATCCTCACTTAATACTGGAGGAAAATCTATTTTACCTTTAAAGCAGAGAACCAAATAAACTGTTATCAGAAGGGGAGTCGAGTTCCAATCATTGCTGAGACTCGAAATTGGGCGGAATGGGCTACGAGCCCATTGGCCGTTATCAACTCATTTTGGACTTTAAAAAAATTTAACATTATGTACTATATATATATATAAAGTGAATTATGGAGAACCTTTTGTCAAGCCCTTAAATTCGCGGACCAACTTCATCCATTCACTAATTTCTAAATCTTTGCTCCATCTCACCTGCATGTTTTCTCTCTCCAGGATTGTCCCTTCTCAATTCCTCTTTAACTATTTCTTCTGTTTTCTTTATTGGTCTCACTAGCAGGATCTTCAATCTCAATTGCATCATGTCGAATTCACAGGAGCTAAACCGCACGGATAATAATTATATTTCAAATAACTTGGTAACTTGCCAATATTTTAACGTAATTCACTCCTACGGTATTTGGCATCATAACCCTTTGCAAAGCACCACGCCTGTTCTATTGCTGCAGATGGTTGTCATCTTCCTATCCACTAGAGCCATTTACTTTTTATTGCGGCCTTTTCACCAAACTACAGTCATGGCCCAGATTCTTGTAAGCTCATTACAAACTTTCTCTTCCATTTGATACTTTTGTTTTTTCCTTTTATTTCTGTTACGATTAGAAAAATGTTAAAGAGACGGAACACTTTCATAGTGCTGAGGTGATTTACTTTTCTTTTTTCAATTAAATGAGCAATCTAGCACCGGGTTGTCAGCATTCTGTTAATTTTTTTCTTTGTTTAAATATCGTCCCTATAATGAGTATTAATTTTCTTGTTTTTACCAGGGTGGTGCAATAATCGGCCCCTCAATTCTAGGTGATGACACGTCTACTTTGTTTCCAATGCGAAATAGACACATACTTAGAACATTTGCTGAATTTGGCATGATCTTGCACATATTCGTGTTAGGAGTGCAAATTGATTTGGGATTAATTAAACATATAAGAAGAAGAGCCGTGGCAATTGGTTTCTTTGGATGTTTAATTCCATTGATATTTGGCATGTCAAGCTTTCGTCTCATTCAGCAACAAAAAAGCCGTTTTGATGTTGAATCAGCAACTGGAATTGCTGCTTCGGTGGCCGCAAATTCAATGACTTCATTGGTTGTGGTAACAAGCGTTCTTAAAGAACTCAATATGTTAAATTCAGAGCTGGGTCGCTTAGCTTCCTCTGCCGCCATGGTTAGTGATATACTAAGTTGGATCACTTGTATGATTCTGAATGGTGTTTCTGATGCTTACAATAGTAATCCTATGAAGCCATTATATACGTTTCCAAGTTTATTCGGATTTTATTGTACAATGTTCTTTCTACTAAGGCCATTAACAATATGGATAGTCAGCAAGACAGCAGAGGGAGAATCTATGAAGCAAAGTCACTTTATATCAATAATATGCATAGTCCTGGGAGTTGGTTTTGTTGGTACATGTTTTGGTCAAGGCTCTTTTTTAGGCTGTTTTGTTTTCGGCCTGTGTTTACCAGATGGGCCACCATTGGGCACACAATTAGTAAATAAACTTGATTTTTTTACATCTGGATTTCTGATTCCTGTCTTCTGTGCTATGAGTGGGATAAGATGGGAAATGTATCTATTAAAAGAGAGCTCGACAAGAAAGATGGAGTTGATCATGGTGATGTCTTATATAGGCAAGTTTACAGGAGTAATTTTATCATCCTCTTTCTTTGGGATATCTTTCATTAAGGCTTCATGTCTTGCCTTCATCATGTGTTGCAGAGGCATTCCTGAAATTGCTTTGTATTGCATGTGGAAGGACAAGAAGGTACATATATGTGACTCCAAATTTGATAAGGGACATATCACTCTTGTAGTTTTGTGAAATGGTCGCACAAATCTTTTATACGGCACATAATTTCTCTTTCTCGACAAATCTTAGGGTCCTGCATATTCCAAAAATAGATCCGTATGACTGACCATTTCTAAAAAGAAAAAGGTCTTCATGATCATTTCTCCAAACCATCGGTGTGTTGTTGTCATTTTTCCTTATTTTGTACACATATATTGTCATATTAACTTGTCAATTAATTGTTTGTACGCAGACTATAACTAGCCAGATTTTTGCCCTTTTGATAGCCAACATGGTAATTGTAACTAGCATTGCCAGTGCCGTCGTTGGCTACCTATACGACCCATCAAGAAGATACAAGCTAGACGTACGAAGGGCAATCTCTAAAACCAAGCAAAACAATCTCCGGATATTAGTCTGCATAAACAAAGAAGACAATATGAATCCAATAATAAGTCTCCTCGAAGCCTCGAATCCCACCAGAAATTTCCCAATAACTGCCTTTGTGCTCCAACTTATTGAGTTGAAAGGCAGTGTAACAGCATTTCTTAAACCATACCATCAACACACACAATCTGTTGTCGCTTCTTCAACCCATCTGATCAATGCCTTTGCTCAATTGGAAAGAAGCTACCATGGGAACATTGTGGTGCAACATTTCACAACAATTGCTCCTTATGCAAGTATGCATGACGATGTATGCACACTTGCACTTGACAAAAGAGCCGCCATCATAATCGTTCCATTTCACAAACAATGGGGGGTTAATTGCTTGGTGGAATCTTCTGAGCTTCCTATACGAGCCTTAAATGGAAACATCCTTGATAAGGCTCCTTGCTCGGTGGGAGTTCTTGTTCAGCGAGGAAAAATCAAAAGCATCCGCCCAACGTTCGATTTTCAATTGTCGTACCATATCGTTATGCTCTTCGTAGGCGGTGCTGATGACAGAGAGGCGTTGGCATACAGCAGACTCATGGTAGAACATCCAAATATTAGTCTCACAGTAGTTTGGTTTGTATCAAGTGATCCAGACACGTCATCAGGCATTGAGACAACGGATGATCGTGATCTTGATAATCACGCGTTTGATGAGTTTAAGGATAGTGTGGTAACGAAGAAGATCACATTGAGAGTAGAGATTGTGAAAGATGGAATAGGAACAACACGAGTTATTCAAACGTTGACAGAAAATTTTGATTTATTTATTGTTGGTAAAAATCATGACCCATGTTCTAAAGTTACATTGGGTCTTTCAGAATGGATTGAGTATCCTGAGCTTGGGATTATTGGGGACACACTGGTTAATTCAAGTGAGGAGTTTTCAGTTTTGGTGGTGCAACAGCAACCGCAAGAAATTAGGCATAAAAGTAAAGCATTTACTAAATCGTAGGACATGATGAAGACCTTTTTAAGTTTAGTGAAATTCTTTTAGGTTGTAAATTTGTAAAATTCTTAGCATTGACGAATGCGTTTTTCTATTTTTTTAATTTATTTCGTGGGGTAAAAGCCTATTTAGTCCCTATATTTTAATATTAATGTCCATTTAGTCCCTCTATTTTTAAAAATAACTTGAAATATCTCCGCCGTTAAAGTATTGATACTCCTACCGTTACTTTTTATTTCTTTTGGCTTATTTGTACGATATTACCCTTTTCTAATAATTTTTTTTGTTTGGACATTAATAAAAAGAAAATAATTAAATTACAAATTTAACCCTAAAAAATAAAAAAATTTATATTAATTTTTTTGCAAGCAACATTTGCACACTTGGTAGTTTGCATACAATTTTTGACAATTAAAAATTAATATAATTTTTATTTTTATTTTTAGGGTTAAATTGGTAATTTAATTATTTTCTTTTTATTAATGTCCAAATAAAAAATTATTATAAAAGGGTAATATTGTAAAAGTAAGATAAAAGAAATAAAAAGTAACGGTAGGAGTATCAATACTTTGACGGTAGAGATGTTTCGAGACATTTTTAAAACACAGAGACTAAATAGACACTAATATTAAAATATAAGGATTAAATGGGCATTTACCCTATTTCGTGTGACCAAATACAAATACAAGAACAAACAAAACGCCTAGATAAAATTTATATGAATTAAAGTACATGACAATTGCTAAAGATGAAGGTGCTAAAGATTTCCAAAGTTTCAGATCCTCTCTTAAATATAATTTTTCTTAAGGTTTAGAGGTTCCAATGACATGGGCCAGCCGGCAGCTACTCGATTATGTAGCTGATATTTATTTCTTGATTACTTCCGTTACTAAACTCATCATTTTTATTCCAAAATCAGATTTATTTATTTATTCATTAATCTCATGATATATCATTTTAACTCCACTACTAAAAAAACCTGATCTATGATCCAATGTTTACGATAGATACCAATGCATCATGAGTCTATCATACAGCAATAATATTAATAATAACACTTTCATCATACATAACATATATCACTCATTCATAGCATATTTGTGACATATAGATAATTGACATAAATAGACGAATGACGATAGATAAATATCATGTTTGAAAATTTTAAAATTTTTAATATTTCAAAATGGCATGTTGATTTATTAATTTTTAAATGGTATACGATAACTTAAATTACGAAAATACCATTATGAAATGATGTCCTTTTTTTACACATTCAATATCATTTACATAACATGACAGATACCTGTCATGAATTACAATATACAATTTGAGATCGCTTGCTTAGCACGACAATCATTTACTATTGAGTTAAAAGTACAAAAATGATACAAGCAACCATGACCCAAAAAAAAAAAAAAAAAGATGTTCTCCCCTCCAACTTTATATAAATACCCACTTCCTCTTTTTTTCTTCGACTCCTTCTCCCTTCTCACTTTCTCACTTCTCTTTGTTTCTTCCATTCTTTCTCCCTAGTCACTTTTTACCTTTTACTTTCTCTCTTCCTCTTAAAACTCACGACATGAACAACCCACTCAAGCTTTTTTCATCCCTGAACTTATTTAAGCTCCATCTCATCTTTCCCAAAAGGGAAAAAAGAAAAAAAAAGAAGAGAAGCTTCATTATGTGAGCATGGCATGGACTCACTCGCTATCAAGAAAATTACCTTCTTTATCTCCCAATGTGCTTTGTTGATATAAATATCATGTTAATTTGGCCTTAGGATCTTTATTTATTTTCTTAAATTCTAGTTTTGTTATCCGTTGTAAAATTAAATTTAATTATATTTAATTTTACAAGACTTTAAAAGGACACTTTGATGAAGTTTTGGAGGAAAAGGCCCGTAAGGTGAATGACCTTGAGGAGCTTTAAGCTAGGCTTGAGGAATTGGTACCTTGACAGAAGAACATGGTTCACAATGCCTTTGAGAACATCATGACCGAGGAATAGAGTGTTAATCTGTGGCTGGTGGTGCCAAGAGTGGAGAAGTGGGTAGATAAGTCGATCATCTTGAAGGCTATTGAGGATAGCAGGGCTTCCCATTGTTGGTTATTTTAACTCAATTGCTATTGATGTCAATGTGCAAGTGTACACGACAAGTAATACAATGATGAATAATCAAGATTGTCTCCACATGGACTGTTGTTATTAGAAATGCTACAACAATCACGATAGTGCAAACTTCCTTCTATCTAAAAGAATATAAATAAAGTTGATTGACTAATGAAATTAACAACTTAACAAAGTAAATGCAGTAATGAAGTAAATTGGATGGTTTATGCAAAAAGAATTCAATAAGAATAAGGTAGTTGAATGATCAAACTCTCTTCATGGGCTGACTGTTTTGTTCAAACTAACACCAGTTGCTGCAACAACTCTTATAGCACTGGGCATAATCACTTTGCATCCTCAGCTCTCGCTTGTTGGACTTCTCATACCCTTATGCAACCTAACAGAGACCAGTTGTTATATCACATAAGATATGTCATTACAAACATATAGTCTCTCTACCCTACAAGGTGAATCTCTATACCTAGTTCATCATAAATTTTAACTCAAGTGTGGCCCTTTTGGGACTCAAGTTAAACTCAATCCAGGAAACTTGAATTAAGATCAAGTATTACTCTAATAATTTCCACTAAGACATGCCCTTTTGCGGCTCTCTCTTAACTTGAACCATTAAATGGAAGGTCAACTGAAATAATGATTGTAACACAAGTAATTAAAGCAAAATGCTATAGCAATCTTGCAGCAACTCATAAGAATAGTCAAGAACCCATTTAGATTGTTTGTCAGTCAACTACAATCAAATTTAGTTCATAACTTGTAAAAGAAAGACTAACAGCAAAACATCAGCAATGAAATACATCGTTTCAATTAGATAATAAATGAGAAGACAAGTAAAGAATGATGAAAATTGAATCCAAATAGTTCTGCAGATTTCTTCAACGGTGCAGACTTGTTCTCTTTTGAATACTGCTTTTTCCTTCTTTTTCTCTTGATTTCTTCGATGTTGCTTCACTGCCTCCCTTCCATATGATGTGTGCTCCTTTTATAGTTGAAAATTAGGATAAACGGAAGCCTAGTGCGCGCATAAGTCAGATTAGGAAACTGCAGATCACGATTCTACAAGTATTCCGTGCGAAATTTTCTGTCGTTGTTCCAGGATTGCTACAACAACGGCTACAACAACTACATTATTCCAAATTTGTTTCAATTATTTTGTAGCCATGTTCCTTTCTTATTTTTACAAGCCTATTGCATCAGCATTCCTTCTTTGAAATTTGAGATTCTGGACACCTACAATTATGCACACATTATTTACTCTCTAAGTAATATTGATTTAAGTCTAAAAGTGTCATGATAAGTCTCATTTCATAGAGTTATCACACCCCTAAACTTAAACCATTACTTGTTCTCAAGTAATGACAACAATGCTAACACTTCGATCACATAATCATGCAACAAATAACTTAGCTCTGTCATCAAATTTGTAAAAAATTTTCCACCCTCATATCACACTCTTAATCATATAGGATAGTCATAGCAGTTCAGATCTAGACTTAGGCTTCATTCTGTCCAAAATGTATGTGTGCCACTTTGATCAAATTCCAGAGGTGCTACATCATTACACAAACATTGCATATACTTTAGAGGTAGACATAAATATATTCACATATGGGGGAGCAGAAATCACATATATACTCAAACTGTGCTACAACAAACATTTTTTTTTTTCAGTTAAACCCTTCAATGCAACATTGAGCTTTCATTTAAATGCTTATCACTTGTAATGACAACACCCAATTACTCACTCAAAGTACATGTCAGAGTTGTTGCAGCAATACATCCAGGATGTTATATCTAGGTCTTACCTTTGGACGCCTTTGACTCAAGGCTGAACATGAGGCTCATAAACAGACCAGGTTACTCAGTATCCTAGGCAGCGGACCTCTTTATTTTTTATTTCTTCATCACCAAATATATTATATATATATATATAATTACTGCAGCACTGCTCATAGCTCTTATTGCCTTTGGACTTAAGTCTGCATATGGGGTGCATACTCAGCCCTGGTTACTAGCAACTTAAGCCAGTGGAGCAAACTTTATTACATAATAAGCATAGTTCAACAAAAATTTTCCCCTAAACTTGAGATATTTTTTACTCTTTTTTGGTTTTTCTGGCTCTGCTACAACATTTTCATAAAATTCAATCAAAGTCTAAGTGTCGGGACAGACTTTCAACCTCCATCTATAACTATCTCTACTTGGCATTCTCATAAATACTTAATAACACTCAATTTATCTTCATTAGGTTTTTCAAATCCATACACAAATATTAGATAACAAAGCTTAAGTTGTGTTATGTCCTCACAAGTACACAAAATAAAACCACAGAAACTAGATATGCATATACTAAATAAAAGAACATGCAAAATAAATCAGAAAATTAAAACTAAATGAAAGAAAACTTTTTACAAGAAGAAGTAAAATAAACTAGCAGGTAGCGGTACTCCCCTGGTGCTGGAAGCACTGCTGCAACAATTACAACCAATTAACCACTTTTTGGAGGCGTTCCGCATACGGTCCTTATGAGATTCTTGTGGTAAAGTAACGGGCAACGTCTTTTTCTTTCTCGGTAATAGGCTGGTAGGAGGAGTTGCAATGGGTGCAGTCTGCCGGGACGGAACAAATATGGTCCTTTTTGTCGCTGGTATGTCTGATGCAGCAACACCTCCAGAAGTGCCCCCTTTTCTTTTGTTGGGCCCTTTAGGAGTAGTGAGAATAGGTTTGCTGGGAGTCCGCTGTGAAGGAGCTGGAGTTGGTTCTTCGGCTGCATACCCCTCAGCCGTGATTGCGGTAATGATATCAAGCAGGTGCTTTATCTCTGTGGGTGTTCGTGTAACCCTGGTTGCTTCAGCTTCCAACTCTGCATCAATGTTCTCTACTTCATCGTCGGATGCAGGAGGGGTAATTATTTTCTCTTTGCCCTTCCGAGAGAAGACTGGAATGAGAGGCTCCTTTGCAGGTTCGTCTTCCTATTCTTGTATGATGTAATTTTTCATGGACTTGGAAGAGGCCCTGGCTGAGGGTTCCTCGAGTTCTTTTTCAGGCTCTTCCTTTACCTCTGTCGATGAACAATCAATTGTAGACTTAACACCCTCTTTTTCAGGCTAGTATGATTGATCGTCAGCATTTATTTCGACCTCTGCTTGTGGTTATGCTGCAGCTTCTTCCTCTGGTTCCTCTCTGTCAGTAGCATCTTCATTGACTTCTGCTAGAGCATATGTAGTGGAGGTACCAAAATTGAACTGTTGTAGCAATGAATCAGGAAAATTCTGATGAGTACTTTTCATGTATATAGCAAATTGGTGTAGATGATCCTCCAAGTGTTGCAAATAGCTCCAAAACCGATTGTTTTCCATCTGCTGAGCGTCAACACATTGAGTGATATTGGTGCTTAGTGCTTGGATTCTCTACTCCAACCCAACAACTATTCTTGCCTCTACTACAGCAGTTGGTTCGGGTGGGGCTGCAGCAGCTTTGCCAGTAATTCGTTCGATGGTGCGTGCAGTGAAAGCACCATCATTCTTAACACAGTCATCTTGTGCATCAAGGTGGACTCCCGATACCATACAGATGCTGGTGATTAGTGATGAAAATAGTAAGGCAGCCGTTTTGTGCTTTTTCATAGCACAGTCCCAATTATTTTTTTATAATACTTCCCACATCTATGGGTAACCCTGTAACAATGACATACAAAAGTACTAACCTTTCTTGTGAAACAGTGGTAGTGTGTGTGGTTGACATCAATCTGAATTTTAAAAATTTCACCCACACCTTAGCAATGGGTTTCAAATCTATCTTATTAATCACACGCCCTTTTGCATTATCTCAAGATGCACCCTCTATAGTAAGTGTTGTGAAAATCTTGTTCCATTTTTGTAGGGTTAAGTTGCCAAGCAATTTGGCATATTCGCAATTAACTTCAGAGGGTAAATTATAAAAAGTATTAATAACTTGAGAATCTAATAGTACAAGATAGTTTCTTACCCAAATATTATGTTGGCCAGGGCTTAATAAGTTGGCGTAAAATTCTCACCAGTGGCAACACAGGGTCTTAGGGGTGGTTACAAAACTCCAGCCATCCGCGCTTTGTTGTAGCAACATATAGTGATTGCACAATTCCCGAAGGTCGAGGAGGGAACTGAAACCTTTTTTATTCTAAAATCTTACGCGGTTCAATAAATTCTTCATACTTTTCTTCCGCATGGTAACTTTGAAATCGCGAGGGATCTTTTAGTTGGCTGGTTGTCTTTTTATACCTTGGCATTGCTACAGCAGTAGGATGAATGTGGTAGTATATACAAGAGTGAAATGAGAAGAAGATGTTATGAAGTAGTGGGTGTCTACATAGGGAAATAAAAATAGTGTTAGAGGTCAATGTACACAGTGAAACCCTTATATAGGTGGAAATAAAGTAAAACAAATCCAGTAAAAGAGATAAATTAGGGATGCATTTTTTTGAATTTATTAAATATATCCCATAAAAATAGGAAAGTGATATTTATGCGGTCATTTAAGGGATTAAGCATCCTTCCCCAATCTCTATTTGGATTCACCCAACCAGCTGTCACATGTTATCTTTAACGGTAAAAGGTTAGGGTCCGTAATTAAATCACTGTAACGGTAAAATTTGTTGCTACAGCAACAAATTGTGTGCTCTAGCAATCTGCACTACAATCTCCTCAGGTGGCTGCTGTCAAGTAGCTCATTCTTGTAATTTGTCAACATTACAGCACCAATTTTCAGTACTAGATCCAACTCCAAGAATTGCTTGACTTGGTGTGTTTTGATTTTTTTTTTTTAAGAACAGAGTAAAAAAAAGAATAAAAATTAAACATTCCTAAATAAGAAAATAAAATGAAAAAAATTATAACAGAAACAAGGAGGATCCATTTCATTCAAAATGACTGCGTCAGCATTGAGTTGTCTCTCATTAAGCACTCAATTTGAAGTCCTTTAGCCTAACCTTTCTTGAGTGCTCACAATGTTGGTTCTCTAAGGAGTAAGACCTTCTTTGAGCAATCTGTAGCTAAATGCATGTAATGCTTAACTCTATGCCCATTAACTTTGAATTCCTGATATATCTTTTCATTTAAGAGATCAACAGCCTATGAGGATAAATTCTGATAAGCTTGAAAGGTCCAGACCATCTACATTTTAGCTTTCTTGGAAATAATCTTAATCTTGTATTATGGAGCAGAACTGGTTGGCCAGGAATTAATTTTCTTTGTTGGATGTGTTTGTTATGCCATTGTTTTGTTCTCTCCTTATAAATCCTTGAATTTTCATAGGAGAATAAACGTAATTCATCAAGTTCACATAGTTGAAGTTTCCTCTGCTCTGCTGCAGCATGTATATCCCAGTTTAATTGCTTCAGTGCCCAGTATGCTTTGTGCTCTAATTCGAGTGGCAAATGACAAGCTTTCCCATACACAATTCGGTAGGGAGGCATGCCAAGTGGTGTTTTGTATGTTGTTCTGTAAGCCCATAAGGAGTCATGTAAGCGCAATGACCAATCCTTTCTTGTGAGGTTAACTACTTTTTCTAGAATCTTTTTAATCTCCCTGTCAGACACTTCTGCTTGGCCATTGGATTGTGGGTGATATGCTGTCGCAATTTTATACTTGACTCCATATTTATCCATTGTTGCAGCAAATACTTTGTTGCAAAAGTGAGTACCCTCATCACTAATAATTGCTCTTGGAGTGCCAAACCTAGAGAATATATTTTTCTAAAGAAAATTCACCACTACTCTGGCATCATTAATGGGTACTGCTGCAGTTTCTACCCACTTGGAGATATAATCCACAGCAACCAAGATATATAAATTCCCAAAGGATGGTGGGAAGGGGCCCATGAAGTCTATTCCCCATACATAAAAAATCTCCACTTCCAGAATGTTTGTCAATGGAATTTCATGCCTTTGAGTTATGTTTCCTGTCCTTTGGCACCTGTCATAACATTTAGTAAACTCATAAGCATCCTTAAAAACAAAAGGTCAGTAATACCTTGATTGTAGAACTTTGACACTTGTTTTTTGACCACCAAAATGCTCTCCATGTGCTGCAGCATGGCAAGATTACGGTATATGTAGAATTCCTTCCTCTGAAACACATCTTCAAATTACCTGATCTGAGAATAACTTATACAAGTATGGGTCATCACACTGGTAGCTTGTAACATCATGAAAAAATTTATTTTTCTACTGAAAATTGAATTTAGGTGGTAGCAATCCACTCACTGGGTAGTTAGCAAAATCTGTATACCATGGAGATCCAAGTTGCTGTAGCATCTGTGCATGTTGTAACACTAACAGTTGTTCATCAGGAAATGTTTCGGTCATGTCTTGTTTAGTCAATGTGTTTGTATCTACTTCTAGCCTAGACAGATGGTCTGCTACTTGATTTTCAGTCCCCTTTCTATCTTTAATCTCCAAATCAAACTCCTGAAGCAATAAGATCCATCTTATTAATCTCGGTTTGGCATCTTTCTTTGAAATTAGGTGCTTGATGGCTGCATGATCTGTGTAAACTGTCACTTTAGTACCTACTAAGTAAGCTCTAAATTTATCAAAAGCAAATACCACTGCTAGCAGCTCTTTCTCTATAGTGGTGTAATTAATCTGAGCATAAGTAAAAGTTTTGCTAGAATAGTAAATAGAGTGAAAGACCTTATTCTTTCTCAACCCCAGCACTGCCCCGATAGAATGGTCATTGGTATCACACATCAGCTCAAAAGCTAGAGTCCAATATAGTATTATAACCACTGGTGCAGCAATCAAAGCTTTCTTCAATTCTCTAAAAGCCTAGAGACAATCTTCATCAAAGTGAAAAGGCTTGTCATGTTCCAGCAGTGAGCATAATGGTTTAGCTACTTTGGAAAAGTTGTTTATGAATCTTCTGTAGAATCCAGCATGTCCTAAAAAACTTCTAATACCTTTGACTGAAGTGGGAGGTGGCAGTTTATCTATCACTTCTATCTTTGCCTTATCTACCTCTATTCCATTTTTTGATACCCTATGACCCAACACTATGCCTTCTTGCATCATGAAGTGGCATTTTTCTCGATTGAGTACTAAGTTAGTCATCTCACATTTTTTTAGAACTTCTTCCAAGTTGTGTAAACAATCAGTGTACATTTCCCCAAAGACTGAGAAATCATCCATGAAGACTTCCAATGTTTGCTCCACCAATATGTGAGAAAATAGACATCATACATCTCTGGAAAGTTGATGGAGCATTGCACAGACCAAAAGGCATTCTTGTGAAAGCAAAAGTTATGTAAGGGCCGGTAAATGTAGTTTTTTCTTGATCCTCTAAGACTATAGCAATTTGGTTGTAACCTGAATACCCATCGAGGAAACAATAGTATTGTTTACCAGCAAGTTTGTCCAACATTTGATCTATAAATGGAAGTAGAAAGTGATCCTTCCGTGTGGCTTTATTGAGCTTTCTGTAATCCATGCATACCTTCCATCCAGTTACTGTTCTTGTAGGAATAAGTTCATTCTTTTCATTTGCTACCGCTGTTATTCCTCCTTTCTTTGGGACACATTGTACTGGGTTCACCCATGAACTGTCTAATATCAGGTATATGATCCCAGCATTCAGCTATTTAATGATTTCTTTCCTCACAACTTCCTTCATAATGAGGTTTAGACTTCTTTGTTGCTCTACTGAATTATTGTAGCAGTCATCTGACAGAATTTTATGCATGCATATGGATAGGCTGATTCATTTAATGTCTGCCATAGTCCATCCAATCGCTTTTCTGTATTTTCCAAGCACATCCACCAGACTCATTTCTTAATCTGCATTCAAAGAAGATGAAATGATTATAGAAAGTGTATTGCTCTGACCAAGATAAACATATTTCAAATGTGAAGGTAAGAGTTTTAATTCAAGAGTGGGAAGTGATTCAATAGATAGAAAAGTTGTCTTTACTTCCCTGTCTGAAAGATTTAGAGATTCAATAAATCTGTTATGTCAGTCAGATTGCCTTTCCCCCATCCAATTTTTTGGGACTACTGCAACATCATCTTCTTTAATGCTTTCAAAAGTGATAACTTCTTTACTGCAGCATCTATTTATTCTTTCTGTTACAGTAAGATCTATGACACTCATAAAATTGTAATCTTTTGCCTCATCAGGACTCTTTATAGCTTCTAATACATTGAAGGTGACTTGTTGGTCATTCACCCTCATGGTCAACTCTCTTTTCTGCACATCTATCATAGTCTTCCCTGTTGCCAAGAAAGGTCTTCCAAGTATAATTTATACCTCTTTATCAGCCTCAAAGTCTAATACAATGAAATCCACTGGAAATATGAATTTATCTACCTTTACCAATATATCTTCAATCTTTCCTTCAGGATATGTATGAGATCTGTCAGCCAATTGTAAAGTGATTGTTGTTAGTCTGCACTCTCCTATTCTCAATTGCTTAAATACAGATAATGGCATTAGGTTAATATTGGCTCCCAAGTCACAGAGTGCTCTGCCATTGTACATGGTCCTAATTGAACATGGTATTGTGAAGCTTCCTAGATCCTTCAATTTTTTAAGAATCTTACTCTGAAGCATGTGATTGCATTCCCGTGTTAAAGCAACAGTTTCAAATTCTCCAAACCTTTTTTTTTCTTGCCAAGATATCTTTTAGAAATTTCACATAATTAGGCATTTGTTCTAAGGCTTCCAGAAAAGGTATGTTGATGCGTAATTGCTTCAGTACTTCCAAAAATTTGCTAAATTGTTTGTCTTGTTTTTGTTTCTGGAATCTCTGTGGGAAAGGAGGCGGATGCCTCAACTGTTGTTCAGCTACAGGATGTACAAATTTCTGCTCCTTTGATTTATTGTGAGTTGTTACCACTAGTGTTACAGTATCTTCTTCAACAGGTATTGAGTGATTTCCTTCCAAGGTTGTTGTAGCTTGACTACTAACACCAGTATCTTGATAACTGGGTTGCTATAACTCTCTTTCAACTTAAGGCTATTCTTGTGAGGAATTAAGTTCTAGCCTCTTTTTAGCCACATCAACAGGAATGTCAACATTCTTTCCAGATCTTAAATTGATCACTTTACAATGTTCTTTACCCTCTCTTCTTGAATCTTTTGTATTACTGGGTAAACTTCATTAAGATCTGCTACTCATTGCTGTGGCAAGCTGTCCAATTTGGTTTTCTAGGTTTCTTAGAGATACAGCTTGACTTTGCACAATTGCCTCATTCTTCACAATATATTCCTTAATAAGTGTTTCCAATGAACTGAATTGATTATGGTTAGTATGTCTTTGCCTTTAGTTCTGCTGATGAAAACCAGGTGGCTGAGCATGTCTGTTCTGTCCACTAGGTGCTGGAGCATGCTGATTCTGATTGCTCCATGAGAAATTTAGGTGTTACTTCCATCCAAGGTTGTAAGTACTTGAATATGAGTTATTTTGGGGCTGTCAGTTGAAGTTGCCTACATAGTTTACTGATACTGGATTTCCTAAACAGTTGTCAAATACATGCTCCTCTCCACAATACACACAAGATAGTTTAGCAACTTGCTTTATTGCTGCAAAAGCAGTAGTCATGACTTTCACCATGTTAGTCAATGATGTTACTTGGGCTGATAGTGCTGTAATTGCATCTATATTATGTACCCCTGCTGCTTCTCTTGCTACAGTTTGTCTGGTTGATGGCCACTGATAGTTATTGTTAGCAATTCTCTCCAAATTTTCATAGGCTTCAGTGAAAGATTTAGATAATAGGGCTCTATTTGCTGAAGCATTGACCATCAATCTCATACTTAGATTCAACCCATTGTAAAATATTTCTAACTGTATGCAACAGGGAATGTCATGATGAGGACATCTTTTGAGCAAATCTTTAAATTTTTCTTCAAGTTGGTGAAAAAATGTGATCTCATTCCGCAAGTTTGCATTCTTGGTTGGTGGAAAATATTTCATTAACAATTTGTCAGCCAAGTCATTCCAGGAAGTGATGAAATCAGATGGTAAAGAATTCAACCATGTTTTACTCGATCTCTTAGGGAGTAAGGAAAAAGTCTAAGCCTCAGAGTATCTTGTGATGCTCCAGTAATTTTAAAAGCATCACTCACCTCCAAAAATAATTTAAGATGGAGATGAGGATCTTTATATGGCAGTCCGTTAAACTGACCCACTGTTTGCAGCATCTGAAACATCACTGGTTTAAGTTCAAAGTTGGCAACTTTCACTTTAGGTCTGACTATTCCAAGGTATACAACTTGAGGAGTTAACACAGCATAATCTCTGATAGCCTTGTCTCTGCCATCTGTCATTTAAATGATATTGTTGTTGCCTGGTTGTCTCTGATTAATGTGCCCATTTTACTCTTCTTGAACATTGACAGGTTGTAGTGGCCCGTGAAGATCCAAGTTTCCCAAATCTTGCAAGTTATCCATTTCCGAAGAAGTTTTTGAATTTCTTTGCTCTCTTCACAATCTCCTTACAATCCTTTCAATCTCAAGATCAAATTGAAATTCAACAAATCTGTCTTTGCCCATGCAAGTATGATCTGTCAATAAATTGAACAAATTAAATAAAAGTTGGCACTGTCAAAATTAACTTCACAATTCAAAAATAAACAATCAGTCTCCAGCAACGACGCCAAAAACTTGTTAGTTATTTTAACTCAATTGCTATTAAATATTCAAGATCGTCTCCACATGGACTGTTGTTACTAGAAATGCTACAGTAATCACGATAGTGCAAACTTCCTTCTATCTAAAAGAATATAAATAAAGTTGATTGACTAAAGAAATTAACAACTTAACAAAGTAAATGCAGTAATGAAGTAAATTGGACGATTTGTGCAAAAAGAATTCAATAAGAATAAGGTAGTTGAATGATCAAACTCTCTTCATGGGCTGACTGTTTTGTTCAAACTAACACCAGTTGCTGCAGCAACTCCTATAGCACTGGGCATATCACTTTGCATCTTCAGCTCTTGCTTGTTGGACTTCTCATACCCTTATGCAACCTAACAGTGACCAGTTGTTATATCAAATAAGATATGTCATTACAAACATATACTCTCTCTACCCTACAAGGTGAATCCCTATATCTAGTTCATCATAAATCTTAACTCAAGTGTGGCCCTTTTGGGACTCAAGTTAAACTCGATCCAGGAAACTTGAATTAAGATCAAGTATTACTCTAATAATTTCCACTAAGACATGCCCTTTTGCGGCTCTCTCTTAACTTGAACCATTAAATGAAAGGTCAACTGAAATAATGATTGTAACACAAGTTATTAAAGCAAAATGCTATAGCAATCTTGCAGCAACTCATAAGAACAGTCAAGAACCCATTTAGATTTTTTGTCACTCAACTACAATCAAATTTAGTTCATAACTTGTAAAAGAAAGACTAACAGCAAAACATTAGCAGTGAAATACATCGTTTCAATCAGAGAATAAATGAGAAGATAAGTAAAGAATGATGAAAATTGAATCCAAATAGTTCTGGAGATTTCTTCAACGGTGCAGACTTGTTCTCTTTTGAATTCTGCTTCTTCCTTCTTTTTCTCTTGATTTCTTCGATGTTACTTCACCGCTTTTTTTTTCATATGATGCGTGCTTCTTTTATAGTTGAAAATTATGATAAATGGAAGCCTAGGGCGCACATAAGTCAGATTAGGAAACTGTAAATAGTGATCCTGCAAGTATCTTGTGTGAAATTTTCTCTGTCGTTGTTGCAGGATTGCTACAACAACTACATTGTTCCAGATTTGTTTCAATTCTTTTGTAGCCATATTCCCTCCTTATTTTTGCAAGCCTATTGCATTACCATTCTTTCCTTGAAATTTGAGCTTTCGGACACCTACAATTATGCACTCCATCTAAGCACGAATTATTCTAAATCAAACAAAATTTATTAAGAATAAAATAAAATGAATGTTTATGCAAAATATAACAAAAATGCAATAGAAACACATTATTTACTCTCTAAGTAATATTGATTTAACTTTAAAAGTGTCATGATAACTCTAATTTCATAGAGTTATCACCCACATATCTCAGTCTGAAAGCCCATATAAATCAGCTGGAGTACTCACTGAAATCACCATTAGTTACCCATGATACCGATGGCCGTGCTTTTGCTGCTTCTGGCACTTTTGTTGATCCCCCTATCCTAAGGGATGAAGGTGAAGATGACCAGCCTACTGTGTAACCTTGTTCAACATTACTGCCTGTTTGTTGTCATTTTTTCTTGATAATATACTTAAAATTATTTTCTCTACTTCTGTTATACTATGTTATGTCAGGGTACTCGAACTACTTTATTATTATACTAGTAAACTCTTCTTATTTTATGATTGCGTGTAATAGTATTTGCTTGTTCCATAACTTTAAATACTATTTTTTTATGTGTTTTGAGATCCGACTAGGCGCATAGGGTAACTCGGGTACCCTTAAGCTTAGATGTTCACTGAGCTATCTCTTACTTCATAATGGAGCAACCTAATTACATCATCAATATGACGATTCATCCAGATATGCTTGCTGTTAATCTTTAGGATAGGGATGGAAAAAAGTTCGGGTTGGCCCAAACTATTCACATGGGCTTTGGCCCGGGTTTCGCACATGAGGGCCTAGACAAGGGCTTAAGAAAAAAAGTTCGGGTCTTTTTGGGGTCCATCTTGGTGTATTCAAAGAATAACTTTTTGGCATGGGGTATCTCGGGTACCTCTAATCTTATCTCATCAGTGTATGGCGATATACTTAGATATGCTTACTGCATATCTTAACAAAACTTGTGGTGAATCATTTTGCTAGATAGTCGAAAATATCTCATGATCCGCCATTTACTCTGAATCAAATAAGCGAGATAAATAGTGATAAAAGCAGTTGCTCACTTACTTTTATGCGAGATGGTCAAAAATCTTATAATCTGTCATTCTTGTAGAATCAAATAGACAACATAGATAGAGATAAAGGTGGTTGCTTGCCTACCATTGTGCAAGATTATCAAAAACCTTATGATCCGCCATTTGCATGGAATCAAATAGACAAAATATGTAGTGCAAAAGTGGCTGCTCACCTACCCTTGTGTGATATGGTCAAAAACCTCACAA
This sequence comes from Citrus sinensis, assembly GCF_022201045.2. NCBI lineage: Eukaryota > Viridiplantae > Streptophyta > Magnoliopsida > Sapindales > Rutaceae > Citrus > Citrus sinensis. The sequence goes on from NC_068562.1 coordinate 18,965,488, forward strand.
TCCATTATTCATTTAGAATTATTTTAAACACAAAAGACATAATAAAGGTAGCTACTCGCTTGCCCTTATGTGATACGGTCAAAAACCTCATGATTCGCCATTCTCATGAAATAAAATAAGCAACCTAGATAGAGATAAAGGTGGTTGTTGGCCTAACCTTATAAGTACTTCAGGCGTCTAACTCATATGATTACCCTTAATTTGTAAATTATTTATCCTTTACTTTAGCTTAAACAGGATTGAATATTTATGATGTTAAGGTACAACTGTATACTTTACTTTGGGTCTTCCTCGACCCTCCATTTCTTCATGCAAGTTGGATCTAACCTTGAGTAGATTGTTATGATCGGTACAAATTAGATACCCCGGTTACACTGAAATAAGGCGATATCTTCATCCCTTGCTGCATCATAATAATCATTGCACAACAACAAATAAGGAATTAGTTTAATAATGAACATATTCCTATTGAATGGCATTTTAAACTACCCATCCACATTCTATAATTAAAAAGCAAATAAAAGAGCACACATCATGACATTTTGAAAAGAAAATTCATTCATAAGTAATAGAGACATGGATCATTACATGACGCTGCATTGTTATCCTAAGGAGAATGTAGGATCCTGAGATCTCCAATCCTGTCAATATAGACTCAGGAAGTTGAAAAGTACAACTGACCGGTTTAAGGTACCCTAGGTACCCCACACAACTGATATAAGCATTAAAGAAAATAAACAGAATAAATATAATTAGGTTAAGTGTTATCCTTTTAACAATAATATAGCTTCTCTCTGTCAGGGCCGACAATGATTACTCCTACATCACTTTCATGTGGATTGGAAGGGTTGCGGATGCAAATTTCCCATACTTGTTCTTTTTCTGCTGCAGAGGTCGCCTCACTCGTGTACCCCAAAATTCCCTCACCCTTGGAGTCATTGGTGAATTCAGCCAAGAAATCAATAATGGCTTGAGTTGTAATGGTCCAGTAAGGCTTATGTTTTCCGATTAAGTGTCCTCGGGTACCCTTAGCGCCTTGATATTTATTGAGTCTATTTTTAATGATAGTATTATGTCACTGGCAAAGTACATCATCAATTGAGTTTTCATTAAAAATAGCCTGCCCAGAATGATATTATAGGCACCCGAGCTATCTATAATAAGGAAATCGATTATGTGAATGACACAGTAGAGTACCCTACTGATAGTTATAGGCAGGATAACGGTGCCTTTTAGGATGATAGTATCATTTGTGAAACCAATAAGCAGCCTATCTTTCAGAGTGATTTTTGGTGATTCAATCAGTAACTGATCCAAGGCACCTTTTGAAGAAAACGTCTACGGAACTACAGGTGTTTACTAGCATTTTTGCCACTTCACTAGTAGCAACCTTTAAAGTGATGACTAAAGTGTCGCGTAGGGTACGAGATACCTTCAACATCTTTTTCTATGAAAAGAATTGAGATATGGTGGTAAGATACTTGAGGTACCCATGGTCATTAAAATGGATACCTTAGCCAATGATAACAACTGGCAATGGCGATCTACCATAATTTGTTTTAGCCTTTCTAAACCGACCAACTAGAATAGGCCCACTTGCAATAACCTAAACATAAACTCCTTTCTTAGATCCCTTAGGTGCCTCATATTCAAGGCTGGTATCAGGTACGTTCTTGTTCTTATCTTGCTCCATAGACTTCCAAGTATGTCTTATATCTGCAACGAACTCCTTGAGGTACCCACTGAGAATTAAATATTCAAAATTTTCATGCAAATTAAAGCACTCAGTAGTGTTATGACTGAAATTCTCATAAAACTCACAATATTTCAGTCTACGCTTTATGTTAGGGTACTTGTGCATGGGTTTGGGTGGGTGAAGTTAGTTGCTATCTCGAATCTAGTGGAAGATCTGTCCTAGAGAGTAGTTCAAAGTGTGATAAGATTGATAATGAGGTTTTTCTAATGGTTCTATTAGCTCTGGTTGAGATGGTCGTACAAGTGGTGGTAGGCGGGATACTCTATTTTAAGGTACCTCAGCCTTCTTAGGTTTCTCCTTTTTTTAATGAGCTCTGTTTTGACTTCTTGCCATTTCAGGTGGCACTTCTCATTCATCTTGATTTTCTGCAAGGCTCAAGAACGGGACTCCCTGTATAAGAGAGGGTGACGCTTTTGAAAGAAAGAACACAACTTTCCAAATTGTATGTTCTTTTCGAAGTGGGTAAACGTGTGTTGGTGACCAAACATACTCGTCTGCAATACTTAGTGGAAGCAGGCTACATAATCAGCCAAAGACTTGGATTCCCCTTCTTTAATGAAGGCAAGTTTAAATGTTGCTTGATCGTGGGAGGCGGCATAGCCAAATTCATGAACAAACTCTGTGATGAGCGGGTCTAGGCAAGACACGCTACCTGCATTTAAAGATTTAAACCAAGATTTTGTCGTCTGGTGTGTTTTTCCTTTAAACATCCAACACATAGCCTTGTCGTTAACACCCTTAATAAGCATCTGATCAGCATATTCTGTCAAATTCGAGGTACCCGAATACTAGGGTACTTGAGGCATATCGAAGGTATCCAGGAGAACTATTGTTCAAATCTCTACAGTAAATGGCGAGTTGTACCATAATGATGTCGAAGCATTGGCGACATTCTACTTTTTAAAAAGTAGCTTTACTTGAGCTTACATATGTTCCATTTTTTCTAGGATCTCGCGGGGTACTAAAGGTGCACCTTTAGATACCGCTCCCATTTAATAAGCTCGTTTGGGGTTCAATTTGTGGTAAAGATCCTCACAGGTTTGTATGTTGCATTTGGTACCCGGCTACTGCGCAAATAGTTAGAGGCCATATAGGGCTCTTCTCCAGGGGATGTGGGTTGTGACGTAAGGTGGGTACCCGACGGACCATGTCTTTGTTCGTTACCTTTAGGTACATCGAAGTGTGGGACTATTTTCTTTTCTACTCACATTGGTGGGGCATCTTAAGTGGTAGGAGGGACTACTAATTCATGCATTTGAGAGCCCACTGCCCGAAGAATGGCATAAGCAAGTTCTTTGAAGCATTGTTGGGAAAGGAGCTCCTCATTAGGGCGAATACCAGTAGATTATTTTACGGACTTTCCCTTGTTGGGCTGAGTTGTTCTCCTTACTGGATCACTAACCTCCTCAGTGTTGTTATCTCTCGCTCATGCAAAATCTGTCATCATGGCGTTAGAGGGTATGTCAGGTGCCATGATTTATAAGTACACACTGTGATTAGTTTAGTAACTGTTATGGAGGCTTTTTGTCTTCTCCCCACCGAAACAACATCAATTGTTTTAAGTGGATTTTGGGTACAAGAAAAAGAGATAAACATCACCAAAACAATGAATTTATTTATTGGCAGTCAGGGTACCTCACTTAACCGTGGTATGTAGGCTGTTTTGAGTTTTAAAGGAGATGAAGAAGAAGAGGAATGAGATGGCTACGACGAGAGGTGTCGTTTGGAGAGGGAAAGCTTGAAGGAATGCTTACAAATCTTCAAAACAACAAAATGAGGTTAGAGGTGGAGTCGGCGGTGGCCAGCGAACACACCGAGGCTCAAGTCAACTACTTGAACCTTTTTAAGTGATGAGAGCTTGCAAGCTCTCTAAAATGGCGGTTAAAGGTTGGAGAAGATGTCAGCCACTTTTGTGTGTGTTTGTGATGAGCATTAAAAGACATAACCTTATTGCCTTTATATAGTACACCTTGGGTACCCTGCCACATGGCACATTTTCAATGGTGATTCTTCATTTCTAAAATTCTCACGTCATTTTATCCTCATGATGATTTTTAGGCTGTTAGGAGCATGCTTGGAGTGCAATGAGGCGGTTAGCATGCTTGGAGAGAAATGAAGTGGTTATTTGGCTTGTTGTGTCATTTTATGTATCTGGCGTACAATACAGGTGGCTCAGGGCGCCTTTGCAGAGGTTGTCTAGACAGTTGCAGGCATGTAGTTAAGGATCATTGTCCTTTGCGTGCTACTTTTGGCTTTTGTTAGGCATGACAACCAACTGCACCTTTTTTCCAACAAGATATTCCTTATTTGATTTTGTCAAATCAAATATTCTTTTTGAGCGATAGATATATCACACGTGAAATTTATAGAAAAACTATACTCTTGAATGAATAATATAAAATATTAAAGATTTTATTTACAGAAGGTTCCAAAAATTCTATAATTAAAATTTTTAAATATACTAAAAGTGAACAATAATATATAAACTTAATGAGTACTAACACGTATACTAAATATTTAATGAGCATAATACTGAATAAAATATTTAAGTTAGAATTATAAAATTTTGATTAGAATTATACAAACTTTACCTAAATAAATAATATAACAATTATCCATCATCGTGTCATTATTTTAAATAATCTATTTTTCAATAGTATCATTCCTATTCGTCTCTAAATTTAATTAATTTTGTATTGCTATAGCATATGATTAATAAATTATTAATTATTTTTAAATAAATACAAATTTTCCTAAAGCCTCAAAAATCTTTGAGCCACCTCTGGTAACCAATATAACACGACTAGATTTCGAAAGTGATCTCACTAGCCATCAAAGATGCTAAAAACAATAATTGATTTTGGCCATCAATTATGCTCAAGCCCGGATCTTTATAATCTTAAAAAGAAAAAGAAAAATAATAAAATCAACTAGTATTAAATATGAATTAAAGAATATTAACTACTAAAGAAAAATCTCACAGATAATTGCATAACCTATGAGCCAATATAATCATTGGGTAATGCACATCTTTCTTATAAGGTTCCATCTCCTCCTAAAATTGAAACTTCATTTCCTCCACTATCTCCTTAAAGGTTCAGTAAACGCTTACATTTCATTTCTTCCATATAGTTAACTATTTGGCTTGTGTATATTTCATCGCCAAGCACGATTGCTTCACCTTTAATCTCTTCATAGGTGCTCAATTCACTCAAATAAGTTTCAATGTCTGTGTTCTCCCAATAATTGTTGTATGTATTTCTAAGAACAAATATATCGGTTTTTATTTCTTCGACAATTTTACTAATGAAATATTTGTTCTTATCCCTTCTAAAACCATATAATGGCTTCACCTCTTCTAACATCTCAGTTTTTCTACTTTCCAATTCCAATTCATCAAACCATCAAACTTTTTAAATAAAGAGACTCCTTCGTTGGAAGCTCCAATATCTATTGCAACAATTCTCACCGTTTTTCCAAGATTTTGTAATTTACTTTTCATTTTTTGTCTATTTTGTCCCCAATCATCAATTTCCTTAAACATTCTCTCAATGTTATTTTTTCCCATCAAATGCCTCTTTAATTTAAACTACAATAAAACAATTAAAAGTTCATTTTTTTAATACTTGAAAAATGATTAGTTCATTTTATTTATAATAAAGCATATTCATTATAAAATGCACCAAATTTAACATAACACCACAAAATCAGTGCAATGTCGATAAGATACACATGACCAAAGCATTAACATTTAACTAATAACATGTTATAGTTAAGAATTAGCCTAAAATTAACTACAAATAAAGAAAAAATTAATTAATTAAAAGTAGTTAAATACAACAAAACAACTAAAATAAGGCATTAATTTCTAACTGTCAGATGGGCTAAATGGAGAGATATGGATTTAAGGATAATTTTTTCTAACTTAAGGGAATTTGAGAAATATTTCATGGTTGTACGGCAATTAAATTAAAATCTTAGTTAATTGTTTACCTTTTATATTTTTTAGACACTGCATTCCGATTACACTTTATCTGCCTCCTTCTCCTCAAGTCTTGAGACGAACATTGGATTGACAAATATTTTGGTGGCTGTTGACACCTGAATTTCCCCACTTAGGGTCAAACCAAGTCCAACAAATGGAGGTATACCTACAACAGATGGAGGTATACTTGCACACAATTAATTAAAAATAAACTACAAATAAAGAAAAAATAATTAATTAAATGCAATTAAATATAATAAAACAACTAAATGGGGCATTAATTTTTAATTGTCAAATTGGCTAAATGGAGAGAGATGGATTTAAAATAACACTTTGGAATAGACATAAGATATACCTACAACAGATGGAGGTATACTTGCACACAATTAATTAAAAATAAACTACAAATAAAGAAAAAATAATTAATTAAATGCAATTAAATATAATAAAACAACTAAATGAGGCATTAATTTTTAATTGTCAGATTGGCTAAATGGAGAGAGATGGATTTAAAATAACACTTTGTAATAGACATAAACAATCAATATAACACGATTAGACATAGTAAACAATATAACACGAGTAGATCTGAAGATGGTCTCACTAGTCATCATTAAAGACGCTCAAGCTCAGATCTTTATAATCTGCAAAATAAAAAAATAAAAAACCATAATAACAACATCAATTCGTATTAAATATGAAACAATGAATATTAATAACTAAATAAAAAATTTACCTAGATGTCTGCATAACGCACGAGCTAATATAATCCTTGCCGACTGCACATCTTTCATGTAGGGTTACATCTCCTCCCAGGATTGAAGCTTTATTTCCTCCCCCATCTGCTTGAGGTTCAACAAGCCCTTACACATCATTTCTTCGAAAAAGTTAACCATCTAGCTAGTGTACTTTTCATCTCCAAGCGTTATTGCTTTGCCTCTCATCTCTTCATAGGTGCTCAATTCCTTCATATAGGTTCCAACGTCTGTGTTCTCCCAGTCATTGCCGTATGTATTTCCAACAACAAATATATCGGGTTTTATTTTTTTGACAAGTTTACTAATAAAATCTTTGTTTTTATCCCTTCAAAAACCACACAACGGCATCACCTCCTCTAGCATTTCAGTTTCTCCATTTTGCAATTCCAATTCATCAAAACACTTATTAAATAAAGCGACTCCTACATTCGAGGTTCCAATATCTATTGCAACCACTCTCACCTTGTTTTTTAGTTTTCGTAGTTCTCTTTTCATACTTTTCGTCTGTTTTGTCCCACAACAATTAATTTCTTTAAACCTTCTTTCAATTTCATATTTCCCATCAAATGCTTCTTTAAGTTAAACTACTGAATATATCTACAATAAAATAATTAAAATTTATCATCAAATTAACAAGTAAAATTATAATACAAATATAAGGGTAGGGATACATGCATATTGTAAACATTTATTCAGATTGTGTTTTGCTATCAAAGACTAAGGTAATAAACTATAAATATTTATTCATAGGAATTGTAAAATGAAACTCACGTCATGATTGATAAATTCATTAATATAAATTTTGTTACCTTCCGGTTTTGGTTCATTATAGAGAGGAAAATTTTCTGCACGTACAGAACTGTGAATGATACAATGTGCACATTATTCTTTTCCGAATCTGTTCTTTTTTCTAACTATGTTGCTATAGTTTTTGCTTCCACTCTTGGAAAGCTTTTGAGACATTGGACATACATTATGAATTTTACTGCCAGATCAAGTTTCATTTGAAAAAAAAAATACGATTTGTTGTTTTACGTTAATGTTCATTTATTAATATTTATTATTTCATATGTGGATATTTAAAAATAAAGAAGCGTTAATTTATTATACTCGCGGAGTCGGGAGGAGAATGATTTTGTAATTGTGATCAAGAGATTTATTTTACTTTGATGTGCTTATGATCTTTTGCTAGTTTATTAATTTTGTGGAGTTGTAGGTATTGTGCCTATAATCTTTTTTAGGTGTTCAGGTACTGTGCTCATAATCATGGCCGATACATCACGTATGAGTGTTATTAGTTTATTAATCTTGTGGAGCTGTAAATGCTTGATGAAAGTTATTTGAGTTTGTATAGTATTTTTATGAGTGTGTACAGTAAATACACATAAATAACTTAACAAGAATTAAGTGAGAATTTTTTTGGCATTTTAAAAAGTTATAATTCATTTTTTTTGAATTGATAGATGAGTTTAAATAGAGTGTTGAGATTTAAAGTGCACGTAGGCCCACCCTAAATATGATATCAACTAATTATTTATCGTTAATTTATTTAACAAATTAAATAAATTTAAAGTTTAATTTTTAATTATATTTAATAGTAAATATAGATAGTTTAACACTAAAAGGTAAAATCGTCTCAGTGAAATGTAAGTAAATTCTAATTAATAGTAAATATGAAAATTTTTCTAATTTAAGTTTCATAATTGTAAGGCAATTGAATTAAAACTAATTGGTTGCCTTTTGTATAATTCAGGCACTTCACTCCGGATTCTCCCTACTGGCCTCCTACTCTTGGAATCTCGGGAAGTACACCGGATGGGAAAATATTTTGGTTGCTATATAAAATAGTGAATCAAAACAATTAATTACTTTATTGTAAAAAGATTAGTAGAAATCAGTTAATGAAATTCAATTATTTCTACCTGTTTTAATTCAACATTGCGTTGGGGTATTTTGGAAAATTTGAAATCCCCCCATGCAATTACACCAACAACAGAACACGTTGATACGGCTGTCAATAACGAATTCGATACGGTATTTGTACCAGCAGCAGCAGTGGGTTTAGTACCATCAAAGTACTCGCCACCGTCAGTATCAGTAAGTCGAATTGAATGAACATCAAAAGCGGTAGCGCCGAAATGAGGGAACGGCAAGTTGACACCGTAAACTATAATCTTCAGGCTGTTCATGATGTCAGGGACCATAATTCTCACTAAATTTATCCTAAACGGCCCTGTCACTACTCCACCTCTCGTCACCGTTAGCGACTGTCCCCTCTCCAGCGTTGGCAACGTTGTGCCAGCCGGCAGTCTATGTAGATCGCCAATTCTCAGGTAACGATTCGGTACGATATGAAACCGCACATTACTTATGTAAACGGGCGAACTGGAGAAGATTGACATGTTATCGAAGGCGAAAACCGTCATGGCCGTGAGAGTGATGAGCTATTGATAGTTTACTTTCATCGCCAAAGAGAGCATGCCGAAGCCACTATTTTGGAGACGGAGCATTGCGTCTCTGAGCATCAAGCTCATGATCGGCGATTGAGCTTCTATCCAGTGATAATGTCCGTGATCGGACGGCTGGAAAGGGAAGGGCAACCACGTCATTCGCTGTCCTTCGCAAGATAACAGAGGGAGAGGAGAGATGATGCCTTGGATGCCGTGAATGAAAATGATCCCATCGTTGAAGAGATCCGGACGAGTGATCTCGACGCCACCGATGAAGACTTTCGACACGGTGTCGTTCTGGCTCTCGGAGAAAGTTACGGTGATGCAACGGCCGGGACTTCGCATTTCGATTTTGGTACCGAAATCGAGTTTGCGAAGGTAATGGATGGTGAAGAGGCCGGGAACGAAGTGCTCTCAAAGGAGAGAAGGAACAGAGCACGAGAAGCACGTGCTGAGAGAGGAATCGGAGGGAGCGAAGAGAGTTGACGGACCAGAGACGATGTCGCTGGAGAGAGATGGAGCCGCGGTGGCGAGCTTGTTAAAGCCGAGGTGTGAGAGGATTGGCGGGAGCATAGGCTTGTGTGAGGGACGAGGACTGGTCGTTGAAGTCCGACACCAGCGAAGGTGCTTGTTTCTGTGGAAGAGTGGCAGTGAAGAGTGTTTCAAGGTCGGTGAGGGCTGCCGATTTGGTTATAATGAGAAGATAGAACGCGAGGATGGTGACAAGTCGGAGGGAATTGGTAAAAGCAGCCATTGGCGTGGCTGTAGTGAAATTCTAAGTGTGAAATACGAGTGATGCAATGAGCAGGGGGCATTTTATAGGAACATGGAGCGTGCGATGACGCCGCTGGTGTATGGCGCATGATACGGAGCTTGAGAGCCTGGAATTGTTGAAGAGGATGTGTGTGGATCTACAATCTGTTATTTTGGCGGAAACAATGTGGGTTTTATGATGATACTAACTGTTGATGCGGGATTCCAGTTCTCCTCGTGCTACGACCAGGATCTCTGCTCGATCAACGTCATCACGACCAGGGGGTCTCCTCGCGAGGCTTCTTCTCCAGAGGTTCCTGCGCACACAGACAAGTCAGAGTACGCCGGTTGTTTTCCCGGCGCAAACCCTCCGACGCTCAAGTCAGATATGAAGGTTCGGGGAACGCTTGCCACAGATCTTATGGCTTTTTCGTGGTTTTCTCTTCTTTAGAATTTCTTTTCTAATCTCAAAAATGCTAACCCTTTTACCTTCGTTGGCTACCTTTTTATAGGCTTCCTCTGAATCCCAGTTTTCCGCTTTCTTCGAGACGGTATGGGACTCTGACTGCTGCGTTATGGGCAAGCGTGGGATCTTGCGTGTTACGCCACGGTTCTGGGGAAAGCGTGGCTGTCGTGGTTTTGTGAGATCTTGTTTCCGCTTTTTTGGGGGACGGTATGGGACTCCGACTGCTGCGTTATGGGCAAACGTGGGATCTTGCGTGTTACGCCACGGTTCTGGGGAAAGCGTGGCTGTCGTGCCTAGATTCTCGGGCTGGAGAGCAGGTCTTGCCAACTGCCGTCGACCGGGTCTCCTCGCCTCTCGACCTCTAGCCGGAATGGACTTATGCCTCTTACAGGAAATTTGCCTCGCGGATGACGTGCTCGTGGACGAGCAGGATATTTCTGCTCCTGTTCCCCCGCGCACCAGGCTTTTACGGAACACACCGGTTCGCAGAACTCTGCCATCAGATATCTGCTCACCATGCCTGGTCTCGTCAACGTATTTCTCCCAAACACCGGTCCCCCAGTTTCTGGTGTTGGGTAATGTAGTGGACCAGCAGTAGAAACTCGTTAATACTCGCTCGCGTGGGATTGGAAAAGGCTGCCAAGAATCACGTCGCATTTAATTGCGGACGAGGTGACGTGGCAGAAATCCCCCCCTCCATTTGAATTTCAAACCGACGGTTATAAGACCCTCGGGATTCGGCACTGTTAAATGCTGGCAACCCTAGAGTCCGTCCTCATTAGGAAAACCAAATCCTCTCTGTTAATTATTAACAAATTAATAAAAATATTTTTTGATTACTTTCTTGTGTTGTAATTATGAGTTAATTTTCGTTTGAGAATCTGCTTGTCTTTGTCTAGACGAGCAGGTTCCGGCTTTGCTCATGGTTTTGCCATACGCCTTTGAAGATTCTTCAATGCCTGGGATTCGGCTCGCCTTCGCGCGGTCGAGCAGATCCTGGCACGCTTGGCATCTGTCTCGCCATAAAACAGGCTGTGAGACTTGGTGAGCCTTTGCATGCCTGAGGAATCTCTTCGAATGCTTTGGAGTCTGCTCGCCTTCTCGTGGTCGAGCAGATCCTGGCATGCTTGGCTTCTGTCTCGCCATAAGACAGGCTTTGAGACTTGGTGAGCCTTTGCATGCCTCAGGAATTTCTTCGAATGCTTTGGAGTCTGCTCGCCTTCTCGTGGTCGAGCAGATCCTGGCATGCTTGGCTTCTGTCTCGCCATAAGACAGGCTTTGAGACTTTGTCGAGCCTTTGCATGCCTTTGATTCTTCAAGGATTGGGATGCTGCTCGCCTTCTCGTGGCCGAGCAGATCCTGGCATGCTTGGCTTCTGTCTCGCCATAAGACAGGCTTTGAGACTTTGTCGAGCCTTTGCATGCCTTTGATTCTTCAAGGATTGGGATGCTGCTCGCCTTCTCGTGGCCGAGCAGATCCTGGCATGCTTGGCTTCTGTCTCGCCATAAGACAGGCTTTGAGACTTTGTCGAGCCTTCGCATGCCTTGGGTTCTTCGAGGATTGGGATTCTGCTCGCCTTCTCGTGGCCGAGCAGATCCTGGCATGCTTGGCTTCTGTCTCGCCATAAGACAGGCTTTGAGACTTGATGAGACTTTGCATGCCTTAGATGCTTCGAGGATTGGGATTCTGCTCGCCTTCTCGTGGCGAGCAGATCCTGGCATGCTTGGCTTCTGTCTCGCCATAAGACAGGCTTTGAGACTTTGTTGAGCCTTTGCATGCCTTTGATGATTTCTTCAAAGCTTGGGATTCTGCTAGCCTTCTCGTGGCCAAGCAGATCCTGGCATGCTTGGCTTCTGTCTCGCCATAAAACAGGCTTTGAGACTTGATGAGCCTTTGCATGCCTTGGATTCTTCGAGGATTGGGATTCTGCTCGCCTTCTCGTGGCGAGCAGATCCTGGCATGCTTGGCTTCTGTCTCGCCATAAGACAGGCTTTGAGACTTTGTGGAGCCTTTGCATGCCTTGGGAATTTCTTCGAATGCTTTGGAGTCTGCTCGCCTTCTCGTGGTCGAGCAGATCCAAGCATGCTTGGCTTCTGTCTCGCCATAAGACAGGCTTTGAGACTTGATGAGACTTTGCATGCCTTTGATTCTTCAAGGATTGGGATGCTGCTCGCCTTCTCGTGGCCGAGCAGATCCTGGCATGCTTGGCTTCTGTCTCGCCATAAGACAGGCTTTGAGACTTTGTCGAGCCTGCGCATGCCTTGGGTTCTTCGAGGATTGGGATTCTGCTCGCCTTCTCGTGGCCGAGCAGATCCTGGCATGCTTGGCTTCTGTCTCGCCATAAGACAGGCTTTGAGACTTGATGAGCCTTTGCATGCCTTAGATGCTTCGAGGATTGGGATTATGCTCGCCTTCTCGTGGCGAGCAGATCCTGGCATGCTTGGCTTCTGTCTCGCCATAAGACAGGCTTTGAGACTTTGTGGAGCCTTTGCATGCCTTGGGAATTTCTTCGAATGCTTTGGAGTCTGCTCGCCTTCTCGTGGTCGAGCAGATCCTGGCATGCTTGGCTTCTGTCTCGCCATAAGACAGGCTTTGAGACTTGATGAGACTTTGCATGCCTTTGATTCTTCAAGGATTGGGATGCTGCTCGCCTTCTCGTGGCCGAGCAGATCCTGGCATGCTTGGCTTCTGTCTCGCCATAAGACAGGCTTTGAGACTTTGTCGAGCCTGCGCATGCCTTGGGTTCTTCGAGGATTGGGATTCTGCTCGCCTTCTCGTGGCCGAGCAGATCCTGGCATGCTTGGCTTCTGTCTCGCCATAAGACAGGCTTTGAGACTTGATGAGCCTTTGCATGCCTTAGATGCTTCGAGGATTGGGATTATGCTCGCCTTCTCGTGGCGAGCAGATCCTGGCATGCTTGGCTTCTGTCTCGCCATAAGACAGGCTTTGAGACTTTGTGGAGCCTTTGCATGCCTTGGGAATTTCTTCGAATGCTTTGGAGTCTGCTCGCCTTCTCGTGGTCGAGCAGATCCTGGCATGCTTGGCTTCTGTCTCGCCATAAGACAGGCTTTGAGACTTGATGAGACTTTGCATGCCTTAGATGCTTCGAAGATTGGGATTCTGCTCGCCTTCTCGTGGCGAGCAGATCCTGGCATGCTTGGCTTCTGTCTCGCCATAAGACAGGCTTTGAGACTTTGTTGAGCCTTTGCATGCCTTTGATGATTTCTTCAAAGCTTGGGATTCTGCTAGCCTTCTCGTGGCCGAGCAGATCCTGGCATGCTTGGCTTCTGTCTCGCCATAAAACAGGCTTTGAGACTTGATGAGCCTTTGCATGCCTTGGATTCTTCGAGGATTGGGATTCTGCTCGCCTTCTCGTGGCGAGCAGATCCTGGCATGCTTGGCTTTTGTCTCGCCATAAGACAGGCTTTGAGACTTTGTGGAGACTTTGCATGCCTTGGGAATTTCTTCGAATGCTTTGGAGTCTGCTCGCCTTCTCATGGTCGAGCAGATCCAAGCATGCTTGGCTTCTGTCTCGCCATAAGACAGGCTTTGAGACTTGATGAGACTTTGCATGCCTTAGATGCTTCGAGGATTGGGATTCTGCTCGCCTTCTCGTGGCGAGCAGATCCTGGCATGCTTGGCTTCTGTCTCGCCATAAGACAGGCTTTGAGGCTTTGCGGAGCCTTTGCATGCCTTGGGAATTTCTTCGAATGCTTTGGAGTCTGCTCGCCTTCTCGTGGTCAAGCAGATCCTGGCATGCTTGGCTTCTGTCTCGCCATAAGACAGGCTTTGAGACTTGATGAGCCTTTGCATGCCTTAGATGCTTCGAGGATTGGGATTCTGCTCGCCTTCTCGTGGCGAGCAGATCCTGGCATGCTTGGCTTCTGTCTCGCCATAAGACAGGCTTTGAGACTTTGTGGAGCCTTTGCATGCCTTGGGAATTTCTTCGAATGCTTTGGAGTCTGCTCGCCTTCTCGTGGTCGAGCAGATCCTGGCATGCTTGGCTTCTGTCTCGCCATAAGACAGGCTTTGAGACTTTGCATGCCTTAGATGCTTCGAAGATTGGGATTCTGCTCGCCTTCTCGTGGTTAGCAGATCCTGGCATGCTTGGCTTCTGTCTCGCCATAAGACAGGCTTTGAGACTTTGTTGAGCCTTTGCATGCCATTGATGATTTCTTCAAAGCTTGGGATTCTGCTAGCCTTCTCGTGGCCGAGCAGATCCTGGCATGCTTGGCTTCTGTCTCGCCATAAAACAGGCTTTGAGACTTGATGAGCCTTTGCATGCCTTGGATTCTTCGAGGATTGGGATTCTGCTCGCCTTCTCGTGGCGAGCAGATCCTGGCATGCTTGGCTTCTGTCTCGCCATAAGACAGGCTTTGAGACTTTGTGGAGCCTTTGCATGCCTTGGGAATTTCTTCGAATGCTTTGGAGTCTGTTCGCCTTCTCGTGGTCGAGCAGATCCAAGCATGCTTGGCTTCTGTCTCGCCATAAGACAGGCTTTGAGACTTGGGACTCCGACTGCTGCGTTATGCTGCGTTATGGGCAAACGTGGGATCTTGCGTGTTACGCCACGATTCTGGGGAAAGCGTGGCTGTCGTGCCTAGATTCTCGGGCTGGAGAGCAGGTCTTGCCAACTGCCGTCGACCGGGTCTCCTCGCCTCTCGACCTCTAGCCGGAATGGACTTATGCCTCTTACAGGAAATTTGCCTCGCGGATGACGTGCTCGTGGATGAGCAGGATATTTCTGCTCCTGTTCCCCTGCGCACCAGGCTTTTACGGAACACACCGGTTCGCAGAACTCTGCCATCAGATATCTGCTCACCATGCCTGGTCTTGTCGACGTATTTCTCCCAAACACTAACCTTACGGCCATGATTCTTTTAGTTGTTTTCTGTCGTGGTAAAGGAATAACTACAATTCTCATTCACAAATTGACCAAATGCTGCCACGTATTTGGGTCCAGCGGTTTAATTTTTTACTTACTTATGCGATGATTCACCAATATACTGATTAAATTCAAATGTACAATTTATAACTGGTTAATTGTCTGTTGATTGAACGAACAAATATGTAGCTTATGAAGCAATTCAATCCTAATGTACAATTATAAGAAACATAACGCGAATAGCGATTAGAGAAGTCGAAGTCCAAAAAATCTTCACCAATTCATTTCTAACAAACCAAATAATGCCATGTAGATCAAAAGTTTTTGAGTTATGCTATTTGAACTCTGTGACGACAAAGGGACGGTAGAAATGTGGGTCTCTTTGTCTGTTGCTTTCAACTCCATTCACCATCTTTTGTCTATTACTTTTTTCATTTAAAAAATAAAATAATCAAAAGAAAGCCACAAAAGTAACGAAAAGAGATGATTTTTTTACAATTAATTTTTCTTATTGTCCCCTCTCTCTCCATCTCTCACCTCTCATTTACTCAACGTGAGCCATCTGCATTTAACAAGAAAAACCAGTTTTCTCTCTGCATCTCGCTTATCATAAGGAAGTAGTTAGATCTGGATCTGCAAACAGAGGCCTTGATAAAATTGATACTGATTAATTGGTAAGTTGGTGACTCTCATTACATTCAAATAAAATTTTTGTTGTGTTCTATATATTTAAATGGTTAGAATATTTAATTTAAATTGTAAAAATTCGTAGATTTTTACTTTTTATATATTTAAATTGTTATGATTTTTTTTTAATTTAAATGGCTGGAAATAATGGAATAAATTATAACAATTTCTGAATGTGTTTTATATATGTTAGCATTTTTTAAATTTAAATGGCTGGAAATAACGAAATAAATTATAACAATTTCAGAATGTGTTTTATATATGTTAGGATTTTTCTTAATTTAAATGGCTGGAAATAATGGAATAAATTATAACAATTTCTAAATGTGTTTTATGTATGTTTGGATTTTTTTAATTTAAATTGCTGAAAATAATGGAATAAATTATAAAAATTTGTTGATGTGTTTTATATATTTAAATTGTTAGGATTTTTTAATTTAAATTGCCGGAGATAATGGAATAAATTATAAAAATTTGTGGATGTGTTTTATATATTTAAATTGTTAGGAATTTTCGTTACTGGACAAAAATGTTATATAAGTTTCTTAATACAAATGTTAATTATTTTGTAGAAATGGAGTATTTGGAAAATGAGCATGCATTTGAAGAGTTGCAAGGAACAAGAGCTAACGATGTAGATGAAATTGTGGAACCGAACAAATGTGAGCCAGCACTTGGAATGTTATTTGATAATCATGAAGAAATGTTTGCATTTTATAAAGCTTATGGTAAATAAGAGGGGTTTCCTGTGAAGGTTTGAAGTACTAAGAAGGGGACCGATGGAATTGTAAAATATGCGACATTTGCATGTGGGCATAGCAGCAAGTCAGAAAGTAAATCTGCTAATGCATTGAAGCCGAAACCGAATGTGAAAAATGGTTGTGATGCAAAAATTGGAGGTTGTCTAAATGAAGATGGAAAATGGGTTCTTCGAACTTTAAATCTTCAACACAACCATAGATTGAGTCCAGACAAAGCTAGGTATTTCCCATGCAATCGCAGAATTAGTGCTAACGCTAAAAAGCGAATTGAAATGAATGATTGTGCAGGAATTAGAATTGCCCAAAATTTCAATTCTATTGTTGTTAGAGCTGGTGGGTATGAAAATGTGTCGTTCTTAGAAAAAGATTATAGAAATTTTGTTGACAAAACAAGGCGATTACAGCTTGAGGAAGGAGATGTTATGGCGCTTGTAAAGTACTTCCAGAAAAAGCAAGCAGAATGTAATGGATTTTTTTTTAGCATTGATTTGGATGAAGAGGATCGATTACAGAATGTGTTTTGGGCAGATTCGAGGAGTAGGGCAGCTTATAAATATTTTGGAGATGTCATCACATTTGACACTACATATCTGACCAACAAGTATGACATGTCATTCGCGCCCTTTGTCGGAGTTAATCACCATGGACAATCTATTTTGTTGGGATGCGGATTGATTTCACGCGAGGATACGGAGACATTTACGTGGTTATTTGAGACGTGGCTATCATGCATGTCTGATTCTCCTCCCCTTGGTATCATTACAGATCAAGACAGGGCAATGCAAAAGGCAATTGAAAACGTTTTTCGTACTACTAGGCATCGATGGTGTTTATGGCACATAATGAAGAAGGTGCCTGAGAAGTTAGGGGCTTTTAAAGAACGTGAAGGTATTATATCTTCCCTGCTTTCTGCTGTTTATGATTCACTGAGTTCTGATGCATTTGAGGAAGCTTGGCATTGCATGATTATATAATATGATTTATGGGATAATGATTGGTTAAATGGTTTGTACGAGGAGAGGCATCGTTGGGTCTCATGCTATTTAAAAGGCTATTTTTGGGCAGGAATGTTAACAACTCAGGGAAGTGAGAGTATGAATGCATTTTTTGATGGGTTTGTTAACTCAAAAACAAATCTGAAACAGTTTGTAAAGCAATATGAAAATGCATTGAGGAGGAAAGCTGAATTAGAATGGCTAGCAGATGCCAAGTGTTTCAGTAAAAGGACACCATGTGTATCAAGATATGAGATGGAGAGGCAAGTTGAAGAGGTGTACACCATTTCCAAGTTTAAAGAATTTCAAGAAGAATTGACTGCTCTGATGTATTGTGATATCTCGGATTCTGTGGGATCAATATATCAAATAATTGAATCATTTGGGCAAGGTCGGAGAGGCTTCTTTGAGGTTGTTTTTGAAGAAGCTGAGTGTGAAGTTAATTGTATATGTTCAAAATTCTAGTTTATGGGGATTTTTTGCAGGCATGCCCTTGCAGTGCTGATACGTAACTCAGATGAATTACTTCCAGAAAGATACAGTTTATCAAGGTGGAGGAAAGATGTGAGGAGATCTTATAATAAGCTGAAAGTTTGTTATAGTGTGCAGAATTTGACCATCCAGCAAGAAAGATATGAAAAAATGTGTAACGCTTTCAGTGAGGTTGCAGACATAGCCTCTGATGATGAAAATAGCTATAAAACGGTGTTGGATTGGATTGAGAAAGCAATGAAGGATCTGCCCAAGCAAATTCACTGTGAAAGTGTGGGAAAAACTAATATTGGTGGAGCAAGTTGTAGCAGCAACAAACAAATTAATAGTAAGAGTGTGGAAAGAACTGTTATTGGCGAAGTAAGTTGTAGCAGCAACAATGTTCAACTTGCACTGAATGATCCAGTAGTAACACGTCGTAAAGGCTGTCCACCTTGCCTAAGGAAAGAATCTTCGATTCATAAGAAATCCGTTCAAAAGAACAAGTCCGCACAAAAAATAAGGTATGATTAAAAACAAATATCTATTTTCCAATTAATTTGGTCTTAGTTAAATTATCTTTAATAATCTTGTAGGATTTACAAGAAAATGTCCCATCATCTTATCATGTGCCTAATGAAATCTCCACACAATGGAGCAATATAACCACGGTAAATTTTGTGAATTTTTTCTTTTAAAATTTTCTTTTATTTCGAGGATATGTAATTAAGTATAAGATTATGCATATGTAGACGCTACAAGAAGGAAGTACTATTTACAGAAATCTCAACCAATGCGGCACTATGGGCTATTATAATGTAAGAATTAAATTATTTAAATTTTAGTTTTAAGATTTTTATATGAATTTTACATATATTTTATTATTTGATTAGGTACCTATGTACCAATCCCAATTCGGTGGAAGCAACATTTATCAACCATTTTCTTATAATTGGCACACAGTAAGTTGTTGTTTACAAGTCGTTAATGAATACATATATTTTAATATTTCCGTAATGTAATATGATGTTTATTTTTATGTATTATAGCAACCAGTCCCACCGTATACTTCGCAGTTGCGTTATTCTTCTCCTTCGATGACTTATCAACGATCTCAAAGTGAGAATTTCCAACAGTTACTACAACAGCAGCAGCATAATGAAGATAACAATCATGATACTTGACTTGTATTTTGACTTTAAATTGTAGTGATGAAATAACGTTGTGTTAAATTGAACTTTAAATTTTTAAAATTATGTTAGATTTGACTTTAAATGTTTGCAATTGTAGTGATGGATCAATGATATATGTTAGATTTAGCGACTTGTGTATCGTTGCATTATTGTTGTTTCTTTTGATACACATAATATCTCTAAACATGCATAGGGTCTAGAGGAAAATATTATTGCTTCTTACAGTTAAACATTACAATTCATACACAACAATCATTTTATTTAAATTATTTAAATTTATACATAACACGGGGTACAATTTCATTCATGCAAAATACATATAGCAACAATTATCCCTAAAATACAACATACAATAGATAATATAGGCAGAATAATACAATCATTTCTGCCTTTATCAGTTTGCACAGCTTTGTTGCATGTAGGCACTTCAGTTTGCACCCCCTTTTCGAGTGTTTCCACAATAAATTTTGTAGTTTCTAACATATTGGATATCTCATGCTTTTTTTTGTAATCATTGTAAGTTATTTCGGCATCGAACAAAGATTTATAAGATTGATAAGAATTCCCTTTGAATCCATTTACTTGCATCTGGCATTCAGGCCAAGAATTGTATATGCCCAGCTTTCGTCCTTTGAAAACAACAAAACAGCTTTGAGTAGGCATTTGAATTCTACATTGGAAAAATTCATATAAAATATTATCACAAATAAATATTCTAGACATTTATGCTAAGAAACTCCTAATGATAATATATATTGATATGCAATACAGGGAAGTAAGACTCTGAAATTTTAATGGACTTTGTTGATTTCCCTGCCCTGCACTTACATTGATCTTATGGACTTTCAGTTGGCCATCTCTATTATAACCAAATTTTTATCTAACAATGGCTTCAAACAGTCAATCAAAATAAATGTAATAAGTCACGTAACTTAGGATTGAAATTGATCTGATTATTATGTTCTTCCCAAAGTACTCCAATATGATTTTTTTTTCCAGAAAAAAGTGACTAGTCTTCAACTCTCAATATATTGTATATTAATTTGTGTGCACATTCACACACACACATATATATCCTGTTCTATATGTTAGATTCACCATACTACATTTAGTTATTTGCCGATGGTCCAAACATATCTAATTAATGATTTCAAACAACTACGATCCAATTTGACTCATTAATTATATAATTAATCAAATATGGCCTCCACTGCTTCTGTATCTGCGTGCGAGCAAATCCATCTTCTATCTACCAAACCGCAACTCTACTGAACAGAAAGTACTATCAGAAAATATATGTACCACTGCCTAAACTCCAAACTTAAATCCCATATGCTGTTCATTTTCTTTTCAAATTAATTTCAACTACCTTGGTTTGGTTAGCTCATTATTATTTCTGAACTACCTCAAATTTATTAACTAATTTGTCATGATCTCAAACTGTCAATCGGTAGCACTGAGAATTGAAATAAGCTTGAATTGAACATGCAAATTATCTCAAGTTGCAAGGACCAGAATATTTTGATGGTATAATTAATTAAAGGTAATTTGTGACCATCAAAGAGAGCATAAATGGACTCTTCAGCTAGAAGTCTCAAAATTTCATCATCCACAAGATAAAATTAAAAAAAATAAAAAGAAATGCTTACGGATGGGTCACTAGAACTGCAGCAGCAAGCAACAACTAGAAGTCTCTTAGAAGCCTGAAGAGCCACAACAAGATCATTCCACCATCGATCGTGTCCATTGTAGATCTGGGCTGGGTGAGAACAAGAAGCGGTCGTTGTCCGATAACAAGAAGCGGACGTCGTCCGGTAACAAGAAGCGGACATCGTCCGGTAACGAAGCAAATGGGGCTGGGCGAGAAAAAAAAAAGAAGGGGCTGGGCGAGAACAAGATGCTGCTGTCGTCCGGTAACAAAGCAAATGGAGGGGGAGTAAACTAAGGAAAATGAGTGGCTGGGGAGGGGGAGAAATGACCTGCTTTCCAAAAATAAATTCTTTATTTCATTATTTCTTGTAGGCCCACGCAAGATAAAAGAAGCAGAACTCAACGCGTGAAACGGCAATTGAACGCTGTGTTTCTGTCGTCCTTTTGTCTTCTTTGAGTTCGTTTATCATTTTTCAAAGCTTTTATAATCAAAGTTTCTTTCCCATGTATCCATCACCATCAACAAAATTTACCAATAATAGGTTGATTAGACTTAAAGAGGGGTAGTGGCTTATTTTCATTAGCTAAGTTGGGCAATTGCTATAATTACTATTTAGTTTATGTGCACACAAACTTAATCCCATTAAAGGTTGCAAAGCACTGACGACTATGACTCCAAACGTAACATGCTTCCCTTCAAAACAACATTGTTTGGAACTACGTGCATAGCCACATAGCAAATTGTACATTTTTTGTTTCTTTTCTCCTTTTTAGCTTTTCACTTTAAAATTACAACATGGGTAAGAACATTGAAGATTCATGTCAAGTGACATCTACTAAGGGAGCAAAAAACTGTGAGGCAAAAAATAAAAAATAAATTGACCAAGGAAGCCAAAGAAATCTCTGTTTCTCACCTACTAAACACGGCCGTAAAACTAAATTTTACAACAAAAAAAGATTGAAATTAGATAAGTTAATCTTCAGCATCACTCATATATTATGTCTCTAAAGTTTAATCTTGGGGTTTCTTAAAATAAGAAATCTTTTTGTGAAATTCTTAAATGCTATTATCTAATGGTTTAAGTAACTTTTTACCCTTTAATTTATATAGAAATGAAGGTCTTATCCAACTTTATCTCAATCTTTAACTTGAGAAAACAAACAGTTAATACATATTTTTGAGTAAAAATTTTGATTTTTCGTTGAAAAAAGTTTCAGTTTGAAAAATTCCACTTCTAATTCTAGATTATGCCCTTGGTGTCTATCGCTTTTTAAACAATAAAGTTAATAATTATAAGGTACATTGTGAAGTGAACAATTGTATACATTTTAATAGTTTGTATTGTTTAATTTGTATGGGTTAATTGATTAATGAAAATTTTCATTGAAACATGTACATTGCGATTGTCACACATAAGTTAAGGCACCTTGATCATGTATGATGGATGATGAAAACAAGTTGTATATGTCATTATCTAACAATATAACCTGAAGAATCAGTTTATTCTCTCTCTTTCTCATGCGTTTTTACTTTTAACGTTTGTCGTTTTAGGCACACGTTAGTGAATAGTGATATTTGCAAGTCTACAACATTCACAGCCATCACTACCATCAGATTGATTAGATTGGTTCATCTTATTACTTTACCATAACAAATAAAAACTAAACAAATTAGATGAACCAATCTAATTGGCTTGAAAGTATCTGTCGTGGCAAAGTAATAAGATGAATCAATCTATCGTGGTAAAGTAACATGGCATTCACTGGGCAAGGTAAGACAAGCTCAGCTACACAAAAAGCAGAGGAGAAATGGGGTTTAAAGATTCCATTAATTTCAATCAAGCATTGGTGGCAAGCAAGGATGGAGGCTTCTTCAATTTCCTAACTCTCTAGTTTCTAAAGTGCTGCAGGTAAGGTATTATAAGAATTCCAATTTTTTGGCTACAAATGCATGCTTTAATCCATCATTTATATGGAGAAGAATTTTATGAGGTAGGCAAGTTATCAAAAAAGGAATTAGATGGCGCATAGGAAATGGTAAAAGGATTTCAGTGTACAAGGACAAATGGTTGCTAAAGCCAGATACTTTGAAGCCAATTTCTCCACCAACTTTGCATGTGGATGCTATTATGGCAAATCTAATCAATACTAAAAATCAATGGGATGAAAGGAAAGCTTGCAAATATCACTTACTAGCTTGAAAGTAAAATCACTTGTTTAGTTGTTATTAACATTTTGGAGGATGATATCCATCTTATTAGGGAATGTATAACCATTGTAAGGATAAATGTGCTTTGGAATGAAGAGCTTACAAAGGATTTTGAACCTTCCAAGGGCATTAGGCGGGGGGATCCCATCTACCCTTACAATTTTGTGTTGTGTATTGAAAGGCTTAGTCATGGCATCTCTCAAGCAGTGAAGGATGGTGCTTAGAAATCGCTACGTCTCTCAAGACATGGCACCCCCTTTCACATCTATTTTTTGCAGACAACCTCCTGATCAGGCAAGGATTATCAATATGGTTCTTGAGGAGTTTTACAATAGTTCTGGAGCAAAAGTAAACAAAAATAAAACCCAAATGTTCTTCTCTAAAAATGTATGTAACAGTGAGACTTCCTATATTGGCAATTTCTTTGGTTATACAATTACAAAGGATCTTGGAAAATATATGGGCATGTTATTGCTTCATTCACGGGTGAACATGAACACCTATCATGAAATTCTTGAAAAGGTAGAAAATCGTCTCTCATAGTGGAATGCTTCGCATCTGTCTCTTGCTGAAAAATCACTTTGACTCAGACTGTATTACAAGCAATACCATTATATGCCATGCAGACATCAGCAATTCCAGTTGGGGCTAAAAACAAGCTTGATCAAATTTGTAAGAGGTTTATTTAGAGTGGGTCGGATAAGTGATTGACACTAAAAAGTGTACATTTAATAAGGATAAAATTATTAGTTTTGCACTTATTGTGTCGATTAATGCGCTCATCATTTCTACATTATCTTAATACTCCCCAAATATATTTTTATATTAAATTAATTTACAAAATATTAATTTTTATCTTATAAATATTTTTTAAGAATAAATATGGAATTAGAGTTGAAAGCAGGAACAAAGAAGGACAGTTGCAATTTAGAATTTCATCAATCGGGGAGATGTTATTAAAAATAAAAAAATAAAAAAATAAAGAAAACAAAAAGGATTGGCAAGCATGTTGGTGGCCTCCTGACCATCACACAATTCAATATGTATATATAATATAAAAATAAAATAAAATATTAATATTAATAAAAGAAAAGAAAAGAAAAGAGGACGATTTCCTTTGCCTATAAAAGGCAAGGGGTGGCAAGCGAATGAGAAAGCCAAAAGCTAGGGAGTCGATTTCTGAGAAAGAGAGATAGATAAGGGTGTAGCTGAAAATTTTCTTTCTTTCCTTGTTTCTTTTCTTTTCTTGTTTCTGTTTGTATCAATTTTCTTTGTAACATATTTCAAAAGTTTATTAAATAAAAAGAGTGATGTGTTTTCTTTCAATATGAGTGGCTAATTTTATTAAGCAGAGGTGAAAGATGAAGCTCAATATTTCAAACTATTAAATTTATTATTTTCTCAAATGAGTTTTTAAGTTTATTTTATTCTTTTTTAGTTATTTTTATGTCATGTTAATTTATAGATTTTCTTGGATCTGTATGGTATTTTGACATAATATCAACACATTAATATAGTGTGGTACATTAGGTACTTTATTCTATATTTATCCACACATATAGAATTAAATGATATAATAATTAACTGGTAAAAGTGAGGTAAAATATGAATGAGAGAGTATTAAAATTATAGTTTAAATACTGAGAGTTGATCCCGTAACCTTAGCATATTTTTAAATTGTTTTCAAATAATTTATTTTCCCCCACAATTAATTTTTTTTTTGTTTAACAAATTGACAACTAGATTTTAAAATTCCCTGTGGTTCGACCCCGGACTCATTGGGTTATATTATAACTAGACACTCTTATACTTAGGAGTGATACACTTTTGAGTCGTGTCAGTAAGCATAGAAATATGAGCTTGATCGGTTGGAACACGATCTACCAGCTTAAAATTTGTGAGGGTTAGGCTTGAAAAATATGGAGATAATGAACAGAGCTCTAATAATGAAACTGGTGTGGGGACTGATTTTTTCACTAAACAGTCCCCAACTCGACCTCTGGTCTAAAGTTCTTTATACAAAATATGGGTTAGGTAACTCGACCCCGCCTCATGTGTTACCAACTCGTAATGGTTCACACATGAGGAAGGTAATTGTCAATGTTTGGCCTGATACTCTTAAGGGAATACGATGGAATATTGTCTATGGTAGAAGGGTACGATTTTGGTAGGATGTTTGGGCTACAAAAGATAAGCCCCTGGTCAACTATGCTATGGGCCATTTTTCGAATGATATTTTAACAGTGCTGATTTGTAATTTTGTTAATATATGTTGATGTTGAAATCTGCTCGCCCTTTGACCGACCAGATTCTTTCACCAACGTTTATGTTATCGACTGTTGCTCGAACCACTAAGGCTGGAATCACCCTCCTTTCTCTCACTAGACCTGCGTTCACCAAAAACGGATCAGAGACGCCGGTGGTTTTGCCGGCGTAAACCCTCCAATGCCTAAGTTAGCACAAGGTGTTTACGGGAAAACAATGTAATTTGGATTCAAGAAGTTTGCTCGAAATCTGTAAGAAAATGGCCTGGTTGCAATTTGGCAGCGTTTTCCCTCTCTCAGTTTTTCTATCCCTTTCTTCATCGATTTCTTCTTCTTTTATAGCCATTGTCCCATGTTTTCGTTTACCTTTCATCCCTCTTTTTTCGGGTAGTGGCGGCCCCTCATGGGACTCTAACTGCTACATTATGGGCGAACGTGAGGCCCCGCGTCTCCCGTAACGGTTCTGGGAAAAGCGCAACTACCGTGATTCTGTGGGATCGTGTTCCCGTTTTTTTGGGGTATGGGTGTTGGCTCGGCATATAATTCTGGTCAGTATATTTCTCCGGTTGGCATTCGTCTCTGGTCGGCTCGTGTTTGTCCTCGCGTTCTGCTCGTACCACTTGGCTGAGGTGATCCATGCCGGTGCTGAGATAGTAGCATGGCCAACCTGGTGCTTTTATGTACTCAACAATATAAATGGTAACTAGAGTTGGGAATCTTTTGAACACCTTCTCCCCAACCTCATTATTCTAAGAATAGCAGTTGTCTAGTCGCTAATGGAGGGAAAGAGTGAGGATCAATTTTTCTAGGCCAACTCCAAAAAAGGGGAATTCTCTATTAGTTCAGTCTATACTGCTCTTACCGAAATAGTAACAAGGTAAAGAGCTTTGTTTGGAATTTTGCTTGGAAATGGAATGGTCAACCCCGTATCCAAACTTTTATTTGGCTTGTTCTACATGATCGTTTGAAGACAAAATCTGAAGTTGGACAACGCCGCATAGATATTGATAGGAGTTGTGATCGGTGTGGGGCGGCAATGGAGACTACACTGCACGTCCTTCGTGATTGTTTTATGGCTAGAAGATTGTGGAATCAGCTGATCCCAAGTGAGTTACATCAACAATTCTCTTCACTTAATCTTAGAGATTGGATTTCTCTAAATTTAAGCAGTAGCCGAGTTATAAAGAAGGGCCTGGAATGGCTTTGGGGTCACAATATAGAGACTATGGTTTTGGCGAAATCAGTTCTATTTTGACAAGTTAACCACATGCATTAGGAGCATGCTACTGGATGTTGTTATACGAGCTAAGGATATTTCTTGCTTGAACAAGTCTAGTCAAACTGGTAAATGAAGAAAACTGGAGAAATGGATCAGGTGGCTGCCTCCGACATGGCCATGGTGTAAGCTTAATTCTGATAGTGCATTTAAGAGCAATGGATTCACTACTGCTACTGGTCTTATTCGAGACTATTGTGGGAGTTGGATTGATAGTTTTGCAATGAACATTGAACATTGCTCAATCACGGTTGCTGAACTATGGGGCTTATACCAAGGGCTGGTCATGGATTGGAACTATGGTGTTCACTGGTTGTTCGTTGAGGTTGACAGTTTGTGTATTGTTCAGATGCTGAATATCTCTGCAGAGATGGCTAATGAATTTTCTCAGTTAGTAAGGACAATTAAAGAGCTCATGCGACGAAGTTATCACATCACTGTAAACTATATCTATAGGGAGGCGAATTTTGCAACTAACCACCTTGCAAATTATGCTTTGAACCTTCCCCATGGCCACCATAATTTTAGTATTCCCCCGACTAGTGTCATTCCGTTTCTTCGCAAAGATATGTATGGGGTAGCTTACCCTCATTCAATTCCTTCATAGCTCTTTTAAGAGCCCCTCTTGTACCAAAAAAAAAAAGTAATAAGATGAATTTATTTCTTGAATACCATACCACTTAGCAATAAGCTACCATGAGTTCAAAGTTGGCTTTCCTCAAATTTGTGGCCATTTCTTAGATAGTGTTGAGCATGTCATGAGATTGAACATTAACACTTTGAACTATAAAAGGAGCTTGGAACCAAATCTTCTTTGTTACTTTGTATTCCAAGACAGCGTGGCTAATAGTTTTGACGCTCCATTTGCATCTTTGATGGATTGGCTCTTGCAAAAAATTTCTTTTCCACAGGTTTTCAGCTAATGATAACAGGTTTCTGAAGTCCTCAACATGAAGATTTTGATCTTTTTAGGAAGCTCAAGAGACTATAGTGATTCCATTTGTTTGAGATGTTTTTTTAGCTGCTAGATGTATCTGGAAACATGATCATGAGTGCTAGTTGGCACCCACTTTGCACTGAGTATTCACCTCTTTTGCCAAAATGCCACAACACTTCATCTTCTGACTGCTCTTTTGGTAATGGAACTTTAAGAATAAATATTGTATCCTCATGCCTAAAATATTGGTTCAGCTTTTCTTTTGTCCCATTGATTTTCAGTATTGATTAGATCTGCCACAATAGCATCCACAGGCAAAGTTGGTAGAGAAATTGGCTTGAAAGTATCTAGCTTTAGCAACCATTTATCCTTATATACTGAAATCCTTTTACCATTTCCTATACGCCATCTAATTCTTTTTTTGATAACTTGTCTACCTCATAAAATGCTTCTCCACAAAAAAGATGGATTAAAGCTTGCATTTGCACTCAAAAAGCTAGAATTCTTATAATACCTTGTCTGTTTCAAGAACTGTCATTTGACTTTGTCATATGCCTTGTTAATATCTAATTTAAGGGTCACAAGACCATTCTTTTTCCCTTTGCTATGTCTAATTTTATGAAGCCATTTATAATCAATAACGACATTGTCTGTAATGGGCCCATTAGGTATGAATACACTCTGTGTTGGGGAGATGATTTGGGAAATGATTGGCTTTATTATATTAGTCATCGCTTTAGCATACATTACATTGTAAAAGCTTATAGGCTTATAATCAGTGACCTTTCTAGGCTTGGCAATCTTGGGTATTAGAAAAATATGTTTGTGGTTAAAGATAGTCGGGTTATCTTGCTCATTAAAAATGTGTAAGCACATTGTAATTATTGTAACAATGCCGAAGAGGAAAGCATCTACTTCCAAGTCATCGAAAAAGAAACCCATCGTAAAGAAATCTAAGATTGCCGCTCCCACTATGGTTCCATGGAACACAATTTCAGATTCACGCCAAGCCATGAGACAAAGATCGAAGCATGGAAAAGGCATGAGTGTTTTGCCACTTGCGGAAACCAATCTCGGAGGGTGCCTCGCATTCGCGACTCAACAAGAGAAAGAGAGGTACAAAGATATTTCCACGCGCAAAATACTTCCAGCTAAGTATATTCATTACCCGACTCTTGAAAAATTGAATGTTAAGGATAATTTTGATTCTTTGATAGATAAGATTGGGTTGCATAAATTTGTTGATGTTGATTGTTTGGGTTATGTTGAGTTGATTATGGAGTTTTATGCTACTTTTCAATTTACTATGCCGAATGATTTTACTTTGCATACCCCAGATGTCATTAAGTTTAGGTTAATGGGACGAAATTTTTCACACTCTATCACGGATTTTAACCTAGCTTTAGGATTCATTGATGATGATTATTCTACTAGTGATGAATATTTAGGAACAACTTGTGACTTTAGCGAAAATTTTGAGCCTTATGGTCTTTGGCGTAATTTATCTGTTGATCATAATGCCTATGACCCGAGTAAATCAAAGAGTTCTTTCTTACGTGATCCTACTTTGAAATGTGTGCATCGATTCTTAGCATATAATTTTTTAGGCAAGAAAGATCACTCAGGAATTTTCTCTAAAACTGAATTTTATTTTATCTGGTGCATGTTAAATAATGTGAGGCCTAATTTAGGTTTTTGGTTAGCGGATCAATTTCAAAGTGTGCTTAAACGGTATAGGACTTTATTTCTTGGTCCATACATTACTCTGTTAGCTATAAACCTATGTGTGCTTGATCCCAACAATAATGATTTGCATCCTGCTTGCAAAAAGGAATTTTTGGATATGTCTGTGTTTGAAAAAATAGGTGTGGTCGAATTCAAGGAGGGAAGATTTCAGTTTACTGAACCAGGACCCACTCAACTTCCGAAGAAGCTTTATGCTAGGAGTGGTGCTACCTCTGATGACGAGTTTGACGACGACACTGCTGCCCCACCAACTATTCCTTCTACATCCGCACCACCTTTGAGTATTCAGTTAGAGAAAATGGAGCACAAGCTGAACAAGATGGAGCAGAATTTTGCTGCATACTTCGAGAGTGTGGGATCTACCCCACTATTTCCGCCAAGCCCATAGACGTTATGTGGATCAAAGCTCACAATTCAGGGAAGTTTCTTTTTGCCCTTAATCTTTTATCCTTACGCTTTAATTTTATATGAGCTTTGATTATCTTACATTGGGGACAATGTAAGTTCTTGGTGTGGGGGAGGGATTTTTGCATTATTGATGTCTGGAATTATTATTTTCACTCTGCTCATCTATTTTCACTCTACTCATCCTTAAATGATTTTGGAGTTAGTATGCTTCATATATTATTAATTTTCTTTTCCTTTCTCTCTCGCTACTTTTTTTTCCTATCTATCTCAAATTATTTACATCTATTTTTTTTCTTTCTATCATACTCTTTCATCACTCACATTTTTTTTTTTTACCTTTCCTTTTATATCTCACTCATACCTTCTTCTCATTCTACACCACTATCGATGGTTGATTCATTTGAAGAGTGTACATGATTTGATGGCAAATTTACCAACTTTGTGAGGATTTGAGCCTATGAGCAACCACTTTGCTCTAATTATTTTTTTGTTATGTGAATATCAATCCTAGTCTGTTTATTCTAGAACTTGCTTTGTTATGCATGTTGAAGCCACATTACGGGATTTTATGCATTAAAATGATAAGGGCAAACCATATTCCATTTGTCTATTCTCGCTTTTTTTTTTTCTCTACCCGAAGACCTTTATTTGCTACCTTTGTTTGAGCCTTAACCATTACCCATCTAATTCTCTCCGTCGACTTAACCATTTTTCTTCTTTTTGAGCCTCAATTTAAGGAGATTTTTGGACTCATTGTGTGGATATATTTTGTTGCTTTTTCTACCTTGTATTAACGTTTCTCAATTAGATCAACAAGCATTATGCTTGAATTAAATTGTGCAAAGTTAGTTTCTTTTGTTTGATTCAAAAAAATCAAAAAAAAAAGAGAAAAAAAAAGAAAGAAAAAGAAAAAGAAAAATCGAAAAAAAAAAGTTTACATTCTTGGTGACTTGAGTAGAAATAAGCATTTTGATATCATAAGTTCATTCAATGAGTTCATTCTTCTCATTTTGATCTCTTTTTTTTTCATAAACCTTTCTTTTTCATTTCACCAATTTAACCCCATTACAACCCTTTTAAGACCCTTAGATTTTTGCATTTTATTCATGTTTTGTGGATTGAGATGTGATATACGAGCAAGCCTATGGTAATAGCATTCTTTGATTTGATTTGAGCGGATAAATGACACCCTAAACACTTTGAGTGCATGGAGTGAAGTTATTGAGAGGGCTATTAAATCTTATTGCACTTGAATTTTGAATGGATCTTCTTGGTGGTTGAATGTTCTTATTCTATCTTATGAAATTCTATGCTCTAAAATCCTTATCTCTCGAATGTTGATCGACTTAATTTCTTGAGGTATGCTTGCTTAAAGTTGTTTTTGGATGAGTTGAGATGAGAATTGAGTGGAGATTTGAAATTAATCTTGAGTTATATGCTTGAGGACAAGCATCATCTTGGTGTGGGGGAATTTGTTAGAGTGCAATTTATGCACTAGTTTTGCATTGTTTACTTCCCTTAATATCGATGTTTTGCACTTAATAATAGTGATTTACTTGTGTTTTACTTTTGTAGATGCAATTCTATTGATTGGTGATAAAATTGAGCTATAAGATGATGTTTAAGGATGATTGTTCTCTTGGAGAAATTTAGAGAGTCAGAAGAACTTTGTTGATAAGGCGTGGGCACGTGCTGTCAACTGCGAACCTACAGTTTTTAGTTTAACGTGTTTTGTATTTTTTGTTATTTTTGTAATTATGAATTTAATATTTCAGATATTAGTATTTTATTTTAAATAGAATTCTAGAGTAGAAGAGGGAGAGAGTATTTAAGGGAGGAATCTATTGTGAAAAAGGGGGATTTTTTATTAGAGAAAAAGAAAGAAACTCTAGATCTTAATTTTTCTCTTCTCTCTATGAAGAACTAAACCTATTTTTCTGGTTGAAGGATAATGAAGCTTTGATTCATCACTACTGTGAGATCTTTCTTGTGCTTTAATTGTTTTATTGCTTTTTGGGTATTTGTTTATTCTCTGAATTATTTTCATGATTATGTTTGTTAATTAGGTAATTGGCCACTATTTAATTATCAACTTAATCTATTGTCAATTAAAGGATTCATCGTATGAAGAATTTAATGTTTGTGACAAATAACATAGCAGAGAGTTGTATTGTGAGAATAAACAATCTAATTTAAATAAACCATCATATGTGTTGATTAGGATTTGGGTCTCTCTGGTTTTTCAGGCTGTCAATTGATTAAATCCTATGATCGTATCTAGGGTTGTCTATTGATTAGGGAAATAACTAACGGTCGTACCTTGGTTATCAACTAGTTAAGGAGAGATTGGCTATTAGAGGGTCTCAGTAGCTATAACCGGTCTATTCATGAGTAATAATAATCTATATTTGAATCAATGATCAGTAGTCGAATCAAGCTGAGTTAATTCCTTCAACTAGAGCTTTCTCCAATTTAAATTACAACTTCAATTTGCATTCTTGTTATTTTTAATTTGATTTTTATTATTGTCAACAATTCCCCCATTTTACGTTTTACGCTTCAAAAGGATTTAAATAATTACCGATCTCTGTGGACACGACCCTACTCAATCACTATACACAATTTATTTAGAGTTGGAATTTATTTTTGTTGGCTTCGACAACCATCAGTACCCCTAAACGCCCATATAAACCAAGTTGCAAGCTTCCACAACCTCTCTAAATTTAGCAACCATGTTTAAGTTTATGTTATTACCCTCATTTTTCTCATGCAAATGCATAACTTCAAACAACACCAAAGATAGGGAAAGATTTGCTAGGAGTATTCGTGGATTGGATTTCACATATTGAACATCAATCCATATTCAATCCACGATTTTGCGGATTATAAATTTTCAATCAAATCTAATCCACAGATTAGTGAAATTCAATTCAAATCCAATCCATACATCAACATATCGAATGTGGATTTGACACAATCCATATCTAATCCACCATTTTGCGGATTAGTTTGTGGATTCAAAATTTTTAATCCCGTCCAATCCACGAACTAACTAAATAAAAAAATTTAATATAAAAATAATTTTTCTATTGATCAAATTTAAAATCAAATAAAATTTAAATTAATTAATTATTTAAATAAAGCTAGAAAATACGTTTAAAGTTTCAAAATATAACACACCAAAAAGGAAAAAAAAATCTCATTCGTTTAGATTAGTACGTGGAAATTAACTATTTAGAAAGCTATATTTATTTATTTGATTATTTTTTATTTTATTAAATTTATTAATTTAATTATTTTTTATTTTATATTATTATTGGATAAGATATAATATAGTGTTAATGTAACTATATTTTAACTTATTTATTTACTAGTAAGTACTAATGCCATATTTACAAGTTCTATTTTTTAATTAAATAAATAAAATTTATTTTTTTGCGGAATCGCGAATTTTTACAAATTTACAGAAGTAAATCCATATCCAATCCACCGATTGCGGATTATCAAATTTCAATCCAATTTAATCCACCAATTCACGGATCATGTTTTTACGGATCAGACGGATTGAGCAGATTAAATTGGATTCTGAACACCACTAAGATTTGCTAAAATTTTCAATAGTGTCCGAGTGTGATGTTTCTGACTAGATTCTGGATGGCCATAAGTCCCTGTGCATCTCCATATTTTTTCAGTTGCATTATACACAACTGCATATATATGGTGAGAGCTATAAAAAATGATGTTAACATCTACATTCGAATTCCAAAACAAAGATAAGCCTCCTTCCATTCCATTTTCATTTACCACAAAACAATTCTCAAAATTAAAATTCCTACATCCTAAGTTAACCTGTTGAGCCCTTATCTTTGTTTCATAGCAAAAAAAGATTTAAAGCCAGTGCAAGTGGAGAATTTGTTGATTACTAGCGCATTCGAGGCTTCCCAATGTTCCAGCTTAGAATCATCATGGTTGCCTATGGGGCTAACCACCAGCTCCTGCCGATAAATCTTCCTTCATTGCCGTAAAATTCCCCTTGCATCTTGTTCTTCGTCTACTAGCTTCAGCTGTTAAGCTGCTTGACAATGCCTTAAAAGATCGTGATTGTGTAATTGCTTTGGTGGGCTTTGGTGGGCTTAAGCAATCTTTTCCTTTTACTCTTTTGATGCTGATTGGCCTAATAGCGCTCATTTTTTCTATCTTTGTGTTTCTTGCTTGCAACTTCCACTTTTTACCTTTGGGCTTCATTTTAGTCTTGTTTGGTCAATTATCTACCTCATCTTCATCCGATTTGGCGTACCATCATTAGCATTTTTTTTTATTAGCTAAAATCCTCAAAATTTTATTAGCTTGTAAGAACTTCGTTTTCCCTCCAATCCTCGTTTCCTACCCTTATACTTTTGCTTCTAAAATGGTTATCATTGCTAGCCACCCTATCCTGCTCCTTGTTCATCTCACTGCCCTTGCTTTGATCACTTGTAGATTTTTCAGCTTTTATCAATCAGCACTAATTGTTCCTTGTCAGCCTCTGATTTATGACTTGTAGCCATTGGTTCCCACTTTCATCAAACTCTGCACCTGCTTTGTTTGGATATGGGCCTTTTTGTCCAATCAGGCTGTGTTGTGTTTGATGTGATTTTGGACTGTTGGCTACTATGACATTTGCTTTTAATTGGAAAAGTTCATGGTTAGCTCTCTTCTTGATTTGGTTCTGCTTCACCCTTTTAGCCTATGCAACTGCTCTCATTTATCCGCCATAAGGCAAATCTTCATTTTGTTGACCTTTGTATTTCAAACATTCTCTATATTGATGAATATGTGCACAATAACAGTAGAAACCCGGCAATTTTTCATAACTGGCATTGGAATTCTACCACCTTCTTGCTACAAAAACACAATCTTTTTCAAAGGCTTTATGATGTCAATAAAGATTCTAACATGAGCAAACTAGCCTATGTGTTCCTCTGTTTCATTTGTTTCTATTTCCTTCACCATGCCAATCTTTTATCCCAGCTTTTAAATAGCATCCCTATTCATACACATTATGGGTATATCATAAGTCAGCACTCAAAATGATATATGCATGAAAGATTGATTCTTAATATCTCCAATACCATCTGGTTTAGATACCACTAACAGAGTTGTATCAAATGCCATGACCACCCACCCATGAACACCGTTTTCTTGTTTTCTTCAAAGCCAAACTTGAAGATGAATATATTATCCTCCATACTTTCAATCTTTACTTCTTTGACCGTTCTCCAAGCTTGTCTCTAAGCTTGTTGCATTGCTTCCTTCAAACCATCCTTGTTTATAGTTCGTGTGAGTAACACCTTTCCCACCCGGTAATGTGCCGCAATTTTCTCCATTTATCTTCATTCTCCCCATAAAAGTTACTATATCTTCCTCTTCTTCTTTTAAATCTATTGCCAGACATTTGTCGATTAATTCCTCAGCATCCATAATTTACTATGTTTTCAGCAAAGGAAGCTTCTCTGCCAACCCTTTAAAGACTATAATCAATTGCAACCCGTAAGAAGTAGCATAACCTAAGCTTTAATAAAAAATAGTAAAGAAAGAAAACTAAGAATAATAAAACACCCAATCAATGGGTAACTGAAAGTAAGCCATAAAAGCTTCAGTCCTATTTCATTTTAGTACCCTTTCTGGGAAAAAGTAGTGTAGAAGAAAGGCAAAGACAAGCTAAATTTTGCACAACTAAAAACGTGAAAAGCAAAAGCCATTATTATTTATTATTATTATTATTTTAAATATTTTTTTTTCTTTCATATTCTTGGAATTTTAGGAATTGAATACGAGATGTTGACTCTAATACATTGTTTAGAAGCTGTTCAATACTTTAGTCCAAGAAATCAGACTAACAAATAAAAGAGTGATACAAAAAATGAGTTAATGATAAAAAATACCCTTCATGCATGAAAAAGCAAAATTCTTTACTATGGTTAGAACTTCCAGTTGGTTGAAGTGTCTACAGACGACAAGGATACTAAAAGATCAAATGTCACATGGGTGATGGGTGGACAGAAATAACCGATGAAGATGATCGTCATTTGATCCAATCAGACGGTGCACATCTTTCATTGCTACCCTCCTCTGCACAACTAACGTTCTTGATGCACCACAAGTCTTGGCCCAAAACAATTTCCTCCAATGAGGGATGGGCTCTGTCATTTGTTCTTAGAACCCACCTCAGCAACAACCACATTCCCCATCATTAGGGATGGCAATGGTGCCTGCCCCATTCCTCATCCCCATTAAAAAATTTTGTCTCCATTCCCTACCCCATTTCCCATAATTTTAGTGGAGTGGGGATGGAGAATCCCTTTATTCTCCATTTATTTATTTTATAGTATATATAGATACATAATTTCAGTAAATTAAAAACTAGAGACTTAAAATAAAATCATCAACATATTATAAAGTATTTAAATTATTTTAAAAATTCTCTAAAAATTTGAAACAATATCTTAAAATGGTATCAAAATTAAAAAAATATTTGAAGAAAGCAACACCATAAAAGAGAAAAGTAAAACACAACAATATTTTAGAGTTGAAAAAGAATTATAGTATAGGGTTTTCTTTTAGTCACATCCTATTTATATTATATAAAAATAAAAATAAAATTTATTAATTGACATTATATTAGATAAAACAAAAATTATTAAATAAGAATTAAAAAGATATTTATATATAATGGGGATTGGGGTGGGGAATACAAAACTAAACCCCACCCCGTTAAGAATCTGGGGATTATTTCTCCCACATTCCCCACTCTATTCTCCAAAAATTATTTAAAATTTTCCTCATTTGGGGTGGGACTCCATAGGGCCCCGAACTCATGGAGAATTTTGCCCTCCCTACCCATCATTTCTAGACTCTAGCCATTTTATGAGTGAAGGCACATAGAAACTTCATAAGCCGGAATGCATACTTACCTTTCATGCAAACCATACAAAAAAATAAGCCCAAATGGCGTAAATACATCAGCAGCAATGCCAAAATTCGTATTCCATCTTAATTTGCATAATTTATAGTGGATCCAAATGTGAGTAATATCCATACACATTCTGGGCGGATATTCTAATTATGTGAATCCACACATTTAAAATATTTATTTGTAAATTTATAACGTTTTAATTGTTAAAAAAATAATCTTCTAATACAAGACAAATGTAAAATAATCTAAAATAATATTTATGAGTACTTGGGTGTATTATAATATTTATGTGTAATGTGTTTAGAGCTTATGATTTGTGTTTTCTTACATAAATTATGTTTTTTATTTAATTTATTTAAAAAAAATATCCAGATACAGATTTTTTTTTTTTTACACACTGTGCAAATCCTCAATTTATACATCTGGATCCGTATTTTTTATTATACGAATTTAATTTTTTTCAAATCCAAATTTTTTTTTATCTTTAGAGATGCAGGCCGAATCTGAATTTATTTGCCATCTCTGCATGATAGGAAAGAAGGCAGCTAAGCCATGGCATCCATGCATCAAGCGACCTTGAATTAACACAACGTGCATATTTTAAGGCTGCAGTTTGAATTCTTCCTTTTTATTCCATACACTTAAAATTGAAAAACTTGGGAGGAAGAATGCCGGCTTTCGGATCCCATTTAGATTAATAATATTTTGGGAAGGGCCATGAATGTGCCCATTTAGTAAGTGGAGAGTACTCATTTGGGCATATTTTAAGCCCAATATATATATATACTCTTAAACTCCCACCATTAAATAAATGAGAATTAACATAATTCTTTCATTTCTTGTTATCAAATAACCGAACAAGTTATATTTATGACTTAATTAAATAACAAGATCGCTTAAATGGATAGCAATAATTATTAATTTAAACGGATAGTAATTATACACTTTATTTATTTATCATGCGGACCATTTATTGGAAATTCTTACATATGCTAGAAAAAATAAGATTAATGTCTCTATGAAAAGCTCCAAATTAGTGAAAACTAGGGGATCAATCGATTCTGCGAGTTTTCTCGAGTTCGGGGATGTTGGGATAATCTCATCACTCATTAGCAATCAGGCATATTCAATTTTTCCCCTGTGGTTTGTGATCAACGTAACCAATAGCTATCTCAACTATGTTAATTCACAAGATAAATAGTTTTAAAGTAAAAACGAGAAATTGATCTTCAATTTAAACTTCCGAATACGTTTATTAATAGTAAACGAAGCTTTGTTTTTCAAAATACTTACTTAGGTAACCTCACTCTTCCAATATTACCCATTTCATTTATTTTAATTTAGATCTACAAATTAGGGCAGAAAATATAAATAACTTTCAGAGATAACAAAAAAAAAAATTACAGCATTCAATTGCGAGCTTTGTGAATTGATTGCATTAGATAACAAAAAAAATAGCTAGGTTTATATCTATCTCAATTTCTTAGCTCACAGGTAACATGTTATTTTGGGAAGCAGATTAATGTGATATATGAACAATCAAAAAATATAATGCCATCAACTTCTCATTCTCAAGAAAATCCTAAGAAGGTGAATTTTATTGATGTTAATAGTACATTCAGTACCATTCAGAGTTTAGATCACTTATATTAATTTCGATCAGTCTTTGAATTCGGAAAGGAATATCCTTATAAATTATTAATAAGTCTTGAAAAAATAAAAAAATCTATGTTACTCACAACCTTAAATTAGTTGTTTTTCCAAATATTGTCAGGGTCACATATACGGTCGAAGTCACCGTCCACAATTACGACAACAATTATAAACTGTTAAATTTTAATTTCAACAATATATAGGAGCAACATAAGCAGCTGTGGAAACTTTAATGACAGTATGTAGCCACGAGAATTAACTGCAACGTAGCCAACTTTAATTAATTTTTTACTGTATTATCTCATTAAGTTTTGTTTAATACTGCTGTATTATTATTTTTTATCCTTCATTCATTAATTAGCCGTCACAAGAAAAGAGAGTTTCTGTAAGCCCCAATGTGACTGCAAAAAGGCAGGCATTACAAACGCCACTTAATTTATGATCGAAAAATACTTATGTTTGTAAACGTTAGTGGCTGTGACAAAAGACTCCACCTTTGCCATACCTCAGCCATCACAAAGTCAATTAATATTTTA
Source organism: Citrus sinensis (assembly GCF_022201045.2). Classification (NCBI taxonomy): domain Eukaryota; kingdom Viridiplantae; phylum Streptophyta; class Magnoliopsida; order Sapindales; family Rutaceae; genus Citrus; species Citrus sinensis. The sequence continues at coordinate 19,004,282 of NC_068562.1, forward strand.
GTAGTCTTAAAAATTTCAAATTGTGAATTAAAAAAAAAATGATGAATCTCGACACGATATCTGCAATGGTCATTAATGAGGTATTATCGGTAAATAGAACGTAAAATAAGTAAAGTAAAATAAAATAGAACATAAATGATGTAAATAATAAGTAAATAAGTAAATAAAATAGAACATAAATAAAACATAAATGAAGTAAATAGAACATAAGACTTGTAAATGAAAGGTTAAATAAGTAAATTAATTTAGGAGTAGTAAATTGATGTATTATTGGTAAATAAAATAAAAACTTATCACTATAATATAAAACTAGTAAATTAACATTATATGTAAAATAAAGCATTAATCAAGCAAATAAAACATAAGACCTATAAATAGAAAGTAAAAGTGTGTTATTGGTAAATAAAACCAAAACTTATAGATATGATATAAAACTTGTAAATCCATATTAAGTATAAAATAAAATATAAATGATGTAAATAGAACATACGACTTGTAAATGATAAGTAAATTAAGAAAATTAACTTAGGAATAGTAAATTGATATATTATTGGTAAATATAACAAAAATTTATCAGTATAACATAAAACTCGTAAATCAACATTATATGTAAAATAAATTATTAATTAAGTAAATAAAACATAAGACCTGTATATATAAGATAAATCAAGTAGATTAACATAACAGTGGTAAAATGATGTATTATTGGTAAATAAAGCATAAACTTACATCTAACTTACAAATGTAACATAAAATCTGTAAATTAACATTATGTGTAAAATAACATATAAATTCTATAAATGAAATAGAAAACCTATAAATGACATGTAAAATAAGTAAATATTATAAGAGTTATTAAAAAAATAGAAACTTACAAATGTAAAATAAAAATTCACAATTTACTGTTTTTATTTCTAAAATGAAGAATGATAATTTTGGTTCTATGTAATATCTATGACGATATATACGAAATTTTATTAAAGATAAAACTTATTCCCAAAATTAAATTTTGAAAACTATTTTTTTATATTTTTCAAAGTCATTTGTAAGATAAGTGATTTTAAAAATTTCTAAACCTCATCGACAACAGTCTCAAATGATCTTTTGGTATAAGTAAGAAGAAAAGTTTGAAACTTCATAAATTTTTATAAAATTAAGAGTTAGATCCAATTTTATTGATATTTCATATATGTCTAGTAATATATGAATATTTTTATTTTATTTCAGCTTGATCTACATCAAGAAAAATAATTTTGTTAATTAACTTGTATAGTAAACAAATAATATGATAGAAAATGAGGAAAAAAAAGTTTTTAAATATCCTAGCATGAGTATAAAATTTATGGTTAAACCAATTTAAAAAAATTTATAATTCTTTTTAGTACAAATGTTTTGTTTTCAATTGATAAGTAATTTTTTTCTTTACTTAAACAAATTAAATAAATAAACTATTTTTAAAAAAAAGTCTAATGTTGATTTACAAGTAATGTTATTTTTATATGTATTTATTCTGTTTGCAATCTTAAAACACCAATTTACCACCTTTATACCTTTCATTTACTAACCTTATGTGTAGTTTATAGAATTTATATCTATGACAATATTAATATCGTAATTTTAATCGCAACATCGTAGAATTTTCCTTTGTTTATTTTAGTGTTTAGATAGTCAAACGATCAAACTATCAAACACTGCTTAGGACCTCAATCAAGAAAAATAAAGGTGCATAAGAACAAATGAATGCTCTAACTTGCTTAATAACGAACCAAGAACTTTAACCAAGATTTGAGATGATTAACAAACAAGAAAATGAACAAACTAACATGCAGTCACACACAGAAAAAGAACTCATACTTTATGTGGTTCAGTTGTGCAATGAACATAACCTAGATCAATGGGAGAAGCCACCACAATGAGATTTATTGATGATTCAAAGTATTTTTACAAAGCACACACAGAGAAACTAACAACGAACAAGATAACTCTTTCTCTCTCTCTCTCTCTTAATTATCTCTAGAAAGCTCTAAAGACCATGCTGAAACTGACTGAAAAATCAGCTTATATGGCTGCTGTCTCCAAACCCAGGTTTCATCAGATTCTGCCACGTGTACGACGACCTTGTAACAAACTTGATTCCTTCCTCACGTGCTTCATCACATGCATCACTTAATCTTTAGCCAAAACGCCTACAAGCAATGACGTTTTGAATTCATTGACTGAATCACATGCCTTGCTCGTGATAGCTTGAACATCACAATAGGCAAAACATTTCTTGTCATCAAAGAACCAAATAAGTTATACACTTTAACTTATGACTTATAACAATATCTCTTCCTTAAATGGGTAGTAATTATTGACTTATCTACTTTATTTAATTACCTAGCCAATATCATGTGCACCATTTATCGCATATTCTTACATCTGCTAGACAAAATAAAATTAATTTCTTTTTGAGAAGCTCTGAATTAGTGAAAACTCGGGGAGAGATCAATTCCTCGAGTTGGGAGATGTTGGGATCATCTCAACGCTCATTAGCAATCAGGCATATTCAATTTCTCCTCTGTGGCACGTAATCAATAGCAATCTCAACTTTTTTAATTCACATAGATAAATAGTTTTAAAATAGAAAAGAGAAATCGATCTTCATTTTAAATTTCCTAACATGTTTATCAATAGTAACAAAGCTTTGTTTTCAAAATACGGTACTTAAATTAGGTAAAACCACTCTTCCCATAATACCCAAACCCATCTCATTTATTTTAATTTAGATTTACCAATTAGGGCGGAAAATATAAATAACTTTCAGAGATAACCAAAATAATTTTGCGGCGTTCAATTGTGAGATTTGTGAATTGATTGCATTAGATAACAAAAGAATAGCGAGGTTCATATCTATCTCAATTTCTTAGCTCACAGGTAACATTTTATTTTGGGAAGTAGATTAACATAATTTATGAACAATCAAAAATTATAATGCCATCAATTTCTTGTTGGGGAAAAATCAGGTTTTTAATTTTTATAAAATCTTTTAAGGACCGCTCTCATATAATATATAGGAATTTGTAATCTAGAAATCGTACCTTGAAAATCTGATTTGGATTTTTCCGTTGAAGTGATTTAAGCTCCTAGATCACGATCCGCCACCACCACTCTTGTTAGATCACGATCCGTCACCACCACGCTTGTTAGATCACGAACTGTCACCAATGATCTTCCAGGTTATGACTCAGGTTCGATCTGCACTTGACGTGTGGGCGCCTTTATCACTACCAAAGCAACTAGCACAAGAAAAATTTTCTCTCAACAATAGAGAGAAAAATCTTTTTCTCTGATCTGTAAAAGTAGCTTTCGCTTTTCTTCTTTAGAGAAAAATAAGCCTTTTATATCACCCTTTAGTGAAAACCCTAGGCTCCAAATAATCAAAAAATAAAACCCACGTTATTTGCTTTTTCAATAGGGGACCCACCTTGTAAAATAACATAAAGTCCCTTACACAAAAGCTAATTAAATGGAGCCTCCCACTAAATGATATATTTAGGCTTTTAACCCAAATAGCTAGTTATCTTACTTATTAGTCTAGTAGTTGTGCAATCAATTAAATGAGCTAACCCGGAGATCATTTGGGAACATACAATAGTGGCTACAATAATTAGGCCTGTAATTAAACTAGCCCAATTATTTAATTCCAAATATACTCCACTAAAAGATTAGAACTGACTTCCATAATTGTATGCTCGAATAATAATTTGTCCGAAGCCATATTGATTTCTTTACTGCACAATCCTTTGTACCACATCGTTAATTAAATTGATATCTCAATTGTCCAATCAATTTAATAACATCTTATTCCTTGATCCTTACTGGTTTTCTCTAATGATCATTTTCAACATACTAAATATGTTGACACACTCTGGCCAGAGAATTCTATGATCAAGTGCCGAAAACCCATCAAGAGATGTGTTGTACAAATTCTATATTGTTAATCCATAACTCCAATACTCATAATTGCTCCCACCAAGATACCGGGTAATCTTGACCACAAGGATGTGTCGTGCCCATTGGTAACTCAAATGGAATAACAATTACAATCATGAAATCATAATTAACTCAAGATTAAGATTACAGTAAAATCAACGCCTATGAGATTTAATAAGTTTGACAGTTATTACAAAGTTAATTAAATCTCATATGTGATCCAGTTCAATGTAGTCGTACTACATCAATAAATTCATACATGATTAAGACAAATCATTCAATGAATTTATTACAGTCTATACCTAAATAAAGTGCCCAACTTTATTTATCAACTGCGAACTAAATTTATTTAATCATAAGATAACTTGTATTTATGTCTTCTGTGAATCCACATGGTGATCACATAAATACATATAATATGATTAAATAGACTTTAATACAAATATTAATGCAATTAAAATATTTGAATAAAATACTTCATTTATTTTATTAATCATAAAAATTGTTTATTACAATTAAATAAACACATATGCTTTTAAAGAGCATATTTTCCCAACATTTCTCATTCTCAAGCAAATCTTCATAAGGTGAATTTTATTGATGCTAATGATACATTCAGTACTGTTGAAAATTTAGATCATTTAAATATTAATTTCGATCAATCTTTGAATTCGGAAAGGTGAAAATTTTTAAAATTCCATGTTACTGACAGCCTTAAAATTAATTTTTTTTCTAATATTGTCAGGGTCACATATACGGTCGAAGTCACCATCCACGACAACGGTAATAATTATGAACTTTTAAATTTTAATTTCAACGATATATAGCAACAATACAGGGAGCTATGGAAACTTCAATGACAATATATAGCCACGAGAATTAGCTGCAACATAGCCAACTTTAATTAATTTTTCATTCTATTATCTCATTAGGTTTTGTTTAATACTGCTGTATTATCATTTTTTATCCTTCATTCATTAATTAGCCGTCACAAGAAAAGAGAGTTTCTGTAACCCCTAACGTGACTGCAAAAGCAGGCATTACAAACGCCACTTATTTTATGATCAAAAAATACTTACGTAACCCTGTTTGTAAACGCAAGTGGCTGTGTTTGTAAAGCATATAAATTGGATGCATGAGCAAAATCCAAAGATGCTAGGATTTGACTTGTGAATGCCTACTGCCTAATTATCGAACTTGCTTCAATTCTTAACAACTGAAAATCTAAGATTAAGATAACTGAATTTCAAGCTCTACCATTCTATATTGGTGAACTTTTGGGCTAGAATCTAAATAGATTTTGACTAAGTGTGGCTAGATCGAGTTCAGCCGACCAAGCGATTGATAAGAAGCTTGAATGAAGTTTTACACTACAAAGATTATGGGTTATGATTTCTTGTTGCTTCCAATATAGGCATTTCTAGTTACTTTCAGGAACTCAGATTCTTGTGTTCTAGTTTTTTGCACGTACTTTCTAATTTGTGTTTGTGATTCCATATCCTTATGCTTACTGGCCTATTTGCTTTTGCACCTAAGTGCTATTTTCACTTCATTGCCTAATTGTCAACAAGTTGCATGAAGTCTTGCAATGCTTATCAAAAACAATAATGTTGCTCATGTTCGTTATAAGCCAAAAATTGCATATGCATGAACCAATATATTTGGCACATTGAATGTGTAGGTCAATTTCAAATTTAGAGTTATATTGAAAATATAACTATATGTGTCTTAATGGATATGAAGTTCGCGTGATGTCTTTACAGTCTTAGGTCCGAATAAAAAATAGTATAAAAAAATAAATTTCTATAATCGGTATATTGGTTTGTAGAAGAAATATTGTTGAGTTTGTCATTGATAAGGGAAGAAGTTAACCTCTGACTTGATTTCTCGGTAACAGTAACTCTCCTTATCTGATTTTAATTTGAAGAACCAATCTTTTGTGATATTGATTTGAATACAAGAAAGACCTTGGCATAGTATCCAGTGCAAGAGCTACTCTCTTGCTTCATTGGTTAAGGCATATATGCAGTTTCTATTCTTTTATAGGCAATTCGAATTATGATTCCATGTGTTTTACTCAATGAAACAAACTTAAACCATTGAATATTGATTTCCACAAGGTAAGCTGTTGGTTAATACAGCCATGAGCTTTTTCAGAACTTAAGATGACTGTTGTTTTACTGCTTTGCATGCATTTGCAGGTTTGTGAATATTTTGTAGAAGCTGTGGAGAAAAATCAACATGGCTGGTTTTGGTTCTGTGTAAATGGCGATGCAAGTAATTTATTAGCTTGATGAGAAAATTAATTAGCTCTGCTTAATTTATGTTATTTACGAAAGGTTAGACCTGAAAGTTTAGACATTCAAAATGATAATGCAGAACAATAAATATGCATGCATGTGTTTATTGAGCTTACGTTACGTAGTTACTGTAGTTACTGTTGAGTAATGAAAATGACCAGCTCAGTTATGTGAGTAATGAAAAGTACCAGATCGGCTATGTCCTCATCCCTCACACTGAAGCGAATCTCCCCAGCTGAATGGTACGAGCAGAGTCCTGGTAAAACATCGTGTACGGACATGTGCCAACTAGAAACGAGCACCGACCAGAGATACGTACCGACCAGATGCTCATCACCCAAAGAAAGAGGACATGATTTCACGAAATCGCAACAGTTTCGCCATGCCCCGAACCGCTGGGGAGAACGTGACGTCCCACGTTTACCCACGATTCGGTGGTTGGAGACCCATGAGGGTCTGTCATCACCCGAAAATGGGGGGCATGAAGCATACTCAGAAAACGTGGGATGATGGCTATAAGAAGCCAAGAGACCGATGAAGAAAGGGATGAAAAAATTGAGAGGGAAGGGAAAACTCTACCAAATTGAAACCAGATTACATTCCATACAAATCTTTTAGATACGTGAGGTTGAGAACATTATAAGGAGTTCACACAATTTAAATTACATAGTTTTTCCGTAAACACCTTGTGCTAACTTAAGCTTTGGACGGTTTACGCCGGCAAAACCATCGGCGTCTCTGATATGTTTTTGTGAACGCAAGCTTAGAAAGAAGATAAATGGTGATTCGAACCCTAGGAGCTCGGGAAATTGCTGAAGTAGAGAGACGGCGGTATCTTCTCCATTGACCACACAAGCGTTGGTGGAACGATCTGGTCAGGTAAAGGGCGATCAGATTTCAGCATCAACAGTTACTAAATCATTTACAGTACAACCTTTATAAATTAATAGGGTTGATCATATAAAATTTATTAATTAAAAGAGATATTAAATAATTAATAATTTATTAATTTATAGAGTTATTTACAATTCAATTAACATATATTTAATAACTAAATATTTAATGTATTATATCAATATTGAATCTGGATTAAACTATATATTCAATAAGAAAAATAAGAGATGAAATTCAACTTAATTTAAATTTAAGAAAAAACAAGTAAATAGTAGAGTTACATTTTATATAAATAAGTAACAATAGAGTTATATTTTATGTAATTAGAATATTACAATCAATTACTTTGTAATTTCAATAAATTATTAATTTATTATTTGAATGAGACCACAAAGTTATATAAGATTTTTTTAAAAAAGTATTATTTTATCAAAATTATTAATTTAGTCCATTGACCCAATTGGGACCGTAAAAATTTATTATATAATGGAGATTATTAATTTATCAAATATTAATTTATAGGATCTACTGTACTTAGAAACTCATAAAATTCATACATATGCAAATGAAAATTAATGAGACAATCGTATCAATCAATATAAGCTCAAATTGTCACATTTCTTCACTATCCAATCATCTAATCATATAGCTAATTTATTGTACGTTTTCTTATGATAAAGAAAAAGATTAAGAAAAAATTACAAAGTAGCCACCACCATTTTAATTAAAGGTTAGGAAAAATAATTTGAAATTTTGTAACATCATCTAATTTATTTCTTACAGAGTTTTTCTTTTTTAATTCCCAAACGATGTTTCCCTTGGTTAATCTTGCACATTTTCATTTTTTGCTTGAAAATAAATAATGAAGATTGTTGTCCTTGCTCGATCAAATATATCTAGACAATATTTTCCTGTTTGGTATAATAAATTTAAACATATAAACACAATTATTAAAATAAATTCTTTTACCAAGAGTGTATTAGATATTTAGGTAAGTTTAGATAATAAAATTTAAAATTTAGAATTTTATTAAACAAATAGATTCATTAATAAGTAATTTAGAGGGTTCAAATAATCATGTCCGCACTGAATATGTTTATACATATTTCTTTTTTTTTTAGTAAATTAAATCATCTGGTATTCGAAGACCACATTGAGCTTCGAGTAATTCAGATTCGAGTCAGGTAGGACCACTAAGGTGGTAAATCTTTCTCAACAAATATTTAACGCAGTTGCATTCTCAAATCTCGAACCGAGGACCTTCGTTAAGTTAGAACAGCCCCATGTCAATTGATCTACGTGCTCTTTGGTGTTTATGCATATTTCTTATTGAGTGAGAAAAGAATTCGATGCAATTACTTTGCAAAGATAAATAGATAATTTTTTTTTCTTCTGTGTTTACTCTTTGGTATTAATTATAAATGTATCAAATAATAATTAAGTAGGTATCTTGCTTTCGATACTTAATAGATGACTATTGATCAAAGACATGCTGTTGTGCATGTTATGGTGCATGACGGTGCGCGTGTTATATATATATATAGAGAGAGAGAGAGAGAGAGAGTTATTTGTTATGAGAACCTTGTTCTTCCAGTCAAATTCGCGGACCAAATTTAACCATTAACTACCTTGGCATTTGTCAACTGTCAAATTTCTAAATCTTTGCTCCATCCCACATATATGTTTTCTCTCTAGGCTTGTTCCCTTTCCGTTCTTTAACTGTTTTTTTTTTTCCTTTTTTTTCATATTCTGCCAATCTTTTCTTTCTTTCTTTCTTTTTTTTTTTTTTTTTTCTGTTCATTTTGTCTCTCAATCAAGATCTTTCAATCTTACCATCATGTCGGATCCAAAAGTGCTAAACGAAACGATTCCTAATAAGGTTATGAATTTTATACTAACATGCCAATATACTAATCAAATCAACTCCCACGGCATTTGGCATCATAATCCCTTTAAATTCACCACACCAATGCTATTGCTGCAGATGGTTCTCATCTTCTTATCCACCAGAGCTGTATACGTTTTGCTTCGACCTTTACATCAAACTACAATCATGGCACAGATTATTGTAAGTTCATTGCATGCCTTAATTTCTAAGTATCAATGTCTCAGACATTTGTTGTCCAATGGCAGAACGAATTGATAGCATACGTTAATATTATGCCCCTGGGGTGCGGAATGCGGACGACTTGCTTTCGACCTCCTTGTCTGGCCAACCAATTGAATTCGAAATCATTAATTATATATGTGCAATGACGTGATTTAAATTATAAAATTCAATATTTTAGACATTTCTTGTCCAGTAGGATATGAACAGATAGCGTACATTATTATGTTCGTAGGCCATGATTAAGTGGCTTTCACCCTCTGTCTACCTAATAACCGGAGTTTGAATTCTAAGGTCACAAAACCGGAAAATTTCTAAGATATATTAAAGATGTCATGTCAATCATATAATAAATAAATGATGATATAATATGTGTTCGTTTATTTTTTAAAAATCACCATACAACTGATATTCGCGTTAAATTTAATTACATATTTCATTAATTAGTTGTATTACTTATAATATATTGTGGAATTTCTCCCACCACTGATAGCATTTTTCTTTGATTTCATTTATGAGTATTGTGTTTTACAATCTAGCTATACATGTTGATTATCTGCGTTTGCTTTTTCCAGGGTGGTGCATTAATGGGCCCCTCACTTCTGCGTGAAATTCCTTTGTTTCCAATGGGAAGTAGATACGTGCTTAGAACTTTTGCTGAATTTGGCATGATCTTACACGCATTCGTGTTAGGAGTGCAGATTGATCTAGGATTAGTAAAGCACATAAGAAAAAGAGCAGTGATAATTGGTATCACAAGCACATTACTACCATTAGTGTTTGGCTTGTCAAGCTTCCGAATCGTACAAAGAACAAGCCATCTAGATGATGAAACAGCAAGCTCAATCGCTGCTTCAGTGGTGGTTAATTCCATGACTTCATTGGTTGTCATAACTGGCCTCCTTAAAGAACTGAAAATGCTAAATTCAGAGCTGGGTCGCTTGGCTGCATCCATCACAATTGTTAGCCACATATTTGGTTGGAGTGCTAGTATGATTTTGTTGAGTGTTAGAGATTCTCAGGATAATTTAACAACTATAAAACCATTATATATAATTCTAGTAGTAATCGTTTATTACATCATTGTGATTTTTCTCGTGCGACCATTAACAATGCGGATAGTCAGCAAAAACTCAGAGGAAGAATCTATGAATCAAAATCACTTTATAATAACAATATGTATAGTTTTGGTAACTACAATTTTGGGTACCCTTGTTGGCCAAAACTCCATATTAACTGCCTTTTTTTTTGGCCTGTGTTTACCAGATGGACCACCATTAGGCACACAATTAGTACAAAAACTTGATTTTTTCACATCAGGATTCCTGCTTCCTGTTTTTTGTGCTATGAGTGGAATAAGAATGGAATTATATCTCATAAATGAGAAATCATTTATAAAGATCGAGTTCATCATCTTAATGTCCTATTTAGGGAAGTTCACAGGTGTAATCGTACCATCACTGTTCTTTGGCATGTCTTTCTTGAAAGCTTCGTGTCTTGCTCTCATCATGTGTTGCCGAGGAATTGCCGAGATAGCCGTCTATTGCATGTGGAAGGACAGGAAGGTAAATATCTAATCTCCAAATATTTTATTGAAAAATATTAAAGTAACAGAATACTAATAAAAAGAGAAGTAATAAGTAAATCTATTTATCACAGTTTTTATCTGTCTAAATATTATTGCTCTATTTTATTTAGAAGGGTAAATGCTTCTTTAATCCGTATAATTTAGATACTTATAATTTGTATTTTTAAAAAAATTACTAGTTTCATGTTATATACGTCTTGTTATCTCAATTTAGTAGTTTTTAATTTACAAAATTATTAGTTGGATTCAACAATTACAAGTAACGAAAGGGGGGTTTTAGTAAAATACAATGACTAACTAGGTAAGAGAAGCATTTAGCCTAAGTAGAAAATCTTTTTCAATTAATTTAGAGTACAGTTATGTAGATATTGTCATATATCAACTAGTGGATTGTGTTATGCGCAGATCATAACTAATCAGATATTTGCGATTATGATAACCAACATGGTGATTATAACTGGGATTTCAACAACTATCGTGGGTTACCTTTATGACCCGTCAAGAAGATACAAATTAGACGTGAGAAGGGCAATCTGTAAATCCAAGCAAAACAGTCTCCGAATATTGGTTTGCATACACAAAGAACAAAATGTGAATCCACTAATAAGTCTCCTTGAAGTGTCAAATCCAACAAGAAATAGTCCCATTGCTGCCTTTGTGCTTCAGCTTATGGAGTTGAAAGGCAGTGTCACCGCATTTCTTAAACCGCACCATCAACAAACCAAGAGTGAAGCGGCTTCTTCAACTCAACTTATCAATGCCTTTACTCAATTTCAAAGATGCTATTACGGACATGTTGTGGTTCAACATTTCACTACAATTGCTCCTTATGCAACCATGCATGATGATGTATGCACACTTGCACTTGACAAAAGGGTAGTCATTATAATTGTTCCCTTTCACAAACAATGGGGAGTTGGTGGCATATTGGAATCAACTGACCTTTCGATACGAGCCTTGAATAGAAATGTACTTCACAAGGCTCCTTGCTCCGTTGGGATACTTGTTCACCGAGGCCAAAACAAGAGCAACCGGCCGGTATATACGGGGGAATTGTTGTATCATATCGTTATGCTCTTCATAGGCGGTGCTGATGATCGAGAGGCGTTGGCATACAGTAGACGCATGGCTGAGCATCCAAATACCAGCCTCACTGTAGTTTGGTTTATAACAACTGATCAGAATAGACCTAGCACAGAGATGCCGGATGATCATGAGCTTGACAATCAAGCATTTGATGAGTTTAAAGATAGTATGGTAGGGAATAAGATTATTTTTAGAGAGGAGATTGTGAAAGATGGAATAGGAACAACACAAGTTATACAAGCGTTTGCGGAAACGTTTGATTTGTTCATTGTTGGTAAAAATCACGACCCGTGTTGTAAGGCTACATTAGGTCTTTCAGAATGGATTGAGTACCCTGAGCTAGGGATTCTGGGAGACACGCTGGTGAATTCAAACGATGAGTTTTCAGTTTTGGTGGTGCAACAGCAACCGAAAGAAAGTAGGCATGAACTTAAAAGCATTCAGTAAATCGTAGATTACCAGAAATTTAAGAGAGAAATTCAGCTAATTTCTTTAAGAAATTATACTAAGCATCATTCAAGTAAAAGCAGAAGGTGTTTGACAAAAGTATTAAATTGTTCGATGAAATGTCTCAATGGAGAAATGCTTAGCGGCAAAGTTTGTATTCGAATTTTGGAGCTACAAGACACCAGCAAGGCCTGAGAACAAAAAGTTCTTGAAGTTTCGAGAAGATCAATGGACAAGAAGTGCATAACCAACCTTATAATCTCGGTCCTTTGTAACAATAGCTCACCTTGTTATTAATACAGATATGTTGGTTTACAAAAAGTTCTGGACCTTTTTTTTTTTTTTTTTGTGCATTTTATTCTAAGTTTGGCTTTAGTACTTTTCAGGAAATTTAACTCTTCACATTCTAGTAGCTTTGAATTTCATTGCAAGCAATTAATCTGCTGCCATACTCCAACGTTAAAATTAATTAAACTTTACATATTTTTATGCAAGTTTAAAAGCTTTAAAAGGACTTGAATACAGCTTTGCAAAATTCTAAGCAATTTGCTTTTTCTTTTTTCTTTTTTATTTTCTCTCTACTGCCATTTTAAATTCACATGTTTTTTTCTTTTTTACTTAGCAAATTCCTAATTTAGCCATTGACTCACTGCTTAAGCGAAAGAAAATCAGTATTCTTCTGAGACTGGTACGCATTGTCATTACCATTTCAACTTCTAACTGGCCATTATTCTATATTTTTATTTTTATTTTTAATTATTCTTGTTTCCATTAGAGATATATATATATATATAAGGTTTGTACTTTCTAGAAAAAAGTGTATGTTTGTTTGTTTGCTGTTTAATAATGAACATGTCAATTAGAAAATGTGCATATAGAACTGAAAATCTTGAAAATGAAAAAATAATAGAAAATTTAAACAATATAAAAAAGAAGGTCTTGATAAATTAAAAAATTATATAGATTTAAGTGATGAATCAGTAATGAAACAATAACTCCAAGCAAGTTTTTAAAAAAATGAAACATTAATGTAGAATGTTCTAAACAAAATCACACTGTGAACAAAAATAATGTGACATAAGGATAAAATCAATGTAGAAAAGATTTTACACTAACTAGTAACTATAACTTATCGATTCCAAATACTCCAATTTTTTAAAATAGATTCTTCAATTAATAGCTTTTCTAACCAATACCTTGTCGTAACAAATTTTTCTTATATTCTTCTACCTCATTGAAAAGGTTGCAATAATCATCTTCATTTGAATCAAGTGGACACCATGAGATTGTACCAACCCTACTCGTTAATATAACAATTAACATAATTTTCACCACGATTTTTGTAGACAAAAATCTTTGTGAAAATCTAAATTTTCAATATTCTTGATGTAGGATGTGATTGCATGCCACATAATTTGAATACTATCAGATAATCAGATTTTATCGATTTTGATTAATTTTTTTGATCATCTGAAATGTGTAAGTTGTATAGTGTTTTGATATACCGCATAGACTCCTTGATCTAATCTTGTCTTTCTACAGATTTCATAATAAGAATAAATAAAATTAGCTCGTCGATATATTGTAATAATGTACCCATTTTAAAATCTTTTCCCTTTTTTTTAATATTTTCTTATTATTGGAAAGTCGTGCTCAACCTACTAACTTTTTGGAGGTTTACTTGAATGACAAAGAAAGAGGCCACAGAGGATCTCCATCAACTTTGTCATTGACTTTCATTTTTCCGATTTTCCAGTCATTTAAACAAGAGTCTAAGCCGCAGGTCTTTGCAATGAAGTTAAAATGAGATTAATTAATTAATTAAAGTGCAACACTAAAATTAACTAATTAATTAAGCCTAAAAGTTAAAACATGGATTAAGAAATAAAACACAAAATGGATATGTCCTCCTGTTAGGTGAGTCGGCATTAGTGGTGGGCACTGGGCAGCGCCAAATGGGACCATTGGGCTATTACTTTTTGTTTAAATGCAGCGTATTCATCACGTAAATGTCTTTTCTTCTTCTTATCTTTTTATTTTTTAAAATAATAATAAATGAATCTTGTCCTTATTAAGCCGTACAAAACTGCCTGCCATTCATTCTCCTTGGCTCACGCACATTAACAAAAAGAAAACGTCATCAAACATCTTACCAAATTTTAGAGAATCATATTTTTTTTAATTGATATTATTACAAAATATCACTTTTACCGCTATTAATTTGCTCTCAATTTTTTTAATTTTTTTAATTTTATATAAATGAAAATCAAAACCTTTCTATATAAACTTCGACATGCTGAAAATTCGGTCCTAAATATCTTTTTTCACGTCAAGATATCATTAGTTGTGCAAATTTATGTAAAAAAAAAAATTGACCTATATAACTTGTGAACGCTATTAATTTGATTACAAAAGCACTTATAAATCCCAATTAAAATAAATTAATTTTAAAATTTTGTAAAATTATGAGTAAATTTTCGAATAAATAATTTATGATACAATAAGAAGATCAAGAGAAACTTCATACACATGAATAGATTTATAACATATTACATAATATAATATTAAAAAAATATGGCCCGACTAAATAAGAGTAGAGCTTATTGCTATAAGTATTGGATCCAACACATTTCAACTGTAATAATTATCTTTTAATCGGGAATTGAGTAAAGTCTAAATAAAATTTTGTTATTTTGTACTTGTTTAAAATTCAAACTCAGATTATCAAATAAAGAAAACTATTTACTATTAAGTAACATATGCATGTAACCAAACTTTTAGGGATCAGGCTACGGTGCAACTGTGGTACCGTGCCACAGTTGTATCTAACCGTTGAATGCAGTTGGATTGGTGGAGTCCACTGATATCCAACGGTTAGATGCAACTGTGACACAGTACCACAATTGCATCTAAAGTTTTCCCAACTTGTAGATATATACACACATTCGGTTACTCTAAATTAGACCATCCCTACTCCCTAGCCTAGTTGTTGCCTATTAAAAAGATAAATAAATAAATAACCATTAAAGGAAATTTTGAAAACTATAAGAATGATGTGAACAAAGATGATGATTCTAGGGAAATATCAAAAATGGCCCACCAAAAGGCAGCAACGCGGAAGGTACAATCCAAATGTGAAACCAACAAACCGGTTGACATCGACCAACTTGTACAGCAAGTAAACCTTTTACCTCAGCTCCTCATCTTTGACTGGTCAAATCTCCAGAAGATGTGACCACCCAGTGACATTGGTGTGGGACCCAGTGGGACCCCTCACTTTTAACGAATTAGCGGTGACAATTGCTAACACGATTTGGATAGCAATTTATTTTGTCAGAATTTTAATTGAGTTTAAAATTTTTTAAAGTCTGAACGAATTTTAATAAATATGTGTGTTTGGATGGCATATTTATTTTTAATATAAACATTTAAATGATATATTTATTTAATTTTTTTTAATATCTAAATGTAAGTGATATTTTATATTATTTTTATAGATAAAGAAAATTTTAAATATGATTATTTGATATTTATATATTTATAAATTAAAATAAAAAATTAGAATTTTTTAGTTTAAGAAATACATATTTTCTTAAAGATATTTTTAGAATTCAATATTTATTTCTTATTTAAATTTTTCTTTATTCAGAAAAAATAAAAAAAATTACTTTTCTATTTAAATATAAACATCTAAAAATAAATTATAAATAAATAAATTTAAAAAATAAAATTAATAAAATTTCAGACTTAACACGTTTCACAAACAATTCCTTATGAACTCCTCAAATTTAGTATAGAGCTAGGAATTAGGATTAAAAATTTGGATTCATTTGCTTTTTCTATTATGTTTTTCAAAAAAAAATTTGATTTAGCTCCCAAGAATACGGTGAAATAACTTTATTTATCAGCCACTCAAATTTGAATCTAGAGGAGAGAGAAAAGGAGTTGCAAAAATTAATTTAACTTTATCTATGGCTATATCTTTCGAAAAAAAATTGGAAAAAAAAAACTACAGATTCTTATTTAATAACTAACGAATCACAGTGAGCACAAAGAATGAAACCAACCCTGAATTCAAATCCCGTGGTTAATTTAAATTATAATGATGTATAGAATCGGTACATAAAGACGACAATTTTTTCCAATTTTTTTTTTTTCCAATTTCTTTGTTTTTAAAAATGGATTTAATAGCAAGTGTAATTCAATACAAATACAAAATTGAATTGAGCCTCTCTGGTTCTAGCAAAGAGGCCTCAAAACAATATTAAGAAAAATAAGCAATAGAAGCTTCTATATGTATATATACCTACAATTTTGAATATACATTACAAAATGTGGTAGAAATATACAAACAAACAAACAAACAAACAGAATGCAATTAACAAATGAAGGTAATATTCTTATTCTTCTGAATTCTATCAGTCTAACTCCCTTCCAAATGTGTAGTAACTGTAAAATCTTTCCAATTCTGTGCAAGTTTCAAAAGAGCAATGACTCGAAGAATGTGTCATGATCCCTTGGTTCTTCCTTGGCTCTTGATAACACATTGTCTTGCTGCTGACCCTCATTCATATAAGACCTCAAAGCATTTCCATATCCGGGAAAACCGAAGCTGCCGCTGCCCTGCAACATTTCGAGGGTATAGGGTGCTTGGCCTTCAGATGAGGATACCCTCAGATTGTGAACAGGATTGAGAATCGAGTTGTTGTTAGGATGATGAGCCACTGCCGATGCCCTTACGGGCAGTGTCCCGTTGTTGTTACTATTGCTGTTACTGTTATGGTTATTATTGCTGCTATTATCCGGCAGAGCCCTGCTGCCGCTGCCGCGAGCTGCCGGAACATCATGGTTGTGCTTTCCCTCATAGGTTGTGATCACTGCTCTAAGATCGTGTGATGCTCTCTCAACATGCTTTCTCACTGGACAACCTGGATGCGTACACTTGTAATAACTCCTGCAATTTTAATTACATAACAAAATTAGATTACTTACCATAACTCAATAAAAGAAAAGTGTTAATTCCTAAGAAAGTGAATCCTGAAACTTGGGGATAAAAGCAATATGCATGCCATTTGCTGCTAAAAGGTTTAAAGCACTTGCTTTGCAGTTAGGCACCTTTAAAACAAGCCTATAAACAGAATCCACCTTTCAAGGTATATAAACTTAAACCTTATATAAAAAAAAAAAGTCTTACATAAAACCATAGTAACATCCAGAAGTCCTAACTTACAGTGAAAAAGGAACCATCAATGATGAAAAACATGGTAGATGTCACTTACAAATGCTACAATCCAGAGTAGAACATCCAAATAGAAGAAGATAATTTAAAGTGAATAAGAGAAAAGATATTCACCTTGGATTTGGATTCCCCTTTACAACTTTTTGGCCATATTTCCTCCATCTGTACCCATCATCTAGAATGTCAATGTCACTGGTGGTTTGAACAACAACTCTTGGTTCTCTCACTGTTCTACTTCCAGGAGCTGAAATGCCTTCACTTTCACCCTCAATTTTCCTGAATAAAATCAAGCAAGCAAATGTTAATCCAAACAAGTATTCTTAAAATAGTTATCTTAATAACTTAACAATTAAGATTACTCAAGCCTACCATCTTTTGGCCTCAGGTTCATCTTCATCAAAATCATCTCCTCCTCCAGCTCCTCCTCCTCCTGATTTACTCTTCTGTGAACCCTGATCAACGTCATCATCTCCCACCGATATCGAAGAATTCTCTGGGGTTGCAGCTGAATCCATCTGTCCACTTCCATGTGTAGCATATGACTGATCTTGTATTTCATTTGAATGTTGAGTAGATGCTTGGATGGCATTAGAATTAACCGAGGATGACGATGATCTCCTTGTAGATTGAGGCTTGGGATGATTGTGACTGCCCTTGTAAACAATCTCAGTTATCTGCCCATCCAATGACCTTTCAACTTTCTTCTTTGTTGGGCAACTTGGGAATGTGCACTTGTAATAACTTCTTGGATTTTCACTTCCTTTGACTTGTTTTTGCCCATATTTTCTCCAATTATATCCATCATCAGATTTTTTACTCTCTCTAATGGGCTGAGATTGTTGGTGTTGGTAGTTTCCAAAATCTGATTGGAACCCACTGTTGCTCTGATTGTTACTTTGCAAAGTTGTTGAAAAACTCTGTGCCAATTTCACATCTTGCTTTGTGGATTCCTGATAATTCCATGGTTGGTTTTGCTGTGCCTGAAAACATAAATCAATTTAAACCAATTAGTGAGAATTTAACAGACAACAACAATTTTACAAAGTCTAAAAAAAAAAAAGAGGCAGAGGTAGCTTTAAATTGAATGGATTTAAATTACGTTACATACAATTGATGATGTTGTGTTGGGCCTTGTTTGTGTTGGAAATGAGAAATCAGATTGATTTTTGTTTTCCTGTTTAACACGTTGCTGGTCGTTACTGCCAATATTGCTCTTCCAGTTGAAAGTTTGAAATGCTCCAGTTGTTGGAGATGGCAGAACCTGTACATCAAGACAAAAAATAACCAAAATTAAAAAATATATATACACCCATCAATCTAATTATGTCAAGAACTCAACAAGCATCATAAAACTCTGAGAAAATGTTCAAAACAGAACAAGAAAACAGAGACCTCTCATCATATTTATCAAGTCAACCCAAGTCTTCCAGATTTTAGATAAAAATTCATCTTCAATATAACATAAATATAAACTAAATCCTTCTCAGGCCCACCCCCGTGAACGGAATTCGAACCCAAAACTCTTGTACCATCCAGGGGTCGAATCCCGGAATTTGAACCCCAGAACTCTTTTACCATCCAGGTGTCACACCCCGGAGTTCTTATACCATCCTGGAAAGATTTTACCAATTGAACCAACAAGCAGAGACATGACATGATAACATATGAGTATATACAAAGAAGAACAAACTTACGTTGGAAGTGTTAAGCAAAACAGGGGAGTCCAAGAGCTCAGCAGGGCTGAGGCCAGCAGGAATAGAGAAGTAAGAAGAAGGAGAGAAAAGTGAAGGAGGGGAGATGGGCAATGAAGGAGGCTGGATAGACTTGAATTTCGGCACACCCGACCCGGTTCTCTCAGCTATACGATCCGACAATCCATGAGTTGTTGTTGTTGTTGTTGTTGTTGTGTTGCTGTTATTGCTATGAAGTTGAGCATGATCGGCCGGTGCGGAAGATGTAAGAAGATCAGTGAAAGAAGTGGGGTTCATGAAGGGATGTGTTGAGAAAGTGAAGTTGTTTGTTGGGTGGTGATGGTGTGAGTTTGTTAAAGTGTCTAAGTTACCAGAAGAAGAGGCCATTAAAATTGAGAAGCGAGTATGATTGACCCAAAGAGCTTTTTAAGAGATAGATAGGGAGAGCTTTGAGAAATTGAAAAGGGAAAATTAATTTGGAAGGAAGAAAAGAAGAAGAAGAACAATGGTCACGTATCGAACAAGTCACTATTTATTTATTCATTTATTGGATAATACCACTGGCCCCCTTGTATTTATTTGATATGTTAATGAATAGCATAGTTTCTCTGTTTGTATCACATGGGTACTCAATGCTTATTATTGTTGTGTGTTAATTTTTTTTTTCTTTTTATCATAGGGTCACATGAGAGAGGTAAATAAGCAATCGAAAAATGTTGTAAAGTTAGATCTAATGTTTGATTTATAGTATACGCTTTGTTTACTTAAGAATCATCTTAACTAAAGAGAAAAATAATCACACTATTAGAAATCTAGATCTGAAAATAATACATAAATTTTTTTTTCAATATAGTTCAAACTTAATATTTTTGACCCATTTAATTATTATTGGTGAAGATATTATTTTAATGAGAAAAATAATTTTTCATAGTATTGGTTGACTATCAACAAAAACACTAAAATGAAAAAAATAATAAGAAATAATAAGAAACAATCATGAAATTTATTAAATAAATAATGTTAATCATTGTCTTAAAACGGAAGTACCTTAATAAAAAGAAAAAAAAGCATCAAATCATGCTTATTCAAACACAACAAATTTATTTATTCTAATTTATTATTATTATTATTTTTTTTTAATACTTGAAATGCCTAATTTGACACAACATCGATAGGGCATCTCACATGAGACCTATTTGACATAGAAAGAAAAAGATATCCTTATTTGTGATACTAAAAACGTTAGGGGTCTGAATGTTGTAATACCTTTTTAAGTTAGTTGTTTTATTTGTTTACTTGGAGGAGGTTTCCGGGAAGGTAAGCGGAAGGTTTGACCGTGGAAAAATGTTGCAAGGGATTGGTGCTACAGAGTGTGTTCGTGTTAAAAGACAAGACATTGTGCTAAATTTTTGTGTTTTTCTTTCCTTTTTTTCTTTTTTTTTTTTCTGGGTCAAAGCTCGTGCGTTTGACTGGATGGCGGCTCAAACTGAGGTATCTTTTTAGTTTTACATACGTGTGTTATGTAAAATGCAAGCCTACTTTCGGGGGAACACCAGAATATCATATAATTAATTAACATAAGTATAATATGTATAGATAAATTTTATATAATTATTAATTATATAATAAATTTTTATAATATATACATATATAGGGTCCGGTTAAGTTACATTTACATTTAATGTAACTTACGGTTTGTGAAATTTCATCTAACCTCTTATGCTCTATGTTATTTATATTTTATTTATGAATATTATAAACTTTTTGAATTGTAAATTTTCGTTTAATCCCTTATACTCAATTTTGTTTATTAAAACTCTAAAGTATGAATTCACCCCATAATTTTAAATTATCAAAATAACCTCCATTTAATTAAAAAATATAATTATTGTTAAATCAATTATAATTATAATTATTATTTTATTATAATCATAAATATAATTATATTTTTAAAATAGATTATTGTTATTATTAATAACAATAATAAAAGCATTATAATTAATTTATTTATTAACAATAATTAATAATTTTTTTATTAAATTATTAATGATAATTATTATTAATAATTAATTTTTGAATAATAATAATAATTAAAATACAAAATAAAAATTATAATAAAAATTAATTAAAAAATTTGTAACAATTGGTTTACAATTTAATTCATTCTAATTTTGATTCTATAACAAAATAAAAAAATAAATGGTAATACAGCTCATTCTAATTACGATTTTTTCAGTTCAAGTAAATAAATTATAATGTTATTTTGTTTATTTATTTATTTATTTATTTTTCTCTGAAATGTTTTCTAAAGAGAGAGAGAGTGTGTGTGTGTGTGTAGATTGTTTTTTTTTTTTTAACTTTTGAAAATAATCACATTTTGTAAAATCTTACATAGAATAAGATGTAGATCAATTTTAACTCGATGAAAATATATTGGCTGTTAAAAAAAAGTAAATAAAAATAAATATTTGAGAAAATATATTATTAAGTGAATAATAATAATAATCATTTTAATTTATTTACTTAAACTGAAGAAATCATAATTAGAATGAGCTGTATTACCATTTATGTGTTTATTTTGTTTTAGAATCAAAATTAGAATGAGTTAAATTGTAACCAATTACTATAAAATCATTAATTAATTTTTATCATAATTATTATTTTGTATTTTAATTATTGTTATTGTTATTGTTATTATTATTCAAAATTATTTATTAATAATAATTATCATTAATTATTATTATTAACAATTTAATAAAAAATTATTAATTATTGTCAATAGATTAATTAATTATAATACTTTTTATTCTTGTTATTAGTAATAACAATAATCTATTTTTAAAATATAATTATATTTATGATTATAATAAAATAATAATTATAATTATAACTCATTTAACAATAATTATATTTTTTAATTAAATGGAGGGTGAGAATTTAAAATTATGGGTGCAAATTCATACTCTAGGGTTTCAATAAAATAAAATTGAGTATAAGGGGTTAAACAAAATTTTACAATTCAAAAAGTTTATAATATCATGAATAAAATATAAATAACATAGCAAATAGGGGGTTAGATGACAGTGCACAGGCCGACCGTAAGTTTCGTTAAATGTAACTTAGGCGGACCCATATATATATATATATATATCATAATTTTATTTATTTATTTATTATATAACTGATATTGTACTTAAGATATATTTTAAAATTCTCCTTCTTCTGCTCTTGGATTGAGTTAATTGATTTTTTTTTAACTTTTGTAAAATGTTATAGAGATAGTTTATGGCTAAAAATAATTTTATTGAATTAGTAGTTTTCAAGTAAGTTTATTTATCAATATCATTTAAATTTAATTTTTTAAAAATAAATATTTAAATTTTGATTTTGATTTTATTCACCCTCTATTTTAAAAAAAAATGAATTTTGTGAATTTAAGATTAATGGGATTCTAAATTTAAAAATTAATTTAAATTTTTATGTTTGGATAAAATACACAGTAGTTATACCATAACGATATCCCCATGTGGATGGAACCAAAAAGTCTAAGGCACCCAAAAAGAAAAGGCGAGAGGACAAACCAAGTGGAGAATTAACATCCAACTTCCTAAATTGATTTTTAGTTTTCTTTAATATAGTTTCACGATAATTTAATTTTATTCCTATCGATGTGAGTGAGGTTTAAATTTTAATAAAATAATATAAAAAATAAATACCCCTTAACATGTTTAGATGATAAAAATATAAGAACTATCTTATATATTTACCCTTACATATTTGATAAAATTACATTTAATTCTCAGTCAGTCAATATTCCCTAATAGAATGATTTGAAGCTCAACATGTTAAGGGGTATAATTATCTTTTTATTTTATTATTATTATTTTTTAAAAGATGATGAATGACACAGTAATCCTTAAAAAAGATACCTAGCACAAGGGTAACGGCTTTGGATGAAAAATAATTATATTACCTAATAACGTAGCTAGTTTAAATAAAATTCAGTATTTATGAGTAGTTGCTTGTTATGATGCAAAAGATTATGTAATTACACGATAATTTTGTGCTTTTATTTATATAAATGCATATTAATGTATTATATTGCTTATAATATTTTTTTCAAAATTTAGGTAATTTAATCTACTCTATCCACTTATGTGAATATGGTTCGAATCTAAGTAAAAAATGTGAAAAATGTAGTTATATCTACTCTCTCCCTTGACGTATTGAAATGACAAAAATATAAAAAAATTATATATTTGCACTAAAAATTATAAAAAATTATATTATGCATGTTTAACGAAATTGCATTGGAGTATTTCCCAATTAGATGATCTGAAGTAGCTCACTCTTATAAATTAAATAGTACCCTTTCAAGCAGGGGTAAAAACAACGAAGAAAAAGATCGCTTTTATATTTTTATCATCTAAACATGTTAAGGGCGAGTAACTGTCTTTATTTCTGTATATTTGCACAATTAATGACATAGTAATCGCTTAACAAAGATACTCTCACACAACCTAACAAATTTGAATGAGAAGGTAACTAAATTACCTAATAACACACATATATAGTTTAAATAAAGTTTAATGCTTCTGAGTAGTTGATAAGGATAGTAATGGATACCACCTGCTGTGGGTTTGCCATTATCTAATAACATATATAGATAGTTTAAAATGCAAGCCTACTTTGGGAGGAACTATAGAATATAATGTAATTAATTAACATAAATATAATATATGTAGTTAAATTTTTTATAATTATTAATTATATACTAATTTTTAATATATATATATATTTATTTATTTATTTATTGTATAACTGACATTGTACTTCAGATATATTTTAAAATTCTCCTTTTTCTACTCTTCGATTGGACTAATTGATTTTTTTTAAACTTTTGTAAATGTAATAGAGATAGGTTATGGTTAAAAATAATTTTATTGAATTAGTAGTTTTCAAGTAAGTTTGTTTATTTAATCATTTAAATTTAATTTAAAAAAAGTAAATATAAAAAATTGATTTTGATTTTGTTCACCCTCTATTAAAAAAATTGAATTTTGTGAATTTAAGATTAATTAGAAACTAGATTTTAAAATTAATTTAAATTTTTATGTTTGGATAAAATATACAATAGTTATACTATAAGGATCTCCCCATGTGCATGGAACTAAAAAGTCAAAGGCACCCAAAAAGAAAAAGGCAAAAGGGCAAACCAAGTGGACAATTAACATCCAACTTCCTAAATTGATTTTTAGTTTTTTTTATTATTTAGTCTAACAATAATTTAATTTTACTCCTATCTATGTGAGTGGGGTTCAAATCTTAATAAAATCATATAAAAATAAATGCCTCTTAACATGTCTAAATGATAAAAATATAAGAATTATTTTATGTATTTACCCAGTTACCCTTATATATTTAATAAAATTATATTTGATTCTTAGTCAGTATTCCTAATAGAATGATTTGAAAAAGCTCAACATGTTAAGGGGTATGATTATCTTTTTATTATATTATTGTTTTAAGATGATCATCGACATAGTAATCACTTAACAAAGATAGTCTAACACAAGGGGTAACGGCTTTGGATGAAAAATAATTATATTACCTAATAGCATAGCTAGTTTTAATAAAATTTGGTATTTACGAGTAGTTGCTGGTTGTGATACAAAAAATTATGTAGTTACAAGATAATTTTACACTTTTATTTATATAAATGCATATTAATATATTATATTGCTTATAATTTTTTTATTCAAAATTTAGGTAATTTAATCTACCCTCTCCACTTATGTGAGTATGGTTTGAATCTCAATAAAAAATGTGAAAAATGTAGTTATATCTACTCTCTCCCTTGACCTATTGAAATGACAAAAATATAAAAAATTATATATTTGCACTTGCATGTGTAACGAAATTATATTGGAGTATTTCCCAATTAGATGACTTGAAGTAGCTCACTCTTATAAATTAAATAGCACTCTTACAAGCAGGCGCAAATCAATGAGTTTTGTTGTATAATTTTGTCATCCCTAATTGTTGCTATATCATGCCAAAAATTAGTAGAAATTTCAAATTAGTAACCGTGATAAATTTCTATAAAGTAATGTACATCAGTTCTTTTTATGTTATAAGATGTACAACATTTAGATTGATTTTTTAACTGTTCGTTTCTCTCAGCGTTCGAACGAAGCAAACGAACTAAAAAATATTACTTAAAAAACATTCGGCCAAGCCTGCAAAAACATTGTGATACATGCTTAAACACGCTTGAAATTTAGAGTTTGGTCATGACTTAACTCCTAGTACCGACACATACAAAGGCTATTAGCTTTTTAACTTTTGTGGATGAGATATTTTTGGCGATGTATAAAGTCGTGCGTATCTAGAAGCTGTAAGCCTGTAACAAGGGGCGATGTCTTGTCTTGTTGTCCGCGCAGCAGAAGAAGCAGAAGCTGCCCACGTATCTTCGCTTTTGTGAAAAGTGCTTTTAATTGCTGGGACCCCAAACCAAAGCAATTGCAGTGGCTATCCTCTCCTGCCTAAAAAGTGCTTTTAATGTGTTTCGCGCTCGAGTTAAATGTATGGTTTGGTGGCTCTGTTTGGGCTGTATTTTCTTGACAATTTGCATTTTGCAGCCACAATAATCCTTCGAGCTCGAGAGAACTCTATGGTAATATAATTTGCATTTGGAAGGATCTCCGAAAGGGTTCGGTTATATTGGAGTTCTTTTACAGTAGAACACGAATTTTAATCACACATATAAAATAATAAATAATAAATAATGAGTTATAATAATTTTTTTATTATTTATTACTTTACGTGTATAACTGAAATTCGTACTCCACGATAAATGAATTCCAACATAGTCATAACCTCTTTGAAAATGTTGAAAAATTGTAAAGCTTTACCTTTATTTAGAACTCTATACAAATTTTACTTCAACTCTTTATTTTTCTTAGTTGTTACCTTCTACAAAAGTTGCACCCAACAACTCAAAATAATGGCACAATTAAATAACACTTAAATTTATTGGGCGCAACACTTGTGTTAATATATAACGTAAGCTAATATGACCCCCGGAATGGTAAAATCCTCCACGGATTTGGGGCCTCATGGAGCCCCACCCAAAATAGAAAAATTTTGAATAATTTTTAGGGAATAGGATGAGGAGTGGGGAAAAATTAATTCCTAAATTGTTAACGGGACGGGGTTTGGTTTTGCACTCCCCACCCCACCCAATCCTCATTATATATAAATATATTTTTAATTCTTATTTAATAATTTTTATTTTATCAACTATAATGTCAATTAATAATTTTTTTAATTTTTATGTAATATAAACAAGATATGAATAAAAGAAAACCCTACAATATTTTTTAACTCTAAAACATTGTTATATTTTATTTTCTATTTTAAGGTGCTGCTCTCTTTAAATATTTTTCACTTTTAATATCATTTTAAGATATAAATATATTTTTAATTCTTATTTAATAAATTTTATTTTATCAACTATAATGTCAATTAATATTTTTTTTTAATTTTTATGTAATATAAACAAGATATGAATAAAAGAAAATCCTACAATATTTTTTAACTCTAAAATATTGTTATATTTTATTTTATATTTTAAGGTGCTGCTCTCTTTAAATATTTTTCACTTTTAATATCATTTTAAGATATTGCTTCAAACTTTTAGTGATTTTTTAAAAATAATTTAAATACTTTATAATATGGTGACGATTTTATTTTAAATCTCTAATTTTTAATTTACTGAAATCATATATGTATACCTACTATAGAATAGATAAATGAGAAATGAGATGAGGGTGGAAAAATCATTTCCTACGTGAGGATTTCTCATCCTCACCCCCACTAAATTTATTAGGGAATGGGGTAGGGAATGGAAACAAAAATTTTTAATGGGGTAGGACTCCCCACCCCCACCCCATTGCCATCCCTTTGACCCCTAGACACTCTTAGAATAACAGTCTAAGTGTCCTGAGCATAGCTCGAAAATAAATATCAATTAAGGACAGGCCTCTACTTCCATATATTTACTTCTACTAATATTAAAAAGATATATCTTCCTCTATCCATATTTAAAGAAAGTGATTTTGTCTCAGTCTCTGCTTACCCTAGTGTTATATCCCTAATTCCTTTTTTTTTTTTTGATGACATGAGACTATTGCTCAAATTACAACTCATATTACATGAGAGTATAACTGATATGTACAATCATATATATATACTGAGATCTGTTGACATCAATGCTGATATGGCACCGCTCATATTTTTTAACCCTCTCAAATATTCGAGGGACGTGCTTTCACTCAAGCTCTGAGGCTCCAAAGAAGGACATTTAAATTAAACCTGTGTAATGCGTCTGCGGAGGCTCGAACCCCTTCCCTCACATTTGTGAGAGAGTGGCTCTAGCCACTTGGGCTAAGCCCAAGTGGTTTTATATCCCTAATTCCTGAAGAAGCTATTTTAGGAAATATTCGAATTTAGTTATATCTAGGATCTTGTCGCTATCATAATTAAACTGAATGAGTTTTCAAAAAAAGAAAAAAGAAATGTAAACCGAATGATAATTTTAAATTGCCTTAAGGAATATGGGATTCATGTCTCTTCAACGACCAGCGGTTCAGTCGAAGACAACAAAATTGAGTTGACTTTTTAATGCCAATTATTTTAGGCCTCTGCGAAATCTTTGACCAATCCTCTTTTTTTTTTTTTAATTGAATTTTTATTGCCTAGTCAATTTCTTCGAACAGTTGTACTGAACAATATGTTTTTTAATCAGGTAAAATATCAGACCAAATGTATTAAAATGGCCGAATGGGGCTTTTGGGAGTTGAAATGTGGGAATTTGACCAATTAAGAAGGGAATGGGCTCTATCACTGCCAAATGTAAGCTGAGACAAACTTCAAGCCAGCTTGATATTAAGAAGCACAAACAGACAGGCCGACTTGCCTGAGCTTGGTTCTTGTCAGAGGTTCCCACAAACGACAACAATACAGGCTCAAATTCGCCGGGGATTAAGAAGCCAGGTCTCATTTTTTGTTAAAAAAATCAAAGCAACACCATTTCAAGATAATTTGAGGCTGTCACCAGATGGTGTAAAATATAATTAAGTGAAAAACCAGTGGTTGTGACTTGTTCGTTGAAATCCTGTCAATAAATGCAGTCTAGTCCCTCACTTCCGGTGAATTCAAACCTGGATTCTCACTTGCAGCTTCCATTTTTCGAGTCAATTTTCACCTGTCAACCACATACAAAAACTCTTCAGTGACATAATTCGTCGTATTGGCCGGTCTCCCCCATAATAATAAGAATATGAAGTTCATTGTGTGTGTGTATCCTTCTCTAATTCAGATGTACTCATTTTTTTTTTCATGCGGACACGCTTTTAAGCCGCACGGTTTAAAAGAGTCATATTTTAATTATATTAAATTGCACGGCTTTATAGCGCATTAAAAAAGAACTCCATTAACCCGCATGGCTTAACAGTGTGTCATCATTAAAAAAAATGAGGACGCTTGCACTTAAGAATGATATTATATGTGTGTGTATTCTATTTTCTGTTGAATTTGTCCAAGTCAATTCCAGGCATCTTATTCTTTTTGGCATGAGAAAACATGAGTAAAAATTTGTTTGCACCAAAAAAAATCAATAACATCTACTTAGATGTATTTCAAACTTTGAGTCGCCAGGATAGCATTTTGCTGTAGTAGACATATTTAATGAGAGGCAATGAGAAAGGAAAGAAGATCTCAGGTTGAATATGACATCAGCGGAAGTTGGATGAACAGCTAAGGAAGCAAAAAATTAAGAGCTGAGGTTGAATATGACAAGCGAAATTTGTGTACAGGAATGAATACATATAAAGGGGAAAGAGAATAGCACCTGGAAAGGCTTTGTCTCTCCACAGAAACAAAAAGTTTTGGGCTTCCATGTAATGAAGAAATGATTGAGGAAGTAAAGGCCTAAAGGATGCATTAAGCTTTACTTTAATCAATCCTTGACATCTCAACAGAGCATTGACCAGCCCATTTGGAGTCAAACCCACCACATGTAAGATAGTCATGTTCTGCAAGCAATTGATACTAGCTAGTGCTATGAGGCCTACATCAGTTACCGAACAATACGATAAATTTATCTGCAGTAAAAGGAATAAACCACTGTTGTAAGTTTGGAATCATTGTCCAATGCATCAGAATAAACTGAACAGAAGAAGAGATTACCTGTTTCAGGTTTTGGGAGTATTGAGCAAGTGGAATCATTCCGTTATCATTAATATTGAAGCACTTCTTGATATCCAGCATTGCTAGTTGCCTACATCCCATGGCAATGGCTGATAGACCTATTGCCGAGATACGAGGGCATCCTCGAATTTCAAGAACTTTTAACCTCAAACATTCTGACAATGATATTAAGGAGGTATCTGTAATTCTTTCGTTATAGGCTATATTGATCATCTCAAGGGAAGGACAACCATGGGAAACTGCCACAACGCCCACATCAGTTATCCCTGAAGACCTATATGAAGAGTAGAAATAAAGTCGTTGCAAGAATGAATATTATATGGCATGTAGTAGCACCGATAACATGAAAGGTATGCACCTGGGAGCTTTGAATAAATTTAGCCTAGACAAGATCAAGCTTCTTTCGTTTGAAAACAGTCCTATGAGCTCTCCAACAGAAAACTCTCTGCTCTAATGGAACATAATCTTGTAGGTTTCTTAACCACATAATAGAATTAAACACTACAAATTATTTGCTGGCAATGTTCCCAAATCAGAGGATTAATGAAAAACTCGTTAATCAAATAATAGACATTTCCTACAGTGATATCATACTATGCACAAAGGTGAAAGGTTACAAACCTGTACAAATCAAGCTCCTTAAGCGTTGAACAAGTACTTCCAACATGTGTGAGTCCCTCATCAGTTATATTTGAGCAGATTCCTAGTTTCAAACTAGAAAGTTTGGAACATCTTGAGATGGACTTCAGGCCTGCACAGATATTTCCCGAGTCATTCACTTAACTTTTAATTCACACAAAAGAAATATCAGGATCAAGGTAAAACCTTCATCATTGACTTCATTTTCCGTAATGTCCAATTCCTCTAAATATTGACATTGCTGTCCAATCAACACAAAGGCTTCCCATGAAACCAATTTACAACACTCCATTCTGAGAGAAGTGAGTGAGGTGCACGATTTTGTGATGCTATTGATAGAGGCATATGTTATCTTGTGACAACATGTGATATCTAACTTCCTTAATTCTTTATGAGATTGAACAACAAAGGAGAGTTCCTCATCTGTTACTCCTGAGCACTTGCTTAAACTCAACTCCTTGAGAGAACCATGCCAATTTCCAATAGCTTTTATCCCAGAACGAGCGACTGGACAATCTTCAAACTTAATTGATTGCAGCATCGGGAAATTATGCAGACATTTTGACAGATCTGCACTGACCTGAAAAACCATTGAAGATGTAATGAATGAGATAATACTTCATAATTGCAAGGGAGATAATACTTCATAATTGCAAGGGAGATAATACTTCATAATTGCAAGGGAGGTTAACCTAAGAAGTATCATACTTACCCAAAAGCTGTAAGCTAATATAAGTTGCTGTAGGTAATCAGCCCCTTTTATCAGAGAAGACAAACCCACATGACTTATATTCTGACACTTTGACAAGTTTAGAGCCTGTGAAAGTTTGAAAACATTTTTAGATAAATTTTAGAAGCCATCTTAACTTGAAACAGAACTCAAGATCTTACTCAAAATTCTCAAATCCATAAAATTTGATGTATGCAAAAGAAATATACCTTTAGAGATTTGCAACTGTATTCAAGGGATGCAAGGCCATCATCATCAATACCATGGCATCCCTCAAGAACTAGATCTTCCAGATATTGTAGTTTCACGACAGGTGGGAGACATTTCTCTGTTATCTGCAATATGAAAACATAGATTCAAGTTTCCATTCCTTTTATCTGGGAAAACAAAGAAGGTTGAATCAATTATTTGCTTAGTATTTAACACGTGTAGGTTTGTAGAGCCGGCTAGGGTATGAATCATAAATAAATTAGACATAATTTAATGCGCCCTCTTTATCACTACTAGGAAATTCACTTCTACGCAATCCAAAATTTAGTTTTCTCTTCTTTTCTTTCTGGAATAAGCTATAAGAAATCAAATTTAAACAAACAACATAGTGGTCATGCATTTTCTCTGACTGTGGTTGAACAATGAAAAGGGAAGATGAGTTTACGACATGATTTTCAACAAGTGTAATCGATTTTGTAATACGATTTTACTAACATACCATAAAAAGCAAGATTTTGAGGAATAGTTTGTCAACTATCATTTTACCCCCACTATCTAAAATCACTGCAGAACCGTGCATGACCCCAATACCAAAAACAAAAGATGACAGCACAATCCACTTCTTGAGCATCCTCAGAAAAGAAACTAATGTCATTATCAGGTCACACTGAACTAAAGAACATGATTAAAGCATCAACTATTGGACAACAGCAACAAGTAGTTTACAATACAACCTTAAGAACATTCAAGCATCTATTTCACTTTAAAGTACAAAAATTAAACAAATGGCATGAGAATGCAAATCGAGTTAAAAGACCAACCATTACAACATCAACACTTAAAGCAAAACATGTCCTAGCAATCAATTAAATGGACTATCAACTCTTCCCTGCATAAGCGGAGAAAATGCGGGGATAAAGGAAATATAACTAACAAGATTTTGGGTATATTTGGGATTTACTTTTTATCTACCATTGTTATGAAATAAAACCATTGGCTGTAAAGCATAAGGGAACAGGTAATTAGCCAAAAAAAGAGCTGTACAGTAGTGCTATAATTATATAGTTGAATTCGATTGTTTGTATCCAACTGATATGACATTTAATGTGTTGCTCCATTAACAAGGGTTAATATAATGAACTAACACTTTACGTGTGACAATTAATGATTGGTGATACGTCACCTTCGCATTCAAATTATTGATAATAAAAGCTGAATTTGACTTACGGGTAAGTAAGAGAGATCCAAAGTTCTAATCTCCTGACATTTCAAAGCAACCAACTCCACCCCAAGATCAGTTACGCGAATGCACCACTTCAAGCAAAGCAGCTTCAGCTTTCTACAGCAAGCAGCAATGCGTCCAATTCCCAAATCAGTAATCAACTTACACCTGGCCAACCACAACCTCTCCAAATTCTTAGCCTCAGCAATCGCCGCAGCTGCGGCGTCACCCATCTCTGTCCCATTAGACAAGTCAATCTCGGTCAAAAATCGGCAATTCACAGCCAAACTCGACAGTCCCACTTTTGTAAACAACCTTGATCTCGAAAGATTTATGCTACGCAAAGTTAGCTTCCAGGGTGATGATGATACAATGCTCAATGCGTCATCATTTGCACGGGGGCAAAGAGAGAGATCGAGTTGTGTAATAAAAGGATATCGAGCTGAGGTTCTTGAGAGAGTTTCTGCGCATAAAGGCTTGAGGATTTTGCGATGGCGAGACTCAATAGAGTAAAAATTTCTGCAAGTGAGGGAGAATGATTTTCTCGCAAATGGGTCGTTGTTAAGATGATCAAGAATGTTGAAAATGATTTCTTCTGAGAGAAAATCAAAAGGGTTGCTGTTTTTCTTTCTCTTTGCTTCCATACCTTTTCTTTTTTTTTGTACGAATGATTTTGATATAACTGTTAACAGAAAACGCAATGCCGGGTGGTTGGTTGATTGACTGCTTGATACACTGAAGAAGATCTTTTTATCAAATTACCATAACAGGCTTTAGCTAAATTGATATCTACGCGGATTTATTCTAATTTTTTGTATGGTCAATGACCAAATAGCCCTCATACTACTTATTTATTTATCTATTATGCTAAAATTATATTCCTATAATTGTTATGCTAAGTAACTCTTTATAATGATTATACAGTTGCTTAGAGAAGAGATTTTGATGGGGGTCTAGCTATGGTGCAACTATGGTATCATACCACAGCTGCACCTAGCTATTGGATTCAGCTATAGTACATGTGTGCAGCTGAATCTAATAGCTAGGTGCAGCTGTGGTATGGTACCACAATTGCACCATAATTGTATCCTTTTGATGGTATGCTATCTATTTTAATAAAAGTATGCGTAGTGGCATCTCAAAACAATCTTTATAATCACTGTTCCCCGAAAAAAATAAAGCGAAAAATTATAAAATTCATATTTGTTTTTTAAAATAGACCATTTGTATTAACCGATTTACAATACGCCTAGTGAATGCCAAAATACAGTGTAAATTTTAGGGGAAAATAATATGAGATTTCATCTTTTCTCACATATTGTAACAAAATCTAATTCTAAGCTTTCTAACAAAACGAAACAAAGTCTGATGTTCAAAGTACATTTTTAGTGCTTTATAAAGTATGTTGCACCTGGCTAATAATTTCACCTAACCGTACTTGACTTAATTACTCATTATTATTATTGTTGTTATTGTTGGTGTAATCATTTTATGGGACTCCCCTATGTTGCAACAGTTGCAACGTACCACACTTTTTATCTTCATTCTAGACAGCCGTTGGATGTAAACTAAACAAATCTAACACTTCAAATTATGTAGGTGATAAAGGCAGTATCAACCAGTAACCGTTGAAGCCAGTTCCACAAAAAATCATCCAATTAGATGCAGATATCTTATGAAAATAGAAATTAGGGTTTAACGGCTCGTGGTTGAGAATGAATGTACAA
The DNA here is from genome assembly GCF_022201045.2 of Citrus sinensis. Lineage (NCBI taxonomy): Eukaryota > Viridiplantae > Streptophyta > Magnoliopsida > Sapindales > Rutaceae > Citrus > Citrus sinensis. The sequence continues at coordinate 19,038,409 of NC_068562.1, forward strand.
ACACCTAAATCGATTTCCTTACATATGTTGCAATTTGTTGGGGAAGAAGATCTTCACGATTCGTGTATGTTGCATCCTGGGGTGGGGCTGTAAGGCATATGAATTAAATGGCGAATTTATTTGTGCAGTGGGTGTAATTGATTTCATTTGATAATTGCATCGTTGATAGCAAAATCGTAAGAACACAATTGCAAAGCACTGGGGGAAAGGATTTGGATGATTAACATATTTTGTGTGTTATCTTACATTTGAGTTGAAAAGAGCTTATATATATTTCATGCATGCTACTTGTTTGATGAAATTCCTCAGAGAAGAAAAAACTAAAAAAAGAAAAAAAAAGAAAAATACAGTTTCAGATGCCATTCTTGCTAAAGAGAGTTCAACAAAGGAGATTGTAGTAACTCGTCAGTTCTTTAGCCTTTAAACAAACTAGTTACTGCCCAGGATATCTAAGATCAGATCAATACAAGTTGCACTAAGTAAAGATCAAATAGAAACTGTCACAACTTAGCTAATAAAAACTGGACTTCCAAAAATCAGAAAGAACCAAGAATCTAATGTAAAAGCAAACCAAGAAACAGAAAATTTACGTGGTTCAACAGAGTACAAGGTACTCTGTTTACATCCACGGGAGAAGTGTTTTGTTGAGCTTTTATTGGTTCACAAATGGAGATTTTGTACAGAGTCTTTACAAGATTCTATTCGAGAACAAGAAGCATTATTTCTCTCTCTAGAACTCTCTCTACAGGACTCACTTACCACTATATTCCACTGACCTCATTCACAGCCTTTATAACCTGTATCAGAGGCTTGAAACAATTTCTAGATCGTTCAGTTTGTTGACACGTGGGTAACAAACTTAACGAACTCATTTCAGGCTCCCGCATGTGCTTCCTCACGTGATCTCTTAAGTGACTTATCTAAAACGCGCCACAGTCATGTCGTTTTGGATGCACTTGTATTCTGCTTATAGCAGATGATCTGCACGTGAGTTTCTTAACCAAATTAGAAGCCTTAAACGTTGTCGTACTTCTCAATTCGACTTGATTCACTTGTCAGCTTCACAGAGATATATTTCAAGTATTAAACATGAAAAAAAAGCAATAAATAGCAAATTAATTAATGACAACTTCTACAAAAAAAAATCTAATTGATCCAATGCACGCGAGAAATTGACTCTATTATAAGGCAAGTTATGAGGCAAATCGATGCCTGTAATTCCTAAACTTACACGACCGCCCAGTATCTTTTTCGATTAGTTGCCACCGTCATATATCGGCCGTTAGTTTTACTTACGTCGTTTATGATTTTATCGGAAGACACCAAAACTAATCGCGATTTCTTGGGATGAAAAACACTTCAATCATTGGATTTTTGGGGGGTGGAAAAGATTTCGATGATCTCAATTGTAGGGGTGTGCAAAATCTTTGGATGGACGCCTCTCAAACTAGAGTCAGTATTTCTTCAAAAAAAAAAAACTAGAGTCAATAAATTTTATACAGTACTTGTCTACAACAGGCTATAGACCTTCACTCCTTTTTATTTTCAACCGTTAGATTCATTTAGTTTACATTCAATGGTTGTCTACAATGGAGACAAAAAATGTGGTACGTTGCAACTGTTGCAACATAGGTGGACCCCATTTTATGATGTCGTGATTTTACTGTAATTAAATATAAATTATGTAAATAAAATATAAAACTTGTAATTTATTATAAAATAAAAAATAAATTCAAAAAATAGAATATAAGTAGAAGATAAAATAAGTAAATTAATATAAAATTGATAAATTGATGTATTAATAGAAAACAAAACAAAAAACTTTACTAAACTTGAATAAGGCTTCCAGCTAGATTCAATAGTTGGGCTTATTTAATTAAACTTATTTCCTACAACCGTGCTCTCTCATAGTCATACTTATTTGACTTATTAAACTTCCAGCAATTGAGCTTTCTTACCACCGTACTCTCCTGTAACTATGCTCTCCTGTAAATATGTTTTCCTACAGTCATGCTTATTTGACTTATCCAAGCTTCTAATGGTTGAACTCTCCTATTATTGTGCTCTCTTGTAGTCATGCTTATTTAACTTATTCAAACTTCCAGCTATTGAGCTCTCCTGTTATTATGCTCTTTTGCACTCGTGCTTATTTGACTTATTCAAGTTTCTAGCTACTGGGCTCTCTTACTATCATGCTCTTTTGCAATTGTGCTCTCTTGCAGTTGTGCTTGTTTGACTTATTCAATCTTCTAGTTATTGAGTTCTCTTGCTATCATGCTCTCTTGCAATCATGCTTAATTTGACTTATTCAAGCCTCCAACTATTGAGCTCTCATGCTACCATGCTCTCTTACTCTCTTGTAGTCATACTTGTTTAACTTATTCAATCTTCTAGCTACTAAGCTCTCTTGTAATTATACTCTCCTGTAGACTGCAGTCATACTTATTTGATTTATTCACTTCTTCAGTTGCAGAGCTCTCCTATTACTGTACTTTCTTATAGTTATGCTCTTTTGCTCTCTCACAGTTATGCTTATTTGACTTATTCACTCTGCTAGTTGCAGAGCTCTCATATTATCGTACTTTCTTATAGTTGTGCTCTTTTGCTCTCTTGCAGTTATGTTTATTTGACTTATTCAAACTTCTAGCTATTGAGTTCTCCTACTATCGTGCTCTCCTGCAATCATATTTATTTTGACTTATTCAAGCTTTCAACTACTAAACTCTCCTACAATCATGCTTATTTGACTAGAATCATATTTTCATTTTTTGACCTTCCACATTTCTTATTATAACAACCACCCTTAACTGTTTGAAGTCTGATTTACGAAAGTTAAAAATAGGTAAAATTATTATTATTATTATTGACACACACACACACACACACACACACACACACACACATAAAGTCATTCTCTAGTGAGAACATCTTCACCTCGTTAAAATAAGGATGTCATCACTAGAGAATTGTTATACATATATACATACATACATACATACATACATACATACATACATACATACACGCTATTAAATCATGTGGTTCAATAGCGTTTCCACATTGACTTTACTAGACTACATAGTTCAATAACTTGTCCGCATGAAAAAAAAAAATTAGGCCGCTCACATGAGAGAAAGACTATATATCACTATATTCTAGCCATCATTTCGACTTCTCTTACATACAAATTCCTCTCTTTCAACTCTCTGAGTTTAGTGATTAGTATTAAAAATTGTTTAATTATCAAGCGATAATAATGTTATTTTGTGCTTATGTTATAATTTATATTTGTGTTTATTAGGGAATATTAATTATGTTTTAAATATATCTAATTTTGTGTATTTGTGTGTGTTTATTAGGTAAAATATTAATTTCACATAATTTGAGGTTCTAAACAGATAAACGGATATCAAATTTAGATTCCAGAGTTCCGAAAACCTTAAGAGGAGTCAAGATCGGCTTAAAATTGGGCTTTGTGTAAAAATAGTTGATTTTTCCTGTTGACCGAACACTGATTAGATGATAAAATGAGCTTACAATAGATATGAGTGCATGGGATAGTTGTCAATTTTGACTAAATCTCAACCATTCATGATTCAAATGGCCATGATTGTGCCACGTGGCAATGGTTGGTGAAGCAAGTTGTAGGATCCAAATCTTTGTATTCGGGTCGACCCGATCCACCCATTAACCCGTCAAATCTCAACTGTTCTTTGGCCAAATCAGACGAGTCAAATGATATCACGTGTGATGTTGACTTTTGAAGTTTGACCAGCCTTTAGATCTTGATATAATGGTTGTGAGGAGCATATGCATGAAGTTTATGATGGACCGCAAAATATTGGATTATAAATTTATTTTTCTATAAATAAAGCCTCATTTTTATATTTTTAATCATCTCTCTACATCTTTTTTCTTCTCAATTTCTCTCAATCTCCCTGTAATCTTGTTTTTCAGGTGTGTTTTTAATATTTTGTATAAATAAATTTATTTTTATTTTCAATTTTAGTTGTTTTTATTACTTTTAATTATAAGTAATTTAATTTTAATATTTATTTTTATTTCAATTATGCTTAACTAAATAATAATATTTAGGGTATGGTGAAACTCTTAGGAAATAAATATAATTTAATCAAATTCTATTTTTAATTTTATAAATTAAATTGTTTTCTATTTAATTTTACACATATTTTATATTTTAAAAATTTGATTTATGGTAGACAAATAAGGGAGTTTGGCACAGTAAATTCTTAATATCTTAATATAATGTATGGTAAAATGGTATTTTGACTTATTGTAGACAAATTAAATTTTAGCATAATAAATACTTAATCCATCATAAAATTAAAGGAAAAATAATAATAATTTATATAATTAATATTTTGGGCAATAAATCTAAAAAAATGACAAAAAGAATTTATTTAGTTTTATTTACTACTAAGAGTGGATCCACAACCCTATCTAATTTAATTTCATAGTTTTATTTTAATTAAGTTTTTATATTCAAGGTTTATTTTTATTTTTAGATAAAATAAAATAAACAAATTAAATATTTTCTCTGAGGATCGACCTCGGACTCATCGAGTTATAATATAACAAGACACTCTTATACTTGGGAGTTAAAAATTACTTTTAAGTTGTGTCATTTAGATAACTTGTATGCATTTCTCTCTTGTGACTATTTAGTACTTCTTTTCCTTACTTGAAATATTTAACTGTTACACAGGCAATGTCTTCGGACTCTAACAACTACTATGAGCTAACCATTTGTGAATAACTTGTTGAAGACGACGATTACTAGACTATCATAAATAATCAGACACCTTTTGTTGCAAATTTTACTTATACTATATTTCATCCCATATATTTTTCTTCCATCTCTGGTTGAAGCATTGATGAAATCGATAATCACATGGGTGAAATGTCACTTGATCTCTCCATGTCTTTTATGGGGTAGGCAACTCAATTTCTCTTGAAAAAAAGCTAAAGATAACAACGACCTAGCCATCCTCCTTCAAGAACTATCACTATGCATCTAGATTTCTTTATGCATGGTGTTATACTTCTTTTGCATTCTTTTTCTTAGGTACATAATTAGTCATTTTCAACCTGCTCTCACCTAACTTAGCCATTATGATAAGTATGCACGTTCTTTGGAAACAAAGAAACTTTCCTAATCCCACAGTCTAACAATTCTCATGGTTTTATCAACTTATAAACATTCTTAACCACAAAAAGTGCCCTCTTATTGAGAGTTGGTACTATGTATGCTCTTAGCCTAAACTTCCTTATTTAATTATTTGAAAGAGATCACTTAGTAGGTCATAGAAAGATTCATGGTTTTTTGTTACTGAGAATTGGGAATTTGGGGGTTGTCATGACATATATCCTGAATGTAGAGTCCAAACTCATTTTGCACCCCAGGTTGTTTTTTGAGGTGATTGTACAATATACCATTTTGTGACTTTCACTTACTTTACTTTCTTCTTTTTTTTTTTCTTTTTCAATGACATGGGGCGGCCAACCTGAAACATTAAGTAGGCAATGAAAGGGATCTATTATTAGGCATCCTTTATAACCTAAAAATTCAAAACCTAGGATTATCTCTTGCAATCGGGCTTCTTATCAATATTTGGTTTTACTTCTCCTACAAGTAAAGTTCATGAAAGCCACAAAATGGAATATTGTATAATCATCCCAAAAAGCTACTTGGGTTTCTGAAATAAGTTTGACTCGACATTCATAATATATGTTATGACAACACCCAAGTTCCCAATCCTCAGTAGCAAACAACCATGATTATTTCCATGACCCTCCAAGTGATCTCTTTTGGATGATTAAAAGAGAAAGTTTACACCAAGAACATACATAATACCAGCTCTTAACGGGATATCCCTTGTTGAGGTTAGAAATGCTCATAAGTTGATAAAACCACTGGAATTGTTGGAATATGTAACCAAAATATTTTTTTCTTGTTTTCAAAGAATCGTACGTGCCTATCATAATGGACTGAGTTAGCGAGGCGGGAGCACATCCAAGTTCTTCTACACCAAACGACTTCTAGAGTATTTTTGTCATTCTACATAAGAAACAAGGGTAGTTTAAGGGACGTGAGAAAGGGTATTTTGGGAAATGAATTGTGATGACGCGTTAGTTACTCATATAAAATAAATAAAAGGCGACAAAAGTAGTAACGATGTCATCTGGGGGCGTGATAACCTGAGGAAGGACAGATTCCAGTGCACATGCTGGTACGGCTAATTTAATTATAATAAATAATTAATTAATGCATTTGGATTAGACTAATGTCACACTTAATTAAGTACCTACGTTTTTCTCTCTTACGCTCTTCTACGGCATGAGAAACTAACGCAACAATTACAGTTTCACAGCTGCTACTGGTGTTGGCGCGTGATCACACTCGCTCAGCTTAAGTATGTTTTGTGTTTTCTGCTTCTGCAATTGTTACAGGGCACCTTCTTTGAAGACGCAACATATATATATATATATATATAGATCTGTCAAACTCCAAGGGGATCCTCTCTCTCTAGTTTAATTACGTTGGAATCGTTTAAGCTGGAATATACTTTTATAACTATACAATTAAAATTATAATATATTTATTATTATTTATTATTTTATATGTGTAGTTGTCATTTGTACTTTATTTTAAAGCAGCTTCAAGATAAGCATTGCAATATGTATATTTCAAAACATTGATGATTATTAATAGCTATACATTTATAGTGAAGAAGTGTTTGACCCAATGTATTAATTTTTTCTTAATTAAGCTTGATTTAATATTAGAAGTACATTAATTTTTCTCGATTAATCGAATACTTTGTATGTAAATATTAAATATTTAATATGATTCATAAATTTATTTTCTTCCTTTGAGTCTTAATAAGAATACTAGTTCTTATTATCGGTAAACCAATTCGTTGTATAAAGATGATAAGATTTCATTGGAGCCAATTCTAATAGATTTATTGGAGGGTTCCATTAGTATGAGTCTAGTAGAAATTGAACCTTCGAATTCGCCAATTATAAATTGGGCGCTTTAAATATTCAGCCGTGCGTACCTTAGTAGGAATCCTTGTAAACGATAAATAACCAAATTTTAATTGAAATGAAATCTTCAAGATAAATCAATGCAATTCCGGTGAAATTAATGAAAGGACATCAATTCAAGTTCTAGCTTTCGAAATTGAGAGAGATCAATAATTTTTATTATTTTTTACATTCATGGACCTAATTTAATTCAGCGGGATCTTTCATTTACATTTTCCTCTAATCAAGCATCATGACTCCACCTTGCGGTGTGTACAAGGCCCAAGAACAAATTCACCACCTTATGGCTAACCGGGAATTACTAGCGATTCCAGCTTCGTGCAAGCGAGTTGCAGCTTTCAATCCGAATTAAGAACGAATTCTTGGAGTTAGCTCACCCTTGCGAGATCTCGACCCTTTGGCCTGGCCATTGTAACACGTGTGTTGCCCAAGGCATAAGGGGCACGATGACTTGACATCATCATCACCTTTCTTCGGCTTATATCACTGATAGCCTGCTCAGGGTTCCAAATTTGAAGGTGGCAGCTAAGCACGAGGGTTGCAATTGTTGCGAACCTTAATCCAACACCTTATGGCAGAGTTGACGATAGACATGCACCACCTATTCCCGCGTTCCTTAAGGCACTCCTGTCCTTCAAGGGGATTCCCCGGCATGTCAAGCCCCAGGTAGGTTCTTCACTTTGCATTGAATTAAACTAGATGCTCCACCGCTTATGCAGGCCCCTGTCAATTGCTTTTGAGTTTCATTCGTGCAAATATACTCCCCAAGGAGGATATTTAATGCGTTAGCCACATCAGTGTATAGGTTGATAACCACAACGTCGAGTATCCATCGTTTAAGGCTACGACTATTAGTGCTTTCGTTTCACTCCCCTACCTTTCGTTTCTTAGTGCTTTCTTCGTGGGTGTTCTTTCCGATCTCTAAGCATTTCACTGCTCTACTGAAAATTTCCTCCGCTCCCACCTTTCTCTAACTTTATAGTTTTAGGGATGGCAATGGGGCTGGTTCAGGGCGGGGCACCATCTCGAATAATAAGTAATCCCCATACTCACCCCGTACCAAAAAATTTCTATTGGGGATAATTCGGGATTATCACCGATAATCCTTGAATGGAGCAAAGATTAAAAAGGATGCTGGATCCCTAGTTTGGTTAGTTCTTAGTAAAATTAGGTTCTTTTTGGATAACTATTTATTAGAGAACTTAGGCCATTAGCATGCAAGAGCACCCAAACTGAGTTTGGATAATTTATTTATTAGGGACTGATTTTGAAGCTGGGACATTTAAACAGTTCAAATGATGTTCCTTCTGTTTAATCTGATATTTTCAAGTGTTTGAAACTTATTCGGAATTTATGATCAATCTGCAGTCTATAAATCCCCAAAGTTTGTGCAGAATATGCATGATATTTAACAATCTGCAGAACTCTCCCCCCATCGACAAAATATATATTGCCCAAAATATATATTAAATGTTTCTCTTGTCAAATACTCTTAACTTAAAAACTCTTGTAGTATAAAAATGATGGTCTTTTCCTTGAGGAATCGAATTATTGAAAGATTCTTTTTTCTTATAGAAATTATTGAAAGATGTTAAAACTAACACTGCCGGAATAATCTATGATAAGAAATTAAAAAATATTTAAAAACATGATAATTTAATGAATTTAAAAATATTTCGGATTTAGGTTCTAAGACTTAAAAAAAAATTCCCGAATCCAAACCCCAAATTTCTTTGGGTCTTGGCCCTATCTCCAAAATGGCCCGGTTTTATTTTTGAGATATTTTGGGGCTCTGACCGGACCTGAATTCATCGAGGGCCTATGAGTTCGAGGGTGGTGGAGAATATTGCCATGTCTAGGCAGTTTCCACTGCTTGTCGAGTGTCGAGGGCCAAGCCTTGGAATTTGACAGCAGACTTAAAAAGCCACCTACTTATGCTTTGTGCCTAATCAGTCCAGATAATGCTTACGTCCTCTGTATTACCTCGGCTGTTGGCACATAGTTAGCCGATGCTTATTTCCTAAATACCATCATTACTTCTTCTTCGAGAAAAGAAGTTCATGACTCATGGGCCTCCTACTTCAATTCGGAGTTACCCCGTCGGGCTATCGCCCATAGCAAAAAATTTCCCACTGACGGGCTTTGTCTTATTCCCAGTGAGGTTGATCATCCTCTAGGCCTAGCTATAGACCACCACCTTGGTAAAAAAATATCAGTATTATTGAATAATTAAGTGTCAGTGTGATAACATTTGTTATACTGATTATTGTTGCTTGACTGTTCGTTCCTTCCGTTTCATAGGTTTTATGTTTTAAGAAGGAATTTATTGAGTTCCCAGCGAAGTAATAGAAGAGTTTATAAAGATGGAGGAACAAGTCCAAGACTAAGAGAGCAATTCTGAACACAGTTATAAGGATATTAACAATAATAAAAACATTGGAAGATCACCCAAATTATTTCGCCTTACTTTAAATGGACCAATATAAGTACTTACGAAACTTTTTTATTGCTTGCCTTGAGAGATTTAGATAGGACCATCTAAGTAAAGATTATTTAATAAAACCATATCACATGTTTAAAAAATTCTTCATCATTATCACTACCATAAATGGTTGGTAATATCTTAGATTGAAAAGAAGAGGTCTAAAGTTATACTCTTTAGTAAGATTAAACAAACATGAATCTTGTGATATCCTTTAGCATATTTTGAAATTTGCCGTTTTTAAAATTCTGCAATCGAACTGCAGTCATGAAAGCTCCAAGCATCTCACAACAATATAAAGATTAGAAACGTGTTTAATAGAAGAAAACAGCAAAATTGTCCCACAAAACAACGTTGACTGCAAAAATGTACCCAATCGTTTACCGAACTATGGAACAAAGATGGCGTATAGTCGGCTGAAATTCAAATATTCGGTTTCACCAGAAAAATATGAGACAACCATAGAACTGGATCTGTATTTCACCAAATTAGCTCGAAGCTCTACATGACTACAGTATTTTGTGAGTACTCTTCGACTATTACATATTCTCGGCGCATCCAAGGCAATCAGATAAAGCAAGAAATTAAGAATACAGCAGAAAAGGGTTGATCATTTCTTGGCGAAAGTGATAGCCATCGGATTCTGTGGGGTGATTTTGAAACCCTGAAGGGCCTGCATGGCCATGGATGACTGCACATCATCTTCAAATTCTACAAAGGCAATGCCTGGCTTTGCTTCAATCATTCGAACTTCCTTAAATCCTGGATATTGCTGGAAGAGCATTTCAAGCATTGAGCTGGTGGTTTCGTGGGGCAAATTCTGTATGAACAGTATATTATTTGGAGCAGCAGCTTCTTGTGTATTTGCATTTCGAAAAGAGGCCTGCACATAATACACAAAATCTACCGTAAACAAAACATGTCAAGTAATATTCTGAAATACAAAACCTACCCTAAATAAAACATGTCAAGCAATATTCTGAAACACATGGACATTTGCTTTTCGCAAACAGAGGTATTGAAGGCATGGCTGACGGATTTAATACAAGATACTGCAAGTGAGTTCTTATTAACCACTAATTCCCATCCAAAATCCAAGACTTCAACAGGTCATTGTATACCCATAGAGAAGATCTATAACCATCTTTTAAGGAAATCTTTATCATAAATCAATCTTTTAGAGAATTCATTCATACTGAGGTGAATTGCTCAAAAGCAACCCCCATGGTTACAGAATTATGAGCCCATATTATATTAAGCTCATTCCCATGTAGCATTAAACTGAGTTGGCAAAGAGTAAACTTACAGCTGTGCCACTATTGCTTTGAGCACCTGTTCCATTAGCCATAGAAGATTGCTGTGCTTCTTCAGCACGCCTCTTTCGTTCAGCTGCAGATGCAAGTTTAAATCAACAAAATTGCAAATAACAAACTATCAGTCAAATGAGGAGAAAAATAACAATTATTTTTCAATCGCTGGTTAGTAGGCAAAACAAAGAGTGTTTGTTGATTAAGAAAATTTAATCAAAACTGTGTTATCACTTCTGGCCAGTTGAAGGCTTTTCCATTTGTCTTCAAATAGAAATCAAAATGATGATACAAAGGTTTCCCCATACAACAGAATTATGAAATTGCCTAGTAAGAAAATAATGTCCCATGAAACTAGCCCACGGATGTCTCTCGCAGTGCACGTTCTAAATTACGATAATTGTTAACCAGGGCTACAGCATATAGCAAGTAATTTTACTTAATACCATAATGTCATGTCATTCCATCGATAACAAACTACCTTGAAACTTCACAAAAATACGAAAATGTTAAGTGAATCACTGAAGAATACTAGCGATGAATCCAAATGAAAGATAGCCCACAAACCTTTCTCTTCTTGCTTTTTCTTCTTTTCTCTTGGAACGAAGCTTCCATCTTCTTTAGCAATGCAATCTGACTTTGACTTAGCATATTGTATACGCTGCACCACATCAATCACGTATCAGGTCATATTCAAATATCAATTCCGACCAACTTACATATAAAGGACATCCTGAAACATATAATTGGTACTGCCACTGTGTGCATCGTGCTCTCAATTCCATCGTACTGATGCTAAATTTAGATCAGATTCTTTACATGGAGAAAATACCATAAATCTCAATTACAAGGTAGGGGTTATGTGGAGCAAAGACATAAAATATTGACAAAACATAGAAAACCACTACAGATGCACGATTATGAAAGTATTATCAGTTAAAAGTATCATATTTATAAATCCTAAAACAAAGGCCTCATAAATAGTTCATCATGAAGTATTTGAAGCTGATGTCAAAAAGGGATTCTTTTCGTCAAGCTGTTGTAAGATAGGAACAAGGCATCAGCAATGTCAACAAAATAAATGCTTACAGGAACTAGACTAGAAAGGTTGTTATCATCAATGTTAACAAACAGATGCTTTTGAGGAAAGGTTAAGTGAAAGACATCAAGTGTTTCCAACAATATCAAGTTCCCGAACTTCTCAGGAAAGTCACCAATCATAAATCCATTAACAATTTCATGGTACCAAAGTCGGTATGTTTATGGTTGCCAGGCTGACAGTTAGAAGATTTGTGTTGTTAACACTCTTAAGAGTAATGCTAAGTACAGGCTCTTTATCTTTTGGACGCCAAAATCATTTTCTGTACTCTGCTATTACCATAAATCAAAAGTAGTTGCACCACTGTTAAGCAATATATCAAAAGCCAACACTTGTTCACTCCTATTTAAGTAAGACCATTCTCCTAAGGTACATGATAATTCTCAGTTGTGAACCACGCTAATATACACAAGTATTTAGCATACCCAACAAAGATCAAACAAGTTCACCAAGATTTTCCTAACATACTAGTAATAAAGATTCAGCATGTATGCTATTTTGCATCATTAAGCATCAAAATTTAATAAGAAAACCAATCAAATTAAAGAGGATGGAGTACAAACTTAGAATTAAATGTCTAAATGATTCCACTAACAACAATGAGATCCAATAAGAAGTAAAATAACTATCACTGCCAGTTCCATTTTGCAATCTTAATAACTAATGAAACATCTGAAACTCAAATTCACAGAATAAAGCTTAAGTGGACAGGCAAGTCAGGATGAGCTTCAAAATGTTAAAGAACTTAATGCATGCGTCCGCAAACCATATATGAGAGCACAGCAGATTATGCAATATATATATAATTGAGATTAATAGAGATTACCAAAACCCACCATAGGCTTATCATAAAATGGAAAATTCTGCATTTGCCGCACTGCATTACTGGCAGCTGTCACTTCGCTAAACACAACCCATGCTTGTCCTCGAAGCTTGGGCGTCTTCAAGGCCACAACATCGAAAATCCTCCCATATTGTGAGAATAAACAATAAAGGGACCTCTTTAATTCTGTAACCAAAAATAAAACATAAAAAAAAAATCGGCACATATCACACTAATCTCATTGCAAGTTTAACACTGAAATTACAGCCTACCCAAATACATATTCACAAAATTTTAACATAAAAATAGTAAATTTTCTACTAATAGTAAATCTTCTTACAAAATTAAAACAATGCTTATACCAAAACCCTAATAAGATAATAATAATAATTAGGGCTACAGTTACCTTCTTTCTTGATCTTTTCATTGAGATTTTTAATGTAAATCGTTTGATTAGGAGGTATATCTCCAGTAATCATGGTGACTATCAATTGAAGCTCTTCAGCTCAATCAGAAACCCGAAAAACCCTGAGACCAAAATCTTGAGAAGGGGAGAAATTTTTATTTTTTTATTTTTAAATCTCTGCTTCGGACCGAGACTGAGCCCTAGCCTATTTTTTCGCTTGTTCATTAATTGGGCTTTCACTATTTTATCTGTCAGGCCCAGCTGAAGTAACGACATTTGTGTTCCTGTATTTTAACAAATTTGCTTAAAAATATTTTTTAAGCATTTATTTTATTCGGGTGGCTAGCGTACCCTGCCGCCAAATTATGTTAAAAATATTTAGCCCGGTTGGCCCAATAACCTTAACACGTGAATCATGAAATTGATGAACGATGATAATTGCTAAAGTTTGCACTAAGAAAGATGATTATATAACACTCAAAAGTGAGGTTGATGTCAAGTTGTCTACTACTAGTGGCATGTTTTAATTGTGCAACTTCGACCTTAATCATACATAGCTCCATATGTTTTTTAAAATGCTTTAGGGATCTCATTGTTATCATGAGTCTATCTAGCTTTAGTAAGTGCTAGAGGTTATGATCTTAATTCAAAACCTTTTAACACTTACTAGAGAGCTACAATATTATTTTTCAAAATTAAAGAAAAATGGTCCCCTCCCCACATCAATGAATCTTAGTTATTCTTGCTTTTGATGCCGAATTTACATATGTTTCTAGAAAGAATTTTATGGCATTTTTTTAGGGTAAATTTTATAACTCTTGTGAAAGTGGTTATTTAACTTTAAAAATTTATTAGAATCTATCTCAATTCCGATATATGTATTACAAATTAGTTCAACTAGTATTAAAGTTAGGAGAGTCTAAAGTTCAAATTCACGCTACAATAAAAATATAAAATAATGACATGATGAGTCTTCTTAACATTGGTCATAATAAATTTTCAACTAGTATATGTGTATGTATTATGTAATGTCTATAGAATAAGTTACTTTGTTTATTTAAGAATTTGTTTGTAACTATTGTCCTTCAATTTAATTTTAAAAACATAACTACATTATTTGATGCACACTTTCTGCTTTCTTTTGAATTGAAATTTGATTTTGCTCCAAATTTAACTTCACCAATAACCACTACAAACTTTAACCCACTAATATTACTAACTTGTAATTTTTTTTCACAAGAATTTTAAATTAAAAATCACAACATCTCAATTCTGATGGACTCTAAGACATGAGGATGAAATATTGAGCATCAGGGTTTAAGATTTATTTACAGATTGCAGAACAACGTTGTAGAATACCTAAAATATATATAGAGGTCCACACACACACACACACACACATTTCTTAAGGGGGTATGGCATTAAGTAAAACAAGGTGGTCCACATGTCTTTGTGCTTCCTCCAATTCCAGCTTTTATCTGCAATTGATTGAAACACTAGCTAGTCCAACTGCTGAAAAAGAAAGACTATTAGAAGCTACAATTTTAAATTACAATATGAAGGTTTTCTGATAGTGATTCTGTTAATAACGCAGCACATAGGTCCCATTCCAATTCTATTGCTTTACCTAATTTCCTTTCCATGAGTCAAAAGGATTATTAAAGCTCTTTCTTCTTTCTTTCGAAGGGTAAAGATATATTCAGAAATGATAAGAAATGAAGCAACTAGCTCGAATGTTAACAAACAATAATTGTCGTTTAAAACCTTAAGTCTTAAACATTAATTTACTTTAAACTAAAGTGATGATAATGCACTTATTTGATCGAAAGCTATATATATATATACATACATATGTTGGGTCCATCTCATTTGAGTGCCTCAAGCCCAAAGTTTAATAAGTTTGGGTAATTAAATAACTAAAGAAACATTGAGGGGCTAAGCGAAATTTTATAATGAAATTTGGTTTTATGAAGAAGAGAAAGTGGAGGTGGCACTAACCATTTTTTGAGAGAAGAAAAAGACGGGAGAGAAATGAAGAGAAAGTATAGTTGAGATTATTTGGGGGTAATTAATCTTTAATTGGGTGATCCAAAGGCGAAATTAACTCTGTTTTCTACTAAATTTTGAGGGTAAGTTCCTGCTATCGCCCTCTATAATCCTACTGGTCTTAATTTTTATTTTATCACCTCGTTGGCTATTATTTAAGATACCCACTTGTTAGAGGGATAGTTATTTAGTTGTTACTGTAAATCAAGAATATTGAGATTTTAATGTTGCTAGCCTCTAGTATTATTTAGAGAAGAATTAGTGCTATAATCTCATTAATATAGTGGAAGATTATATCCGACTACGGTCCCATGGTTTTTCCCACTTTGGGTTTTCCATGTAAAAATTTGTGTCTCTTGGTTTTTGCTTTGGATTTTGTTGGTTTATTTTTTTGCCTATTTATTTGTGGTACACATCCTATTTTAATCACACAAAGATGAAAATAGTTTGTTTTTGCTTAATTTGCAGCTGTTTGTGGTCGTCTATTTCCCAACATAGTGGTATCAGAGCTTCAGATTTTGTATTTTTATTACTTGTGTGGTTGAGATGGAGGAGTCCTCAACATGCATGATTAAATTAAAATAATGAAATTATGGTATTTGGAAGTCTAGAATGGAGGATCTGTAATACATAAAAGATTTACATGAACCCATTGAAGGCGAAGAAGCTAGACCCGCCGATTTAGATGATAAGAAATGGACTCAATTAAATCAGAAGGTCGTGGGTACTATTAGGTCATGGATTGATCAAAGTGTGTACCACTATATAGCAAACGAATCCAGGGCTGATGCTCTTTGGAGAAAATTGGAGACGATTTATGAGCAGTCAACATCACATAATAAAGTCATTATGATAAAAAAGGCTTATTAACTTGAAATGTAAGAAGGGGCACAATATAACTGAACACACTAGTGATTTTCAGGATTTAATGGATTAGTTGGCTACTATGAAAATTATTTTAGACGATGAGTTATAAGCATTGTTGTTGCTTAATTCTTTGCTTGATAGTTGGGAGACATTAGTGGTGTCAGTGAATAATTCAGCGCCGAATGAGAAATTAACCTTGGATATGGTTACAGATAGGCTGCAGAATGAAGAATCTAGAAGAAAGAGTGTTGAAGCAGTTTCCTCTGAGTTAGATGCATTTGTTTCAGAAAAGCAAGAAAGACGGGGGAGAAGCCAAAGTAGAAATTCCCACCAGCAGAATAATGATAACCCCACAGAAAGATTTAAGTCACAGAGCAGAAATATGAAGTGCTTTCATTGTAAAAAAATGAGTCACATTAAAAGGGAGTGTAGATTGTGGAAAAGAGAACTGGCGAAAGAAAATGGTAATGCTAAAAAAAATGACAAAGAGAAAGCTGTAGCCATAGTTGATGGTGATTTAGGTATTGTTTATGATGAGAGCTCAATAAATCTCACTTGCCATACCAGTGATTAGGTGATTGATTCGGGTGCTACTGCACATCATGATTACTTTACATATTATATTGGTGATTATGGCCATTTCGGATAGGAAATGAAGGGGCATCTAAGATTGTGGGCATAAGAGATATTTGGTTGAAAACCAGCACTGGCTGTAAGTTGTTGCTTAAAGATGTTAAACATGTACCAGATATTTGTTTTAATTTGATCTTTATAGACAAGCTTGATGATAATGGTTATACCAACTAATTTGGTGAAGGAAAATAGAAGCTCACCAAAGACCCTCTAGTGTTAGCTAAGAGGACAAAAGTAAACACTCTTTCTGTGATAGAAGCCAAGATCAAGAAAGAAGATGTAAATGTGGCTATAAAAGATCTGACATTAAGACATGGTATAAAAGGCTTGGTCGCATTGGTGAGAAAGGGTTGGAAACTCTTGCCAGAAAAGGATTTCTATCCAGTTTTGCAGGTATGTCCCTCAAGACTTGTGTTCATTACTTAGTTGGAAAGACACTCAGAGTAGCTTTTAAAATTTTTTCTCCATCTAGAAAGTCACAAATACTTGATTTGATTCACACTGATATTTGCATGATGCAAACTAGATCAATAGGAGATGTACTTTATTTTGTGGCTTTTATTGATGATTGTTCTAGAAAAGTGTGGGCTTTTACTTTGAAATCTAAAAACCAGGTGCTTGATATATTTAAGTTTTTCTATACTTATGTTGAGAGAGGAATATGAAGAAAATTAAAATGTGTCAGGGCAAATAATAATGGTGAGTACAGAGGACCATTTGAGCAGCATTGCAAATCTCATGGAATAAGACTTGAGAAGACTGTACCAAAACCCCGCAACAGAATGGTATTGTAGAAATGATGAACATAATAATTGAAGAGAGGGTCAGGTGTATGCTTTCTGATGCTAAATTTCCTAAATCTTTCTAGGCGGTAGATCTGCGTACTGCAGTTGACTTGATTAGCCTTTCTCCTTCAGCTCCATTAGATGACGATGTACCTGAGAGAGTTTGGATTGAGAAAGATGTTTCTTATAAACACTTGAGAGTGTTTGATTGTAGAGCATATGTTCACATCCCAAAAGATGAGAGATCGAAGCTTGATGATAAAGCCAAGGAATGCATTTTCTTAGGCTATGAGCATGAAGAATTTGAGTACAAATTATGGGATCCAATGGCAAGAAAATTGATCAGAAGTAGAGATGTTGTGTTCCTTGAAGATCAGATAGTTGGTGATGAAAAGAAGAGTGACGAACCTCAGTCTTCTCCAGAAATTCCTATTATTCCAACTTCAGTTTCTCCATTTGTAGTTCATAATGAGCATGAGGGAGTTGGAGAGGATAATAATAATGGTTAGCAGAACCAGTTGAGCAAACACCTCCAAAACTACCAGCACCCTAGTTGAGCCAGAATTTTAGAAGATCCATTAGAGAACGAAGACCTTCCACTAGATATCCTCCACATGAGTATGTGATGCTTACAGATGAAGATGAGTCAGAATGTTTTAAAGAAGTCATGTCTTACCAGCATAAAAGTGAGTGGGTTAAAGCCATGTAAGAAAAGATGAAATCCTTGAATGAGAACCAAACTTATGACCTAATGAAACTGCCTAAGAGAAAGAGGACACTGAAGAACAAATGAGTTTATAAGTTGAAGATTGAAAACAACCCACAACAGCAGTATAAGGCTAAATTGGCTGGGAAGGGTTTCGATAAGAAGAAATGTGTTGATTTTAAAAAAATATTTTCTCTTGTAGTGAAGATGTCTTCTATTCGAGTTGTTCTGGGATTAACAGTTAGTTTGAACTTAGAGATTGAACAGCTTGATGTAAGGACAACTTTCTTGCATGGTGATTTAGAGGAGGAAATATACATGGAGCAACCTAAAGATTTAGTGTCAAAGACAAAGAAGAACTTATGTGTAAGTTGAAGAAAAGTTTGTATGGGCTAAAACACGCACCAAGACAGTGGTATAAAAAGTTTGATTCTTTCATGGAGAATCATGGTTTTAACAAGACTAAGTACGACTATTGTGTTTTTGTGAAGAAGTTTGATGATAATAATTTTATCATTCTTTTGCTTTATGTGGATGACATGTTGATTGTTGGCCAGGATGCTAGTAAGATTGAAAATATAAAGAGAAAGCTTAACAAGTCTTTTGCAATAAAGAACTTGGGACTGGCAAAACAGATTCTTGGCATGAAGATTTCCTGCGATAGAAAAGTTGGAAAGTTATGGTTATTTCAAGAAGCATGAGTTGAAAGGGTTCTTAAAAGATTTAACATGAGCAATGCAAAATTTGTTTGTTCTTCACTTATGGGTCATTTCAAGTTTAGTTCCAAACATTGTCCTACAAGTGAGAAAGAGAAGCAAGAGATGAGAGGTGTTCCTTATGCTTCAGCAGTTGATAATTTGATGTACGCCATGGTTTGTATAAGACTAGATATTGCTTGTGCAGTTGGTGTAATCAGTCTGTTTCTCTCTAATCAGGGTAAAGAACATTGGATAGCAGTAAAGTGGATTCTCAGATATCTCAGAGACACTTCCAAGGTATGTTTATGTTTTGGTGGTGACAAACCTGTGTTACAAGTGTACACAGATACAGATATGGCGGAAGATGTTAATTCTAGAAAATCTTTTGCAGTGAAGAACTTGGGACCGAAAAAATAGATTCTTGGCATGAAGATTTCCCGCGATAGAAAACTTGGAAAGTTATGGTTATCTCAAGAAGCATGTTCTTGAAAGATTTAACATGAGCAAGGAAAAATCTATTTGTTCTCTACTTATGGGCCATTTCAAGCTTAGTTTCGAGTATTGTCTTGCAAGTGAGAAAGAGAAGCAAGAGATGAGAGGAGTTCCTTATGCTTCGGCAGTTTGTAATTTGATGTACGCCATGGTTTGTACAAGACCAGATATTACTCATGCAGTTGGTGTAGTCAGTCGGTTTCTCTCTAATCCGGGTAAATAACACTGGATAGTAATAAAGTGGATTCTCAGATGTCTTAGAGGCACTTCCAAGGCATGTTTATGTTTTGGTGGTGAACAACCTGTGTTACAAGTGTACACGGATGCAATATGGCGAAAGATGTTAATTCCAGAAAATTCCTATTAGGATATTTGCGTGAGGGAGTAGTCTCATGGCAGTCCAGACTTCAGCAGTGTGTTGCTTTGTCTGCCACTAAAGTAGAATATATTGCAATCACTGAAGTAGAATATATTGCAATCACTGAAGGTTGCAAAGAAACTTTGTTGATGAAGAATTTCCTACAAGAGTTGGGTGTAAAGGAAGACATCTTTGTTGTGTACTGTGAAAGTCAGAGTGTCGTTGACTTTGCCAAAGAATTTGACATACCATTCGAAATCTAAGCATATTGATGTGAGGTATCATTTGATACGAAAAGTGCTTAAGAAGAAACAGTTGCAGGTTGAGAAGATATATACAATAGAGAATGAATCATATATGATCACAAAGTCATTGCCTAAGGAGAAGCTAAAAAGCTATATGCATAAAGCAAGCTTGGCGGTGCCCCTCATATGATCTGGAGGGGGAGATTTGTTGGGTCCATCTCATTTGAGTGGCCCAAGCTCAAAGTTTAATAAGTTTGGGCAATTAAATAATTAAAGAAACATTGAGCAGTTAAGTAAAATTTTACAAAAAAAATTTGGCTATATAAAGAAGAGAAAGTGGAGGCGGCAGTAACCCTTTTTTAGAGATGAAAAAGACGGGAGAGAAAGGAAGAGACAATAGAGTTGAGACTATTTGGGGGCAAGATTTTTAATTTTTAATTTTTAATTGGGCGATCCGAAGACAAAATTAACTCTGTTTTCTTCCAAACTTTGAGGATAAGTTTCTGACATCGCCTTCTACAATCCTGCTGGTCTTGATTTTTATTTTATCCTCTCGTTAGATATTATTTGAGATATCCACTTGTTAGAGAGACAGTTATTAAGTTGTTATGGTAAGCTAAGAATATTGAGATTCTTGATGTTGGTAGCCTCTAGTATTATTTAGAGAAGAATTAGTGCTGAGCCTCTAGTATTATTTAGAGAAGAATTAGTGCTGTAATCCCATTAATATAGTAGAATATTATATCGGACCACGGTCCCGTGATTTTTTCCGCTTTGGGTTTTCCACTTAAAAATCTATGTCTCTTGTTGTTGGTTTTTGCTTTGGATTTTGTTGGCTTATGTTTTCACCTATTTATTTGTGGTACACATTCTATTTTAATCACATAAATAAGGAAAGAGTTTGTTTTTGCTTAATGTACAGCTGCTTGTGGTTGTCCATTTCCCAACAATACATACATATGTATATAAAATAAATGTTCTAATACACACACACACACACACACATATATGTGTGTGTGTGTGTGTGTGTCCTGGACTTTTATATATTTGACGAACCAGTATTGGAAGAAAGAAATTGCGAGAAAACAAGCAACAAACAACTTTTTTTTTTCCTTCATACACACCCTCATTAATAAATTTTTTTCAAAGAACTAGTATTGGAAGAAAGAAATCATGAGAAAAACAAGCAACAAACATCATTTTTGTTTCCTTCGTACACACTCTCATTAATAAAAGAAGGAAGTTGTTTTTTGTTTCTTGGTTCATTCTCTTGCATATGTCACTTATTAGTTATTACAATCATGTATAATTCAGCTTTATCTCCTAGCCTTATGATACAACTGAAGGGAATGGTTAATATTTAGTATATATCTTGTAGCTAGGTTTGCTGATAGGGCAACATTCTTATCAGAAAAAGTTTAAAAAGGGGCGTTCGCATGCCACGTACATAATTTATCTCAAAAAATAAATATTAAAATCATATCTAAATTATATATATATATATATGGTCTTAATATGATCATTATGCCAATAGATTGTTTATACATTTGAAAAGAATATGTGCATGCTAGAGATGACCAATGGGCCGGGCCGACAAAGGAAGGCCAATGTGTGCTCGTGCTCGTGCCGTGCCTAAGAAAAAAGTCTGATAAGCTTTCTTTTTTTTTTAAGAGCGCATGCCAAGTTGTTAGTATATTTTTTTAAAGCTTTTGTACTTTTTTGGATCCATGTGCTTTTATTCAAATATTAAATAATCAAAAATTCAAAACTCAAGTCAATATTCAATATAATAAGAGAATGTAGTATTCATTATTAAATTTGACCATATGATATTAGAATTCTTTTTTAACACTTAACAACAACAACAATAATAAATTTTTCTTATATCTAGGTTTGCTGATAGGGCAACATTCTTATCAGAAAAAGTTTAAAAAGGGGCGTTCGCATGCCACGTACATAATTTATCTCAAAAAATAAATATTAAAATCATATCTAAATTATATATATATATATATGGTCTTAATATGATCATTATGCCAATAGACTGTTTATACATTTGAAAAGAATATGTGCATGCTAGAGATGACCAATGGGCTGGGCCGACAAAGGAAGGCCAATGTGTGTTCGTGCTCGTGCCGTGCCTAAGAAAAAAGTCTGATAAGCTTTCTTCTTTTTTTTTTAAGAGTGCATGCCAAGTTGTTAGTATATTTTTTTAAAGCTTTTGTACTTTTTTGGATCCATGTGCTTTTATTCAAATATTAAATAATCAAAAATTCAAAACTCAAGTCAATATTCAATATAATAAGAGAATGTAGTATTCATTATTAAATTTGACCATATGATATTAGAATTCTTTTTTAACACTTAACAACAACAACAATAATAAATTTTTCTTAAGGGTTAACTTAATTGTTAACTTAAACTTACATAAAGTCATAAATTATAGTTCATAATAATATTAATACATATTTATAAATCATAATATTTATAATTTTATTTATTAAAATCATATATCAATTATTTATTTAATAAATTATAAACATAAATCAATTATAATAATTTTTTAACTAAAAATTAAATGAACTTAGAAAAATAGTACTAATAAAATATATTAAAAAAATTTAATTTCAAGTTATTTGTAAAATTATAAAATTTTAAGTTTACTTTCATTAAAAAATGATACGTGCTTATTGTGAGTTTTTTTCCACGCGATCATTTATCTCATCTCTAATCGTACCGTACTTTTAAGGTCATGTGCCTAAAATTTTAAGTCCGATCCAACCCACGTACGTGCCGTGCCACATGCCCCACTAAAATATACTCGTACTGTGCCGTACTATACAGATCCATACCGTACCATGTGCCATCCAGGCCATTAACCATCCCCAGTGTGTGCAATATATATTTTCCCCTTATGATCACCAAAAAGATTTTGATTCTAAAACAAGAGCTGGCTCGAAGTTCTTTATTCAATAAGCTGGAGGTATTTTTTTTAAATTTATTTATTCAATCTTAAAATATGATATTGGAAAAAATTAATTAATAATATAATAAGAGTAATGATGGAAAAATTAAAGACTCTAGCCTTCCACTATAAAGCAACGGCCCCACCTGCGTATGCCATTAATCCTTTTTGTATTCTATAAATGGAGCTAACCCATCATTTATTCGTTCGCCATCACTATATATCTCTCATTAATTCTCTCCGGTTTATCAATTATGATAGCTCAGGCGATGCCCGAACAAAACCTTCAACAAGCGATTCATCTCATAACCAAAGATAGCTGTTCCGCCTTAGCAAAGAGGTGATAAATACATTATGATTTAATTTTACATTAATCTTTTGTATTTATTTTGTTTTCTGACCTTTATTCACCTAGAAACAATCTTCATAAAGCATATAAAACATAACCAACAAGTGCGTGGATCAGATGGCATGAGACTGTTCTAACTTAATCAAGATCTTCGGTTCGAGACTTGAAAATACAATTGTGTTAAATATTTGTTGAGAGATTATTACCACTCTAGTGTTTTCAGATACTAGATGAATTTAAACACCGAAAAAAAAGCATATAAAACGTAACTTTTTTTTCTTTTAATTTTAAAATAGAAAATAGAGTTAGCGTTAAGGCATAGTCCAAATCGAGTTTTGTTCTCTTAGCTACAAAATTCATACACAGGTGGCTAGGCGAAAAAGAGGCAGCTTGAAATTACTCGGAACTTGCAAATACTTATTTTGAGAAATCTATCAGTTCCATCAATATATGCCCTCATTGTTTGAAATTTGTGTTGATATAGGTTGGAGGGAAAAATCGCAATCGTAACCGGAGGTGCTAGAGGAATTGGAGAGGCAACAGTGAGGCTTTTCGTCAAGCATGGAGCCAAAGTAGTAATTGCTGATATTGATGATGCAGCTGGCATTGCTTTGGCTGACTCATTATTGTCATCATCACCTTTAGTCACCTATCGACATTGTGATGTAAGCTTAGAACAAGACATCCAAAACTTGATCAACTTCACCATCTCCAAACACGGCCGGCTAGACATTCTCTTTAACAATGCTGGAGTCCTTGGAAACCAATCAAAGCACAAGAGCATCACTGACTTTGATGCAAACGAGTTCGACAACATCATAAGAATCAACGTTAGAGGAGCTGCCTTAGGGATGAAGTACGCGGCGAAAGTGATGGTGCCAAGAAGAAGTGGGTGCATAATTTCTACAGCAAGTGTTGCTGGCATAATGGGAGGTCTTGGGCCTCATGCTTACACAGCCTCGAAGCACGCCATTGTAGGGCTAACAAAGAACACAGCTTGTGAGTTGGGGAAATATGGAATTAGGGTTAATTGTATTTCACCATTTGGGGTTGCTACTTCCATGCTTGTTAATGCATGGAAAAGCTGTGAAGATTGCATGGATATAGGGACACCATGTGTAGAAGAAGAGGAGAAAATGGAGGAATTCGTTAGAGGTTTAGCTAACTTACAAGCGGTAACTTTGAAGGCTAGAGATATTGCTGAGGCTGCGCTTTATCTTGCCAGTGATGAATCCAAGTATATTAGTGGTCATAATCTTGTCGTGGATGGTGGGTTCACTACCTCCAAGAATTGTGTAGGCTTGTAATAAAAAAGTTGGTTCATTTGTTATTTGTTTAAGGTTTTCTGTTTGCGCAAAGTATATGTGGTGCTAAAAGTGTGAAAGTTCCAAGAATTTGAGATCTCTTATTGTACTAGTTATATATAATTTCCTGTGAATTTTTATTGGGTAAATACTCTTTTTAGTGCCTAGAGTTTGAGTTAATTAATTTTAAATTTTTAAAAATTATTTAAAAATATCTCCACTGTATATTTTCTCTGTTAAAATTTATTTAATTATTTTTTTCTTTCTACCGGATTGATTAAATATAAGAAGAAAAAATTAATTTAGCATTCTTAAACAGTCAAATCCATCCATTTTGGATGTTTTGAGTAATTTTTAAAAATAAAGAGATTGAATAATAAATTATCCCAATCATGAGGACCAAGGGGATCTATCCATTTCTTATTTAAAAGTCCAAGCCGCTAGAAACTAAGTTCAATTTTGATTTCAGTTTCTAACTACATCCATATTATATTCTAAATATACTCATATGCGAAAGAAATGTTAAAACCCAGTCTAAAAAGCCTCCTATAAATATTTAATTGGGCCCTAATATAATAATGCAATGACTTCGGACCATGTTGACATGAATGAGAATCCAGTAATAGATATATAAGCGGATAAAACTGTGGTACAACTGTGGTACCGTGCCACAGTTGCACCTAACCGTTAGATTCCTACCCATTCAAGTGGCCCTCACTCATTTAAGTGGATCCAACGGCTGGTGCAACTGTGGCATGGTACCACAGTTGCACTGTAGCCCGACCCTATATAAGCTGTGTTGATACTCTAAAGATCTGACGCTACAAAATCATTTATAACAATGTACAATTAGGCTTGACGATAGTTCATGCAGCCATTAACACTACAAGGATCCACACGATAAAAATAGTTGTCGAATAAACCTTTATCAAGTCAGGTCGTTAATAGATCAACACATTAAAACTCATTTCATAAGGGGTTAGGTTTGAGTTTAAGATAAAAAAATTCATTTTACCCAATATTTATTAATATCTAATATTAGTAATTTAATAAAGTTGATAATTTGAGTTATAAATTTTTAAAGAAAAAATAAATTCATTTTAAATTGACTACTTATTTGAAGTTATGACAAATCCTAAAATTCCTAGTATTTATTGAAAATTTGTAGTCAACTGTACATTTACAACTTCTCATGTAATACAATTCTCTTACTATAATCTACAATTTTTATATTATTTGATGACATTAAACATGAAGAATATTCATATTTTCTTTTGCTTTGGTATTTTATTTCTAAAAAGTTTTGTTTTACAAATTGCTATTTTTGTTTTAAACTAAAAATATAATACCAAAAATAATGGATTAAATGGGTCAGTTTAGAATATGATAACAATAACAAATGAGTTATGAGTTCTCACTTTTTGACCCAATAAATTAATGGCTTTGTTCTGGTAGTATAATTTAATATGGCATAACAAGAACACGCTATGAAACCATTTAAACACGACTTATTGCCATGCCTACTTACAATTGACATATAACTACATATGCATTATTATCCAAAAATATTTTTATTATCCAAATGTCCGGATATTGGTTATCCTCTGCATCGTATATTCAATATAAGTGGTTGGAACAAATTGAGTCAATCCAATGCTCTTAATGCCTTTGTGCCTAGACTAGTAAAGTGCAACAAAATATAATATTGTTTATGTAGCAAAGAGGTCCTAATTATAGCTAGTTGTCTACCTATTAAATTGTCTTTCTGTAAAATCTCGTAAACTATATATCTATTTAAATAAACTTATCCCATTTGAAGTCTTGTTAAGTCAAAATACTAATTATCATTACTGTAGGTGTGTTTTCAATATTAATAACAGTATGCTAAATTCTTCTAAAAGTTTATATGTATTTATCATTTACTCATGAATGTAATCAAACACTTTTTCTTTTATTGTTGTTTCATGATTTTTTAAAGATTACATATTTTATTTCTATTTCATTGCTCAATTCTTATAAATATTCTGCATCTTTCTAATTAAACCACTTTTATTCTCTCAATTAATTAACAATTCTCTTTTCAAAAAAAAATATATATTATTCACTGGCAACTAACTCATTGAATGACATTGAACTATAAAATAAAAAAATGTTAAATAAGAGACAAATGGGAAGATAAGGTAAATTAATTGAAGAATATTTAACAGTCATTAAGTCCTGTAAAATTCAATTATGGAAGACAAAAATTCTAATTTGTCATAACATTTTAGCTAAGTCCATGGTCAGAATCGTAACCAAGATTCTTCAAATGAATCCAAAGTAACCCAGATCTTGTCCGTCAATCATCTGTAATCAACCACACATGCATGAACAAGTAATTAATTAGATTCTTACTTCATATTAACAAATGTCAATATAGTGAAAAATATAGTTATGTCAAAGACCATATACTTTTAGAGGAGGAACTTTCATCAAAACTATATGTGATTCCAGCATCCAATAAAGAAGACCTACGTGAAGTAAAAATACAGAAAAAAATTAGAATATAAAAAAGGTTGTGTAATAATTATATGTTAAGCTAAACATGCTTACTGATTTTTGAGCATTGGACAATTTCTTTTATCATATGATTGTCTAATTTTTCCACATCCATACCAATGCTTGTTTTTATCCTTCACCTTAGCTTGTGCCTTCTCTTTTCTTTTTTTCAGCCTTTTTCCACACCCTTTTGCCCTAACTACAAGTGGATCGTTCAAGACATGTTGGTCAGTACACTTGTTTTTCTCCACAACTTCTGGATCATGACTTATAACTGACTTAATCTTCCGAAGTGAATTTTCAAAATCATCCATCAGTATCTTACTTGCCTCCTCACTAATGACAGCCTTATCAATAACATTTAAAGCAAGTTGAAATAATGTAGAACGCCTCATGAGAATTGAATTATGGAAACAATCTTCTATTTCTGAACCACCAGCACCAATGACTTTATCACATCTTGCAGATTTTGTCCATCTCTTCAGTATGTATTGATCCGGCAAATATGTAAATTGCTTTCTATGCAAATAAGCTAAAATGTGTTTACATGGAATTTGTTTACTCTCAAACTTCTTACAAATACATGAAGCAAAATCTAAAGTTTTGTCAAACAAAACTTCCTGCACATCATCATCTTCATTCTGGCTCACAACTTTGTACACACAATAAAGAGCATCTTCTTTTACAGGTTCGGCTTTATGTTGCATACTATCCCACAGTTCATCCTGAAATTTATAAAAAAATTCACGTGTGTAAATATTAGCCATTTACTTCTCCATCTTCAAAGTCAATTTCAAACGAGGTTTTTCATTGATGTCTACATGATTAGCATTTAACTCTTCATGTCTTTGGTGATTAAGAGCTCTATTAAATCGTATCATAAAATCCAATAATGAATTTTTTTAGACACATACCTCTTGAAGAAAGAATGATAGCTCTTTGCTTGTTGACTGCCGGACATTCCAGCTGAAAAGACATGATTCATATATGCAGGCAACCATTTTGAACGTACTTCAAATAATGATTTTAGCCATACATTATCATGTAGCTGCTTGCCTTTTTTGATAATCTCCATCCAATTTCTATCAAAATCATCCCTACTTAGTGACTTCCAAATGCATTTTTGAAATCAAGATCACAATCCTTATTCTTAATTGAATGAATCTTATTATAAAATTTATTCAGTATGTGCCAGATACAATACCTGTGAAATGTATTTAGAAGAGTTTCAGAAATGGCTTTCGTTATAGCTGGATTTGGATCAATAATAATCATTTTTAGTAGATCACCCGGCATGACTTTTTTAAATTGGTCAAACAACCAAACAAAAGATTCAGTAGTCTCATTGCTTAAGAATGAACAAGTAAAGACTGTTGTCTGACCATGATTACTAACCCTTATAAATGGTGCAAAAATCATACCATATTTATTGGTATTATATGTAGTATAAAAAACCACCACGTCACATAAAAAATTATAGCCCCTTCTAGATGTTGCATCAACCCAAAAACAATGGGTAATTCGATTTTCATTATCAGACTCAATTGTAAAATTAAATGATGAATTTTTCTCTTTTTCCAACTAAAAATGCTCTAACAAATCTGCATCATGTCCTTTCACCTTATTCTTTGATGTCGTTTCATTGTTATATAAATCTTTCACAAGACATCCAATATTTTGTATACCTCTAGCTTGCAACTCAAGAACACTAATTTGTTGATGTGTTGGTATATTAGTTGCTGCTAAGTGATGAGTCAATGGTCTTTTTGCTTATGACAGATTACAGTGTAATCCTAAAAGGTGTACTCTTCGAGGTGTTGTTAACAAGTGGTTATGATCCTCTTCAAATACGCTGACTGCATAAGTTCCCAATTTGGACTTATCCACTGCTAGTTTTGCCTCACAACTGTCTCTCACTTACCGCAATGTCTTTTTTTTTTAACCACCGCTTTAGTGGTTGCCCCTACTTTAGTATTATATTAATGAACTAGTAATATAAGACCCACAATTTGTGTGGTTCACATGAGAAATGTATGTTACAATTATTGTAACTTAGCATTTGCCTTTAAACTATAGTAAAGGTACCAAATTTTTTAAGTGGTTCATAAAACTGGGGGTATAAGGAAAACATATAAACTTATTAGGGGAAATTTAAAAAATCGTTAATACCTTTGATCAAATTATAAATAAGACAAATGAAATTCTAACCTTTTGGGGGCCAGCGGCCACTACCGTATTTCTATAGAGTAATGATACAACCACAAACTCTTGTACAAACTTATCTTGTACAAACTGATGTGGCATTAATTCATTGGTTGAATGGAAATATAAAATAAAAAAAAAATCATGTGGGTCAAGAGATATTTAATTCAATCAATGAATTAACGCCACATCAGTTTGTACAAAATAAGTTTGTACAAGAGTTTGTGGCTATATCATTACTCATTTCTATATGCGGTATTTTCAATTTTGGCACTCATTTGACAATTGTGCAAGTTTGACAACGACATTTTTTCCTTAGTTGTTCCATTTATATATTTTTTTTCTTTTCAATTTTATCCATGTATAATGATTAAATTGATTACTAAAATTGAATAATTCTTTAAAAAAAATTAGCCCATATTTAACTAATTACAATATTCATTTTGATACCAAATATTCATCTTATTTAATAATCATTTATTCCCTATGCTTTTAAACCAATTACCTAGCCTATCCATATATTATTAAAAATTGACAAAAACATCCTTCGTACATTTATTTTATTAAAAATCTACTTAATTTTTTTCCACTTGTTTCATGATGGATTTGTCTGAATTTTATGTTATAATTGAAAAAATAACTACTTTACCCTTTCAAAGTCTTCATTAACGATAGAAGTAATAACTTGGATGTTTTGACTAATTTTTAAATATAAACACAAATTTTATATCATACCCTTAAAGAAAAAAGAGAAATTTACTCTCAAACTTCTTATACTTTACATATTATTCTAAGTGGATGTTTGGTGAGCTATTATGATATGTTTACTAAACGAATATCGGAATAAATTGGAATCGAAATGGGTAGGAATCGAACTAGACTGGAATAGAAATGGAGAATGGAAATAAAAATAAGTTGTTTACTTGAACTATAAGAATTAGAATCGAAATGAGTTGGATTGCCATTAATGTGTTTACTTTATTTTAGAATCAGAATTAGAGTAAGTGAGATTGTAACAAATTAGTAAAAAGTACTTAATGAACTATTGTAATAATAATTATTTTGTATTTTAATTATTGCGATTATTTATTCAAAAATTATGATTATTAATAGTTATTGTTAATAATATTTTAATATATTAATTAATTGTAAAAATTTTGTCAATAATAATAATAATAATTAACATTAATATATTAATTAATTATTTTTATTTTTATCATTAATAATAATAATAAATAAAAATATATTAATTAATTATAGTAATATTTTAATTAATTGTAATAATCAATTATAATATATTAATTAATTAATTATAATAATTTTTTTGAACTAAGAACAAAATGGGCATTTTTTTTAAGGGCAAAATGGTCATTTAAGGAATGAGAGATTGATTTCCACTATCAATCTCTCATTTCCCTTCCCAAATTTGGGTGGGCCCCATAATTCATATTTCCGATACTACCTTCATTTTGCAAAGTAAACGCAATCAATAATTCTAGTTCTAGATTTCGATTCCCCAATTAAGGAAGTAACACATCATTTATAGAATTTCGTCTCATCCTCCTATGTCTTATTTGGTCATAAAATTATGGTGTTTGTAAAAATAAGGGAAGACTCTTTTAATTCATAAGGTAGAGTTAATTATTCAACTAGTTCTTGTACTTTAAAAGTTACTGAAGGTATTCATATTGTATATCAATTTTCCTTAAAATTTAATTAGTTGTTCTCAACCTTTCACCTGTTGTATGTTAGATTTATTTTAACTTTAATCTTTGCCCAATAGAAAGATTATTTTATCATTGAAAAAGTCATGTTCGATAACTATGAAAGTAATGAGAAGAACATCTTGAATAAGTTTTAAAAATATGTGTACTAATTGGTACTAACTCATATTCTAGAGAGTAAAACACAAATTACCCTAAACCAATGAGAGAATTTGAGTTCCAAATTTTTCATTAATTGTGACTCAAAATTATTATTTTAAAAGCTAACAACACCTTAGTTAGGTTTATTGGCATATCTTTCTCTTAATTCTAAGGTGGGAGGTTCGAGTCTCCCTAGTGGATTTGAGAGTTTATTATTATGACGGATTTTAATTATATTGGACTTTAAGTATTGGTTAATTATACATTTAAATGAACTTCTATTGTATTAGACTTTGATTGAATTGTTTATAATATTAAAAAATAATTAATCCTTTAGAATTTCTATTGATAAATACAAGAGGATAGATGAAATCAAACAAACAACAAACAAATACTGCTAAAAAAGTTTTACTGTGAAATTCAAAAAGCAAATATGAAGAAATTACTGTAATTTTTAAAATTTATCGTAGGTTAGACATTTTTATTTTTCATCTTTAATGTGACAACCTTAAATCACTTAACAATGAATTATAAGTCATTTGCCATATCACGTGGGATATGAATTATGTATCTCAACTATTTATCTATATGGTAATACTCTTTCTCAAGATTCCTTCGAATTAATCTTAGATATTCATATTTTGAAATATAATTATTTAGTTGAGGTCAACCGCTCATTGACCTGATAGTTGACAGATTCAAGCTTCATTCCTAAAGTTAGGAATTTGGGTCTTCTTATATGTGGTATGCGAGTATCCTAATTCTTAGATCACATCAAGTGTTTATAGATATCTAATTATAATGTAATATTAAAAAAATTAATTAAGGACTTGAACTAAATTTCTAAATAAAATTCAGGACTCCAATTAAATTTATACATAAAATTTATGTTGAAGTGTAGTTTAATTCTTTTTGCTGATGATAAAGAGGGCTTGTGTTTAGTGAGCTATTTTCAGCCCATTACAGCATCAATGTGCTCGGATCTCTGGCCTCACATATGTAAAAATTTTGATTACACTAGTAGGTTATTTAGAGTCCGTTTAGTATAATTTTTTAAACAAAACTTATTTAAATAAAATTTTTGTTAGTAGAAGTTTTACAAATAAATTTTTTACTAAATAAATTTTAATTGTTTGGTTGTCAATGAGAGTTTTGATTTAAATTACAAAATTACGTTAATGGACAAGTTTTTTAAAATTGTATTATAAATAGTATAAAATAAGATTGTAAAAAAAAAAGGATATTTTAGATATTTAAACATTTTAAAAACCTTTTCAATCTCTACTCCCAAGAGTTAAAAATTCGAATATTTGCTAGTAGAGGTAAAATACCTTATTTAATCCTTAAAAGTTCTATTAAAAAGAGAAACAAACAATGACAAAAATTTTGATAAAAACTTATAACATTAAAGAAGTACTTATTATCAGTAGATAAAGCATACCAAGTAGGTAATTAATTATTTTATAATTTATAGAGAAACGATGTAAATAGAGTCAAAATAATAATAACAATAACAAAAACAATAATAAATGATTGCTTATATATTCAAGATTTTTTTTGGAATTGAGGTAAAGTAATTTTTAATCTATAGTTGTTGTGGAAGAAAGTTACAGTTATTATTTAATGTTTAGTAAATCACTAACTATGGAGTAAAAATTAGACATTTACAATCATAAGTATTAAAATTTAACATATTTGTTTTAAAACTATATTGCCCTTTAAGATAATCAATGTAAAAATTAATTCTATGAATTTTATATATCTAATGCTATCGAAAAAGAAAGCCCAATTGATCCGTTAGGCTTAGCTGCTATGGTAGCCTTACTATTTAAGAATAGTCCCAAACGGACCTTAATTTAGAAAATTATAAATTGACACCGATTTATCATTTCTCAATTTCATTTCGTTCTCAGGCTTGCTCTATGAAAGACTGTTTCTCATTTTCATTTCACAAATATTTGTCTTATCATGGATTTATTAATATCTCTTTATTTAATGTAACTAATGGCCAATACCTCAGAGTCAGATCTATTATATTTTTTTTGATATGCAGAGAGGTCCACTGTCCACCGAAGCTGTCGTTCTTAAATGCTTTTTTAGGCTCATAATTCATTACTGTCGTAAAGTTGGAATATAATCAAATATTAATTTGTGGTCATGACTGAATCGGCTTGATTTTTTGCTACCTATATTCTCCGATTCTTTTATTTAAAGAAGCACCTGACGTCATGGATCATACTCAGAAATTTTTGTTCCATTGGGACACGTTCAAAATGAGTAATACCATGTTTATTCATTTTAAATATTAAATTGAGATATTTACTAATGTAGTATTGTTTGTGTCATAATTAAGTAAGTTGTAAAAATAATAAGTTAATAACTAGTAATAAAATAATCAAAGTTGGTTGGTGTGAGTGGTTCGGCACTCTCACTCCTTAAGAGAGGTCAGGCGTTCGAGCCCCGCTCTCGTATGGAGTCACCACTTTGGTCAGTATTTTACCCCTTACGGGCCAACCCGGTGCGAGCGGAGATTAGTCTGGGTTGTGGTATGGACTTAAAGGTGTCTCCCACAGTTGGAGCCCACTCAGGACCACCTTGTGGTTCAGAAAAAAAAACTAATAATAAAATTAATTAATACCATACACATAGTTCATTAAATGATCGGTGACATATTAATATATATACTAATTAAATATCTAAACTAAATAAGGATAGCACTGGTTTAAAAACAATAAATAGCACAATGATTATAATAAAATTCATTATAATATTTATGCTCCTCAACGAGTTTTTATGTGATGCGTGATAGTTTTATTGTTAATGGATGTTTTAAATAGCATACACTTGTTAGTGGTGACAATATGATTACAAAAGTAAAGGATCGATGTCTAGTAAGATTAGAAAATGCATCCATAGTTTGTTTTTGTTACTTGTTGATTTTCTATGATAATAAAATTAGTATATTTAAATATAGAGCATGCCAATATTGTTTAATTTTTTAAGTATATATATATATAAGTTTCTATTTTAGTTTATTTTATGTCTATGAATTATTACTTATTAGAGGGATGGATAATACATTTTTAAAATCAAAATAACTAAATAAATTTTAAAGAATTGGGCTTTTGGACATGGAGCAAGTTAAAACTTTTCAAAATTTGTTGGGGTATTTTCCTAGTTTCAAAACTCGGAGACACTTTTTACAAAATTAAGAGAAAATAAGAATTTTCGAAATTAATTTAAAATTTTCCTGAAGCTAGTTAGGATCTGTGCCGCAACTGATCTTATTCTGGATCCGGCGATACCTGGCCTGACACGTATTTGTGCACCCACTTCATTTTCTTTTTCCCCTTTGTCAGCTTAGTTCATAAATAAATTAAAGACCTCCTATTGCTGCTTGAGACAAATTCTATAGTGATTAATCTCTCCAATCTTGAACAATAATTGTCAAAGATTTGAAGGAAACTACGGTTAGTCGGTCGAGTTTTAATCCAGTACTGAGCTAAATTGTTTTGAATTTCTATAATTTTTTGTCAAATGTGCATTTATAGTAATCTACAATTAAGACTTAATTAAATTATATTTTTATCAGGTAAATGTTCATCACAATATTATAATTTAAAAAAAAACTCAACATAAAGACTAGTTTAACACTAAATCAAACTAATTCTTAAAAATTAAAACCATAACATTAATTAAAAAAACAAAAAAAAAAACCCGGGATAAACTATATTCATTAACCATACAAAAACCATAATATTACATTCACAAATTAAAGATACACATGAACCACACACTTTTGCGAAACCAATGTTACATAAGATCATTTTAAAGCCAAATAATAGTCAACAGTAGGATGATTAGAAATTATTAAAGTGCCAAAACAAGACCAGGCACAGAGTTATTGTCACAAAGCTTGCTCTGCCAGACACTCTGGCAACTGCTACTAACGGTGACAGGCGCCACCGGTGACGATAACAGCTGCGGGTCACCGAAACGGGTGACCGTAACAGAAGTGTTGAAATACTCCCTAACCTGAGTAATTATCCCGTCAGTGACCGTCCACGCATGCACCCATGAAACGGAGTGTTCTTTGCTGTGACCCTCAACAATGACCGTTGGTCCAAACGCAACTGTTGAGAGAGGAACAAAAGTGAAGCAACGTTTATCTTCTGATGATGATGATGATCCAGTAAGCATGTGCATCAAATGCTGATGGCCAGGAGGGCCATGGAACCACCACTCGAGGTCGGAGGTAAGCAAACGGTGAACCGTTTTAACGTCAAATGAGTTTAAGGCATCATATAGGGTTTTAACAACCCTAATGTTGTATTCGTCTTCATTATCCACGCTAGCTTTAGAGTTTGCCAGTTCTGAAATACACATATAAAAAATGAAACTAAAATAAAGGGTGGTTAAATTTTATAAAGAGAGAAGAATGTGTGTGTTTTTAAAGGGAGAGGAAGGGAAACGAAAACGTTTTTGCGGGGCAAATGAAGTTGGGGTGAAGGGTTTATATAGATGAAGATTTTGGAATTTGGAAGGTTGGGTAGCCACTATCTTTCGACCAATATCCATACATCTTTCGACATCTAAACATATAATGTCACCTATTATTATTACCCATTTTATTATGATGTGAAAAGGAGAAAACAAATTGGTGGCTGATAAATATAAACATAATTGTAAAGAAGAAATTTTTAAAGAAAAATGTTGGTTTTGGGATTGAAATCTCCAATTATTTATAGCTAATAATGTACATACATTAGGAGATCATTGATAAATTAATTGAGCTAAAATAAAGAGATTCTTTTTTTTATTATTATTATAAAGGATGGTTAAAATTTAAATTGATTTTTTAGTCTTTTTCTTCTTTCCCTTAGATTCGAAACCAGGTGGCCAATCAAAGATAGTTTCTTCAAAATTACTAAGTTCTTAGGAACCAGTTTAAATAAAGAAATTATCATAGAAATCACTGAGGTCCAAAAACTTAAATAGATATAATAGTATTTAAAATAATTCTGAACGTAAATAATAATATTAATAATATTGATAATTTTTTATGAAACGTATTTAAGTGGGCCTCGATTAGTTACATTAGGCTTTCAAATGAGTGATCGGTTGTTATTAATACGTGACATAATGCTTTTATTTGGCTGCTCTTGAGTGACAAATGAGCCAGTGACCACTAAATCCTCGGTCTCATTTTGGAAAAAAAAATGAGATAAATTTTTTTAACGAACCAATCATTTTCTGAAACTTTCTTAAATGGTGTACTAAAAGAGATAAAATAACTGTGCAAATGTTCTATTTTGTGAACTTATGGTTAGCTTGAATTATGTGTTATTTATGAAAATTTATTCATTATGTCACTTATTTTACATATCTTATGTAGTGTTGGGATTTTGAATAGTTATTTTAAAAGTCTAAATAAAAATAATGAATAAATTTCCACAAATAGTTATATGTATTATTTATGTGTCGTATTTGATCGGCTTAAGTAATGGTTAATTATTAAATGTTATCTTTTTTAATTTAGACTAAGTATCCCAATAAGTAAGCATATCATCACTCTTTCTTATATGGAGGAGTTTGAGTTCCTTTACGTATTAATTAGGAAAGATTATTAAATATTTGGAAATAAAGTGAAAAATCTCAATAAATTAATACGATAAATTGATAATTTCAATTAAATAATAATTTTTACTAGTCCTGACTTTGGGCCAATGTGGTAAATTAATTGTTCAATAAAATTTATAAGATAATAATCTTTTTAAAAAATTCTTATTTTGTTGTAAGTCCCACTTATTTGAATATTTATTAATTGAGTTACATTGGTTGTAACAAAATTATTACAGGGGTTTTTTTTTTTATCTTAAAGATAATATATAGAGCCCATCTCATGTAAAAAAGCACGCATATGAATACTAATATTGAATAATTTCTTGTTGCAAAATGATAATAGCAATTGAATGAACATATTTTACTGTATAAATTAATAATTACCTAATTTGAAACTAAATCCTTGAGACATGTCTATGTGATTTCTATAAAATATGTTCATTCAATTGCTATTATCATTTTGCAACAAGAAATTATTCAATATTAGTATTACTATGAGTGCTTTTTTACATGAGATGGGCTCTATATATATCATCTTTAAGATAAAAAAAATAAAAATTCTACAAATATTTTATTAATAAATATTCAAATAAAACATAATAAGTAACAAATCAATGTAATTCAACAATATAAATGTGACTATCTTTTCCAAAATAAAGAATATCTAAATAAATTAATAATTTATTAATTTATTGATCAATTAATATTTGTTAAACTAATAAATTTTTCATTGTTTCAAGACTATTGTTTTATCGAGGTTTTACCGTATAGCGAGTCCATTCTGAGCATAGATATCAGTGTTCCCTACAGTTGAGTTGATATAAGAAATTTTGACAATTTCACCATTATTAAATATATATTAATCGATTAATATAAATTAAAAAAATTACCCGTTTTTTAGAAGTTCAATTAAGTTTTTCATGATCTTCCTTTATTATATATACGCGTAAGTACTTAAATATATATAAACTATTTTCTTTTTAAGTAAGTTATGACATGGATGAAGCTATTCTAATTCATTCTTGTGGCACAGAATGTGTCACTTATAAATTTCCTTTAAGGAAATTAAATACATCATCTTATAAGCCACTTCATTGTAATAAACAATAAAAATTGTAGGATAAAAATTGATGATATCTAGCTAGCATTACTCGCATTAAATTTTTTTATAAATTTATAAATTATTAAAACTTGGATTAAATACCTCTACATTTATATTTCAAATGTTAAATTTTACCTAAATTGCTTACTTATAAAGTTCTATAATATTATCAGCTTATGCAATTTTTTTCCCTTTAGCGAACTCTCTAGAAATATCTTATATCCCAAATTGGATCATTCTATAATGCCATGATTAAAATTATAGCATCAATACCGCATTTAAATATGGATTATATAAATAAAAAATAAGATAAGTAAATTTAACATAAAACTTATATATTAACATTAAATATAAAATAAAATGTAAAATATGTAAATAGAAGGAAAAAAATAAATTAAGTAAATGAAGCACAAGACTTAAATGCTTT
Source organism: Citrus sinensis (assembly GCF_022201045.2). Classification (NCBI taxonomy): domain Eukaryota; kingdom Viridiplantae; phylum Streptophyta; class Magnoliopsida; order Sapindales; family Rutaceae; genus Citrus; species Citrus sinensis. The sequence goes on from NC_068562.1 coordinate 19,076,801, forward strand.
AAAAAAAAAGAAAAAAGAAAAGTTGTATTATAAATGTGTTTCCAAGCGGGTAAATGCTTAATTAGTCTCTATAGCTTTAAGTTAATTATCCAATTAGTCCTTATATATATTTTTAAAAATTATACAAAATGCCAATGTTGTTACTTTTGTACATGTTAACAGATTTTTCAAGGGTAAGAAAGTATTTATGTATGGTACAATTCAAAAATCTAACATGCAACATGTGAAAAATAGAGAATAATTAAATAAATTTAGAAAAGGACATTATTTTGGGTCATTTATAAAACATATAGAGATGAAATGGGTAACATGCTCAAAATATAGGGATTACAAGAGTATTTACTCATTTCTAAAATTTGTATTACCTTTTTTTTGTTATCTCAATATTAAAATTTTAATTAAAAAGGAAAATAAAGAAAATTACATCATTGGTCAAGTAAATAAAAAATATAAGCAAGATTTGAACTCAGGACTTATACTAGACCACAAATTTCATCAATTAAATAAAGTAACAACCACTAACCAAATCATAATCTTTGTAGAATTTGATAAATGAATCAATCAAAGTTCAAATACTTAGGCATATGGTAGGTATATAATTTATATTAGGTCAAGCTGAATGCCTCAAATCATACTAATACCAAAATGTAATATTTCTATTCTTTACAATCAAACAAAAGATGAAACATGAACCAAAACGGTGGGCATTCAACCATAATTTCCGAAAGGGAAAAAAAAAGAACCATTTCAACCATATTTTAACATTTATGTCCAAGTCTTATGTTCCGGAGAGCTCTTTTAATATGTTACTTTTTTGGCAACGCTTAACTTACATTTGAAGTAAGTAACATTCGAAAGGTAAAATATCAACTGAAACCCTTAGACTTAATGGAAACCACATTAATAGAATTAAAAGAGATCCTTTTAAATCTTAAAGAAGAAATGAAAGAAATTAAACAAGAAATGGAAAAAATAAAAGTGGAGCTATCTACAATACAGATAAACCAAAAGAAAAATAAAAAAGTAGAAAAACTTGAAATTTTAAAGTCAGGAATAATTAGAACAAGCTTTAAAAAGCCTGTGATGAAACCACAAGTAGGAAGTTATGATGATTGGTTCATAAGAACCCAATACCCAAAAATATTAGAGGAAACAGAAAAACTAAAAGCAGAATTAAAAAGTAAAGAAAAAGGCAAAGAAAAGTTAAAAATAAAAGAGGTTATACCTAGTGATTCAGAATAATGGAACACACACTAGAAGAACTAACAGAAAAATTTAGTGATATTAATCTAAGTGACTTAGAAGAATTTGAAAAAGAATATTGCATAAAAATGAATGTTGCTGGAGGTCCGGAACTAAAACCTGATATAGGAGAACCAAGCCATAAGTATGAAACAAATAAAAAGAAAAATCGACCATTTTTTGAGTATTATCCACCCGTTAAAAATACCCCTTGGAAGAAAGAATATCAACCTAATAATAACCATTTAACTCCAATAAGCAATGCAGGTACATTTTTAGACTTAGATTGCAAAATAGATTCCCGAAAAGCTTTAGTAGAATGGGGGATGCAAATGAAGTTATTTTTTATATTTAACGGATCTAGAGATGATTGGAATGTAGAAACAGAAGAGGAAAAAATAAATATATTTGCCGACATTTTAATAGCAAGTTTTACAGGAAATGTATTTAATTTGTGGAAAGGATTAAGTGAAGATACACAGAAATTAATAAAAGATTCAACCAAAATAGCACTAGGACGAGATAAAGGATTAGGCATTGAAAGAATAATCGAATATATTGCTAGTGAATTCTTAGGAGAAGATTGGTTACAAAATTCAGAAAATGAGGCAAAAAGTGATAAATTAGACGCTAGAATGAAATTAATAAATTTGACAATTTGTAATATGTGTTTTGTAAAAGAATATACTTGTGAATTTAGTAAATATTATTATACCCAATTCATGAGTCATGAAGACCAAAACATTTATAAGAATTTATACTACTCCAAATTACCATACCCTTGGAATGGATATTTCATTAATGAATATGAAAAATACACTAATAGTAGTAATAATAGGCTCCCAGATACATTAGGAGCTCGAATAAGATTCCTAAATACAAGGTTAAGTGAAATATGCATCCAAAAAAGTTTAATGAAAAAGAGTAAAAATATAACAAAAATATGTTGTGAAAAAACGGAAATGCCTACTCAATGGGGATGCTATGTACCTCATAAACGCCATAGAAAGTCTTATCACAAAGAGAAAAGATATAAAAAATACAATAATTTTAAAAGAAAATACAAAAAATCAGGAAGAAAATATTATAAAAGAAAATATAAAAACCAAAGAAAAATATTAAATAAATCCAAGTGTAAATGTTGGAATTGTGGAGAAATAGGACATATAAGTACAGATTGTACAAAAAAGAAAGTTAGACTTCTTAGAGAAGACTTTGAAAAAATAGAAAATGACTTAGAAGAAATAAATAGTTTATCAGATTATGAAGGAGAGGAAGTTTATATCGTAGAAGATTCAGAAAATGAGTCAGAATAAAGAAGAGTTATTAATTGAAAAAGTAGAAGAAATTAAAGAGATAGAAAAAGAAGAAAATAAAAACGGATATAGTCTTGTAGCTACATTTAATAAAGAAAAATACAACAAACTTTTAAAATTAAATATGAAAAAACCAGAATATGGAATAATCCATAGATTTAGAGATATGTTTAAAAGAAAAAGAATAATATTACACGAATACTATGAACAAGAAAAAGCTGTAACAATTACGCAAGCAGAAGGGAATATTAGATTTTGCTTAATAAATAAAAGATCAATAGATTTAGCTTTAAGAAAAATAAAAAGTGAATCAACTAAAGAAAAAATTCAATATGTATATCTAGCATAAATCCAAATCTTAATAAAATCTCTTTTCAAAGAAGGAATAGATAGCCCCATAGTCTTATCATTACACGATCAAAGATTTGAAGACCCTAGCATAGGACATTTAGGAATAATAGAAGGAAATCTGTGTTACACTAAATTATTATTTACTTGTCATCATAGATATTGTGTACATATAAAGGATAGAAATATAGACGAGACATTAAGTCTACATTTCAAATTATTAAAGAAGAACCTAATGAAAGATGGAAATAGAATAATGACAATACATTACTCAGCTTTATATAGTTTTTGTAATTCAAATTATGGGGAAATATATGGTAATAAACCTTATATTGAAATAAATAAAGATTGTGAAGATATAGCAACCTTTATAGAACCAGTAATCCAAGATTATAAAATCCCTATTAACTATGAATTAAATATAGATGATAAGAAACAATTTTTAGATAATAATAATGAAAATTCCATTATCCCTATAAGCTTTGCTGGAAGAACCTTAATAAGAGGAAGTTCCTCTAGAAGATTAAGCACTGATAGACAAATAATTAAATCAGTACCAACAAATAATTTAGTAAAAATACTTGGGCAGTACTTTAATGGAATAGACTATACTGCAAAAATACCTATACTATTAGATACTAGTACGAGGCATAATTATATGAATCACACTAAAAATAAAGGACTTTTAGTAAAAGAAAAAGAGATCCCGTATGAATATATTGATTTTAATGTGAATAAACATGTATGAAAACAAGAAGTTAAAGTCCCTATAATAATAGAAGGACTTAGAATAATAGTAGCCTGTTATATAGACTCATTCATGACAACAGATCCGGAAAAACATATAGTACTAGGCAATAGTTTTTTAAATGATTTAGAATACTATAAAATTGAACCGACTAAGATAACTTTCCTTATACATGGGCAAAAAATAGTATGTGAAACATGTTAAAACAAGCTTATATAAAATATCCTCTGTCTGTCTATATACAAATAAACATAACAGAAAAGGACATAGATACATGTGCCTTAATTGACACAGGTAGTGAAATAACTATCATGAAATCCTTTTTATCAACAAAATGGGAACCAAACGGAAAATTAAAAATTATTGGCATAACAGGTGATAAACAACAAGTTAACTTATCCTTACTCAATTTTGAAATATTGTTAGGCAGTAAAGTTGTCCGTATTAATCAAGTCTTTCAATATGACAATATGGATTGTGATATGCTTTTAGGTAATGACTTTATACAACAGTTTCAATATTACCAACAGACTACTCATATGATCATGTTAAAAACACCTTGTAATCATATTCTCCGTATTCCTCGATAATTTAAACCTTACCGAGTTCAGCTAGCCCAGCGTGGTGGTCAGAACATTTATGAAAAACATTATTTAATACAGAAAGGACAAAGTTATAATATACAATTAGAAACAATAAAATCACAATTAGAACTAGTTTATAAGGAAAACCCATTAGCATTATGGAAACCAGACCATCCTAAAGCAAAGATAGAATTAACTGAAAATAGGATAATAAGATTAAAACTCATGTTATATACTGAAGAAGACAGAACAAAATTTAAAATCCAAATAAAAGAATTATTAGATTTAAAGCTCATTAGAAATAGTAATAGCCCACATAATAGTCCGGCTTTCATGGTTAGAAAAAGATCAGAACAAGTAAGAGGAAAAGCAAGAATGGTGATAAATTATAAAGAGTTAAACAAATATACAAAATTTAATGGATATTTTTTACCAAATAAAGAAGTATTAATAAATCTTGTAAAAAATAGAACATATTATTCAAAATTTGATTATAAGTCAGGATTCTGGCAAATAAAAATGGAAGAAAATAGTATTCCTTATACAGCTTTTAACACACCACAAGGTCATTACGAATGGCTAGTTATGCCCTTTGGACTAAAAAATGCCCCACAAATCTTTCAGAGTCGAATGGATAAAATATTTAGGAATTACGCATATATTATAGTTTATGTTGATGATATATTAATAGCCTCAGAAACATTAGAAGAGCATAAACACCATTTGAAAGAATTCGTTAATATATGTATTAAAGAAGGCATTGTGTTATCCAAAAGAAAAGCGGTTATAGATCATAAAAAGATAGAATTTCTAGGAATAATTCTTGATAGACATGGAATCAGACTCCAAAGTCATATAGGGAGAAAAATAACTGAGTTCCCAGATAAATTAGAAAATAAACAACAAATACAAAATTTTTTAGAATGTTTAAACTATGCAGAAGGATTTATAAAAGATTTAGCAAAAAAGAGAAATTTACTTCAAAAGTTATTAAGAAAAAATAATACTAGAGGATGGGGTGAAGAACATACAGAAACTGTAAAAAGCTTAAAGGAGGAATGTAAGAACCTCCCTGCATTAAGATTACCAGAAGAAAATGATAAACTAGTAATGCAAACGGATGCATCTGATTTATATTGGGGAGCAATCCTTAAAACTGATATAAATGAAATTTGTCGATATACCAGTGGAACTTTTAGCCAAGCACAAATAAATTATCATGTTCATGAAAAAGAACTCCTTGCAATATACAAGGGAATTAAAAAGTTCTCATTATTTTTACTTCAAAAACAGTTTATTGTAGAAACAGATAATTTCCAGGTAAGTTCTCTTATCAATAGAATTCTACCAAATGAACCCCAATACAAAAGGTTGCATAGATGGCAAGCTTATATGTCTTATTATAATTTTAAGATAGTACATATTAAAGGAACTAACAATTTCCTTGCAGATTTTTTAAGCAGAAACATAGAATTTGGAGAATGAATCCCGAGGTAAATAGAATCATCGGCAAAATAGAAGCTGAAATACAAAGGCTCAAAACTGAAGCATCTGACATAATTGATGCAATAAACTATTTAAATGAGGCTTCTGAGGCCCATGAGAAAGGAGTAAATTTGTTAGAGTCATACATAGACGACCTAACAAAGGCAATCTCTATAAACACAAGCCCAATAAACATTAACCCAATAAATATAGGAAGCAGTAGTGGACCCTTCAGAGAAGATAAACCAATCTCTGACCCAGTTCCATGTAAAACCATATCTATAGAAATTGAGTCACCAAAATCAGATCCTCTAAAAAAGTTTATCCAAATAAACAACCCTTATACAGAAGAGGAGGAGAAACCTCTAAATCCAAAAGAAGAAGAGTATAAACAATTCTCCACATGGGTATATTCTACTTGTTCTCATAATAATATAATTTTCAAAGCACCAGGAAAAAATGTGTACCCTAGAATGATTGCTACCAAGGGAGCAGACTCACTCCTTGTTGGAAAAATAGAAAAAATATGGATATTTAGACTTAGTATATCCTGATATAAACCTCCAAGAAATAGTCAGCCTTGATGACTTATTAGTTAAAGAAGTATCAAGGTTCGCCCAAAAAAGACCGATATACTTAAAATTCTACACCATAAGTCCAGAATACTATCAGAATGTAGAATACCAAGCCTTTTACATGATTTCCGTAGGTCACCTCACAAAGAATTTCAAAGTCGAAGTTGAGACAAAATATACAAATGTTCCACACATAAATGAATCTTGGATCAGAACACGAAGAGCCAGAGGAATAAAAGCCATATGGAGCATAGCTAAAGATTTATATAAAAGGAATTTCAGAACCATTATCAAGTTCCAGAATTACATCCTTATAACTTCCGAGGATGGCCATGTACCTTCAAATCTGTTACTAGACTTCATCAACGAAATAAGCACTATACGTTTCCCCAGTAGCAGTAAAACCATGGAGCAGGCTTACCAACTCATGGAAGTGGCAGACAGCATAAAGAAAATGCCCGACAAGATAAAGCAAACAGCATAAAGAAGATGCCCGACAAAGCTAAAGGAAGCAGCATAAAGGAAATAAGCGATAAAATAGGGACTGTACATGGAATAGAAACGTAAGCAATGATGTAAGAAGCCCAATTATATGAGGGTAGTAATGTAATAAAATAGAGGGTAATAATGTAAGAAGCCCAATAATATGAGGGCAATAATGTATTTGTATTAAGGAAATTGAGAAATAAATAGAAAAACAAGAGAAGAACGCTTCAGAGCTTCTCATTCAACCATAATTCAATCATCTTCATTAATTCTCAATTCTCTGAAAATATGAACAGCTAAACCACTTCCCTGCTCTGAATCCTAAAATCAATACATTATTGATCAAAAACAAAAAATCACCAGAGAAAGGAAAGATAAACCTAAATTTATTCAACGTTTCTGAGCACAACGATCTGGTTCCATACAGTAAGGCCGCTCGAGTCCGCTGATCCCGTTGAGGCAAGGAGGCCGTTAAGGAAATAAGGACAACCAGGCTGCAGGTCACTGGAAAAAGATTGAAAGCAGAGAAACAAGAATAACTTAGGTAATAATTCTCAACCCTTATCTGTTGGTAGAAGTTTGTTGAAGGTTGATGATGAGGGGATTTGTGGAGGAAGAGCTAATCTCCAGAAGTGAAATATTTTAGTTTTAAATGAATAACGATCTCTTGTTAGGATATTCTAAAGAGTATATGATAAATTCAATGACCAGAATAACATACAACGATTATATGATGATAATAGACTTTAACCTAGGATCATTTAGACAAAGTTCATATCTTTTCAACAAACAAGAACTTGTTAGAACAGAAGACCTACAAGCTGTATACACAATTGAATTACCACCAGAAATAAAACGGAAAATCATAAAACATATCGAAATAGAAAATTTAAAACATAATATAATTATGTTAACCATAGAACGAGAAATTGACATAGCTTTAACATATATAGAACATAAAAATCAGGAAATTGGATTACCTTATATAAATTACATAGAAAATTCAGATAATGAAGAACTTGAAATATAAAAATATAACACATATAATGATTATAAGGTATATAGGCAGGCAACCCATAACGTAAATTGGATAGACGATCCCGATTGGGCATTAGTATCCTCTGTACTTTGGGATAACAAGCCACATACCTATAATCAGGACGATTTATAAACATATATACTCACAGGGAAACCAGATATTACATTAGTATAATAAATAATAATATATATTTTATAAAAATAGAGATATTCTATTATTCAGAAAATACTACACATAATCTAGAAATTTCAGATTTGGATCTGACTAATAATCCTACTTATATTTTAGAAACTAATAATAATTATTACGATTTTTATTTCCCTACTCTTCTTAATAATATACCTAGAATAATTGAAGAAGAACAAGTTATAGCCTTATATTTAAGGAATAATAGTAATACAGGATATGATAGATATACCCTATAAAATCGGAAAAAGTTAATAATAATAATAATAAATAATTTTGAAGCGCGTATTAGAATTATTTATATTTATTCTTTGTATTTTTTAGTTTTCTATTTTTATTTTGTTTTCTATGTATCATTTAGTTACTTTAGTGTCATTATTTTAATATCATTTAGTTATTCAGTTTATATTTTAGTTTATATCAGTTTATCTTTAGTTCGGAAGCGAACAAATTATTTATATTTATTCTTTGTATTTTTTAGTTTTCTATTTTTATTTTGTTTTCTATGTATCATTTAGTTACTTTAGTGTCATTATTTTAATATCATTTAGTTATTCAGTTTATATTTTAGTTTATTTTAGTTTATATCAGTTTATCTTTAGTTCGGAAGCGAATAAGATGGTATCAGAGCCATAAATAGAACCAGAAAATGGACTCTATTCAGGCAATAGGCAATAGTTTATATACGTTAAAAGTATATAATAAGGAAGAAATAAAAAATTTAATAAAAGCAATTAAAATGGAGAAAAATAATATTAGAAACATAGAGATTGAATTAACTGAGGAATTGAGAGAAAGAAATATAGACACAACAGGTGGCGAAATTTTGATAGAAAAGAAAATGAAATTTATAGATAAATTTATAACATTCTTAGTTTATTGGTATAAAACAGAAGCATTATGAACCAAGCAGTTAATCTCATACAGGAAATAGCAAGTAGCATAGATCGTATGATTTTAGGTTGGGAAAATATAATAACTATATACATAAACCTCATAGATCAAAAAATAGATTTGCTTGAGCAAGAAAGAATAAGAATAATAAATTTAGGACCAGAAATTTATTCTGAATTTACTGATTTATATGAATTTGATAATCATCTACTGTTATTTAAAGAAATAAAAGGAACCTTAGAAAGAATAAAAAATAGATGCAGAAGAGATGGAAGAAGACAAATACTCCCTCAACTATAAAAATCCATAACAATTAAAGGACTTGTACGAAATTTGAAAAGAAGAATAAGACAAAAATTGTAAGATACATTGTATGTAAGATAGGCGCTCCCTTACTTTTTTTCGTTTTAAATTTTTGGCTTACTATGTACAGCATTTTCAAATAAAAAAGTGGACCTTTACATGCATGCATTCTTAATTATATTTTTGTCAATTTACAAGTGACTCAACCATCACGACAATCTTTCCAAAACTGCAACGTGTTGTGTGGTTATAAGCTGTTTGTTGGATTATTGGAAAATGACATGTTTATTTTTTGTTATCTTATAGGTATTGTGGTCATCACCTTTGTAAAAAAATTTTTTTTTTTTGAAATTATTTCCCACTAATCTTTAATTAGCATATGAAAAAAAAGCTTTACCTTTCGGCCATACGCGGAAATCACTGGATAAAGTCACCGTCTAGCTAGCTGACCAAATGTTACGTTGAGTCGTTGACCCTTGGGATTGCAGCCATTTATTAGTTAACACGATCAACCGATGGTCATTTTCTGAAGACGAGATTTTTATCCTCGTGTCAGTTGCCACTACTCTCTTAGGATGAATGAAATATGATGTAAAAGGTCAAATTAATACAACAATTGAATCATATAAAAAGAAATTATTTATGGGTCGATGTAAATTAGATATATAAGTTAATTCAACCCATTTGAAAAAAAAAAGGAAAAAAAATGCAATGTTTCTCTGCACATTGTTTTATGCAAATAAATAGATATAGAGCAATTAATGAAACGGAGAAAGTAACAGTTTTTATGTGTGATTCACTGTCAATGTGTTATGAGCAATTAATTAGTTAGTTCCCTAATGGGTCTTCTATTTTCTCTTAAATTTGTATATAATCCTTTTAAGATTTTGATGGAATTACATAAATCAATAAAGAGGTAGAGTAAGTAAAATTGAAATATTTATGATCATTATTGATTATATCTAATTGTTTAGGAACGTTAAAATAATCAAGTGTATTACCCAATCACATATTTTTGAGGGCACTGTATACTCTCGATAGATAGCAATTATTTTTTATTATGGTCCAAAAATATTTCTAGATAAGTAGAAAAATATGATAAGTTTTGGGAGGATAATTTGCCCTGGATAATAAATTATACATTATCAGAAATGCAAAGTAAGATTTAATTAAAAGTCAACTAATTTTGTAAATTTGTAAAAATTTAAACCTAATATTAAGCTGTTTGTGCACAACTTTTTACAGTCTTCTACTAGGCATGTATATATAACAATATACCATTAAGATTTAAGTAATTTTATATTTTTATTTAATAATTATTAATTATATTTTTAAAAAATTAATAAAAAGTTAGATCAGTACTAAATCTAAATCAATAAACCAAATCACTCCTTTAACATTTGAGGGGATATCAGAACTTACTTCTTCCCTAAAATTAATGGGAGTCGTTACCCTCTTCGATAAAGTGTGTGTGGGTCGGGAACAGCAATACTAATGAGTGGTCCCTAGGCTTCTAATTGGTCTACACCTCGAAAATGAAACCCAATATGTCCACTGCAAAAGTATATAATAATCATTTTTCAACTCCAGGTACTTTTAATGTTTCAAAAAATATTATTGAAGTCACGTAGGAGTAGGATGTTCAATATAGTTCTTGACTTTCCATTTAGTGGCTCAATTGCTCAAATGATCCCAACAAGTTCAATCTACCAAGTATACATAAGAAAATTTTTTTGTTCTTTCAGAAATATTTCATCACTGTCTTTCAGTCAGGATGATCACCAAACAGCATCACTATAAGATGAAAAAAGAATAATTGATAATTCAAAACTGTCAAAATTTTTAAGTATTTTTTTATCAAATATAATTATTTGACGTTTATTAAAGTTGTCAATTAGAAACTATCAACTATTTTTTACTTCCTTAAAAGATGAATAATACTGGACAAGAAAATATCACACAACACAATATTATTAATATGAACGTGTACATAAATGTATTATTGGTGTATGTCTAAATAAGATCTGAAACTATATATTTATGGAAATTATATAGTACCATTTGATTTCAAAATCTATACCAATAAATTAATTTCAACCCAAAATCAATATCGAAAAATAAACTCCACATCAACATTCCTTTAATACAAGTCAGTCTTAATTAACATCCACCGTTGATCCTAAATTTTTTCATAGTAATCCCGTATATATAAAAAAGATAAATTATTAAACACATTTCAATAGTTCTATTGCGGTCTTCATTGGCATCATTGTGTCAATAATATTGTTATTTATTTATTTATTCTTTTATTAGGGATTTGTTTCCTTTTATTAGAGATTTATCTAATCTTGGAAATTAATTAAGATTAGATTATGTGGAATATTTGAGAATATATTTTTGGAGGCATAAAAGAAGTAAATTTGCATGTAAGTACTAAGTAGGATTCCATATCAAAGAGTTCCAATTAAAGATGACTACTACATTGGTAAGTATATCAAGTATTTATAGAGTATTGAACTCTTAAGAAAGTAGATCATAGTATCAAGTATATATGGAATATTGGACTCTTAAGAAAGTATATCTTAATATTCCTTTACTAGGGTTGGGTGAAATACTACACCTATATAAAGGAAAGTATTTCACAAATTGAACAGTGAAGAAAATATATCGTATTCTATGTCAAAAAAGTAGCCAACGTAGAGAACATGAACAAATCCTATTTGGCCACATATGATATTTCACATCTCTATGATGTTTTAGTGATCTTCATCTATCTTCATCATATCAAGTCTTTTATTAGACATTCTTTATATTTATTATGGTTTTTTTGGGACAAAGAGGTCATTTGTTTTGTTGTGGGGATCTTAAGGAAAGCAGCAAACACAATTAAAGATGAGGGTTCTCGTTAAGTAAGGTCGACTAAGTTAAATACAATGAGCTGGTGACAAAAGTAAAAGGTTGTCTGAAATTGTGTAAGAATCCAATAGGCTATAATCTTTGTTTTACTTATTGAATTGCTTATTGTCTGGGTATGGGCCTGTGGATGTAGGATAGTCATCAAACTACATAAAAATCCTCTATGTGCTTTACTTTCTACAATTTAATATTTCTAGTATATTTATGATGAATGAACAATGACATGAATAGTTCAGTACAATGAATAGTAAATGCGAACAATAATGGATGACTGCTTTTATTGAATCCATTGACATAAGAGCTATGGAATGTGTAAGAAAATGCTATAATTTATCCACCAAGGCTGATAGAGATGGAAACATAATTCTGAAGCTGTGGATGAATAATCTAATCGAGATGGAAACAGAATTCTAAAGTTGTGGATAAATAATCCAATGAGAAATTCAAGAATATGGCTTTAACTCTAAGGCTCTCAATGCTATTGCCAATGGAGTTGACATCAATCAGCATGAATTAATCTTTACATGTACGATTGCCAAGGAAGTTTAGAACATTCTTTGGGAGACAATGGGTAAAATGTTCCAAACTTCAAAAACTTGCAGTTGAATTTAAGACTCTTAATATGCATGAACATAAATTTCCAACTTTAGTGCTAAACTTCTTAAGATTGATGATACTTTTTATTCTCTTAGTAAATGAACTTTTGAAGAAGAATAGGTTAGAAAAATCTTAAATCTTTACCAGATAGATTTTTTATTAAAGTTGCAGCTATTGAAGAATATTGTGATATTATCACCATGACTACAAATCAAGTGATTAGCAAAGTTCAACTTTGAAACTAATCATTTGAAAAATAAGAAAGAAAAAAGTATTGCTTTTCAACTTAAGATGCTAAATTCAAAAAAGTGTTACTGATGATGCTGATGACATTGAAAATGAAGTTAAATACATGCAAAATTCTTGTGCAATCATCACCAAGAAAGTTCAAAATTTGACTTAAGATATTTTGGATCCAATAAGAATGAGAAATTCTCATCAAAGCTGCAACCTACACAAAAGGGTAAATTTTCTTCCAATTCCAATTTGTTTGAAACTAATATGGATCGAAGTACTCAATGTAGGGATTGCGATGGTCTCAGTCATTTTCAAACTCAATGTCCTAATTACATCTTGAAAAAAAAAGCAACGAAACTACGTGGGGTGATCATGATAATTCGAGAATTGATGGTGAAAATATTGTCATCGGCCTTCTTGCACATGGTAAGAAGTTGAAACTTGAGGATTCTGATGATGAAAGATCAAAATCACATGATGTTTGTCCTCCTTGTGATTTACGGATTCTTCTCCATAATAATGTTAAAACTTCAAGTGTTGTGATTAGTGTTAAAAATTATATGTTTATTAAGGGGTAAAAATGTTATTTTGTGCTATTAATGTAATTTATATTTGTAATTGTGTAACATGTTGTGAATTTCTAATTATTTTTCTAAGTATTTGATTTTGTGTGTTTTTGTGTGTTTATTAGGTAAAAATAATAATTTCACGCAATTTGAAACTCCAAACAAATGTACCGATGTCAAATTTGGATTCCGAAAGTCCGAGAAATTATGTCATTGTCGAGGAGGATCCAAGACTTTGGCTGTAAATTTTTAAATTTTTACCACGGTAAATGTGGTAATTGTAAAATTATAAGTTTTTATCATGTTAGGTATGGTAATTGTTAGTGGAATGTGTAGGATGTGTTTAAGTGGATTAAGTTATGTTTATCTTTTATTAGTGGGAAAAATGTAAGGTTAAGATGTAATTAGATTTATTTATTTGTGTAGTATGGATTTACCATGTATTAGTATAAATAGAGAGGGGGGTGAACAAACCTCTACACACATTCTCTTCTCTTCTTTTCCCCCCAAATTCTTCTTCTCATCTCTCTTTGTAATATATTTTCAATAAATAAAATTAGTTTTATTTCAATTTTCAAATTCCATTTTTTAATTATGTGTTTTTCAATTTTAATAATTTCCTTCATTTCAAAAATGTTTAGCTAAATATTCATAGTTAGGGGAAGGTGATACTCTTAGGAAATAAATATGATTTAATCAAATTCTATTTTTAATTTTATAAATTAAATTATTTTCTATTTAATTTTATACATATTTTATATTTTGAAATTTTTATTTATTGTAAATAAATAAGGGAGTTTGGCACAATAAACTTTTAATATCTTAATATAAGGTATGGTAAAATGATATTTTGACTTATTGTAGACAAATTAAATTTTAGCACAATAAAACTTGAACCATCATAAAATTAAAGGGAAAATAATAATAATTTATATAATTAATATTTTGAGCAATAAATCTAAAAAAAATGGCAAAAAGAATTTATTAAGTTTTATTTACTACTAAGAGTGGATCCACAGTCCTAACTAATTCAATTTCATAGTTTTATTTAAATTAAGTTGTTTATATTTAAGTTTTATTTTTAATTTTTAGATAAAATAAAATGAACAAATTAAATCTTTTCTTTGTGGATCGACCTCGGACTCACCGAGATATAATACAACAAGATACTCTTATACTTGAGAGTTAGAAATCACTTTTAAGTCGTGTCACAAATTTGAGTGATGAAGAATCTAATTCAGAAGCTGAAAATAGTTGTGATGTTAATGACGTTGTTAGATCTTTGAGTGATGTATATGATCGCATGTACTTAGAATGGATAAAGATGAATAAAAACTGCAAGAAAATGCAAACTCAAATATCAAAACTTTTTCATGAGAAGTTAAGGATTGAAAATGAGGCAATTAGCCTTCAAACCACTGTTCATGAAAAAAAAATGAAGGCGATTTCGGCAGGATTAGAAAGTACTCAAAAATCTTTGAGAATAATGAATACTATTTTTTACTATAAGATTTTGAGAAAGTACTCAAAATTTTTGGAACAGAGCAACTTACTCAGATTTTGACTATAAGAAAAACTAGTTTAGATCATCGTCTTGGATATCAAAATGGAATTGCTTCATGTTTAAATACTATTTTTTTAAAGCTTCTCCAATAATGATTGAACTACCACTACCTACAGTAAAGCTCCCTAGAGAAGTAAAACATAAATTTATGGAACATTATAAATCAAGCTCACATGGTAAGAATGAAAGGTTTGTTCCTATTTGTCACATTTTCCATGTTACAGGACATATAAGACCTAAATGCTTTAAGCTTATGGAGTACATAAGAAAGTTGTTTCATCTAAGTTATCTTCATATGATGAATCTATATATGCTTTTAAATCTAAACTTGATTCTAAAGATAATTGTACTGGACCAACTTGGATTAGGAAATCTGAATTAAAAGCACATGTGTCATTTGCATTTTTAAGAACTTATGCTAATGATTTTTGGTACATGACTAGTGATCATAGTGCATTAATTAATTATGAAAAATGTGTTAACATGTATATGTATATGGTATTGATTTTGATGATAACAAACTTTATATGTTTTTGATTAAAAATGTTGGAGTTTTCATTAATAAACAATTACTTAAGAGCTGTACAATATTTCTAAATGAGTTCATGAAATATAGATAATCCTTAACTTTAATCAGAAAATCATTCCCTGTGAAATTCTATTAAAATTATGATTCTAGAAGTAAACGGTGAACCGTTAATATCGAAACGGTTAACCGATAATTTCCAGAGAGTAATAAATCCTTAATCTCGAACCAATTAGCAAAAACGGATAAGGCTAATGTGTTTTGCAGGTTACGGATAAGGCTAAAAATCTATGTGTTTGAATATCTCTTCCCTTATCTTTTTACATTTTGGTTGATTTACTTATTATTGTTTTAAATTCGTTTAAGATTTGCATTAAGTTTTGTGCATTGCATAATTTTTAGAAACCCATTTCACCACCCCTTGGGTTGCTTAGATAGTATTTCAAAAGAGTAATGATACAACCACAAACTCTTGTACAAATTTATTTTGTACAAACTGACGTATCATTAATTCATTGGTTGAATGAAAATATAAATTAATAAAAACAAATCATGTGGGCCAAGTGATATTTAATTCAACCAATTTTATCATGCCACATCAATTTGTACAAAATAAGTTTGTACAAGAGTTTGTGGCTGTATCATTACTCATTTCAAAATGTATTCGAGAACATGTGACCTTTGCTAATGGTATTAAAAGTTGTATTCCTAGTAAAAGGAACTTTAAATGTTGAAGGTTTTCCTAGACTTGAAAATGTTTTACATGTTGAAGATTTGAAAGCTAATCTTTTAATGGCAAATTTTGACGGCAATAAATGTCAAGTCTTTAATAATAAGGGAGAATGTATATTTGAAGGAACTAGATCAACTAATCATTATCCTAAATTGATCTAATCTATTACTTGTCATAAAGTTGCTTTTGATAAAGCTGAGATATGGCACCAAAATGGTCATTTGAATTAAAAATTATTGATTAAACTTGCAAGTGTAGAAATTGTTTGAGGAATACCGAAGCTTAACAAGAAACAACCTAGACTCTATGATTCTTTTCAATTCCACAAACAACAGATAACATCACACAAGGCTATACAATACATTATCACATCTATGGTACTCAATTTACTTCATATGGATCTCATTGATGCAAGTGGAAAGTGTTGTTGGAAAAAGGTATACTTTTGTTTGCATAGACGATTTCTCAAAATACATATAGGTTAATTTTATTAGAGAAAAATCTAACGCAATTGATGTGTTTAAAAAATTTATGTGTTAAACTGAAAAATAAAAAAAAATCCCAATATTGGTAAAATTAGAAGTGATCATTGAAAACAATTTGAAAATGCCAAATTTGCAGAATTCTAGGGTAAACATGATATAACACATGAATTTTTTGCATCTGTTACTCTTGAACAAAATGGAATTATTGAAAACAAAATAGAATTCTACAGAAAATGGTATGTGTGATGTTAAATTTTAAGAAGTTAACTAAAAGTCTTTGGGCAGAAGTAGTTAATATTGCATGTTATATTATTAACCATGCGTATTTGTGTCTGGGCACTAAGAAAACTTTTTATGAATTGTGGAAGTAAGAAACCTAATCTAAGTTATTTTTATATTTTTGGTAGTACATGTTATATCTTGAAAGATCGTGAATACTTGAGTAAATTTGACTCAAAAAGTGTGTTTTTCTTAGTTATTTATGAATTGTAAAGCTTATCGTGTTTATAATATGAGGACTCAAACAATTATGAAATCTACCAATATTATTATTGATGATTTTAAAGAAATTGTAGAATTTTCTGTTAAAGAGAAAATCACCGAGTTCATTGAAAATGAAGATAAGTCAAATTCAAGTGATGGTTGAAACTGTAAAGATCAGAGTCGAGTGATTCCTTATTGAAAAAGAATCCAATCACAAACTATAAAGATCAGAGTCAAGTAATTGATTTGACAAAGTGATAATTCTTCCCATTAATCTCAATAAAATAATGAGAAAAAAATGCAAATTCACAAATCAAAATTGATGTTTATGATCAAGTTAAAAAGGGACCATCTTTAAGAGTTGTAAAGAAGCACCAATCAAATCTTATTATTAAAAGTCCAGAAAGCTATGTGGTAGCTAGAATGAGGTTTGTAAATCTTGCTCGACTTAATTGTTCACCTCATTATATGAACCAAAAAATGTTAAGGAAGCTTTATTGGATGAATTTTGGCTTAAAGTTATGCAAGAAGAACTTGAACAATTTGAGTGTAATAATGTTTGTACACTATTTCCTGGGCCAAATCATACTAATATTACTGGTACTAAATGGATTTTCAAGAATAAATTGAAGATGTTGATTTTGATGAAACCTTTGCTCTTGTGGTTAGACTAGAGTCTTTAGGTTGTTACTTGTTGTTGCTTGTTTGATTAGCTTTAAATTATTTCAAATGGATGTTGAAAGTGCATTCTTGAATGGAATTTCAAATGCTTATGTTGAAAAATCCAAAGGCTTTGAAGATCTATACTGTTCTACAACATGTGATCATTCCTCGCAAAAGACATGGTAATGAGGTTTCACGTTTAGATGTTGCTTTATTAGATAGCATTCTTGAGAGTAAAAAGCTAAATGTGGGATATATTATCATTCAGCACATGCTTGGTACACGAAATAAAACCGATCCTTTTTTTTAGTAGTTGTATTCTTCAGCACTTCTAGGTTCCCATAGCTAAACCATCTTTTGTTAAACCCAAATAATTATGGGATGAGGTCATCGTTAGTTTAGGGTTTGGTTGGGTGGATAACTAGTGGGTCAAGAATCAAAATGTTTTGAAAAAGCCTATAGAGATTGCTCTTTCAAATCATCATATATTTAACAATGTACTTCCCCCCGACCAACTTCCTAATCTTAGTGCCTCACTATGGAGACATGCTCCACACTACACTTTAGATACTCCAACACCATCCTTTTCCACCGCCCCCGGAGATCTGATGCAACAGCTGTTAAGTGAAGTGCGTTCCATATCTGTGCATCTGAATTCTGAACGAGCTTCAGTCACAATTCGCAGTGTTTCAAGATCATTTTCTTTCTAAGCAACAATGTCTCTATGCTTTACCAGCAATAGATTCTAGATGGTCAGCAGTGCATTTTTACCGCTCTCAGGATTCCGCCATCATCCTCATCATTAACTCAGCCACTTTACCTGTGATTTTTATCCTTTATTTGATCCCTTGTTTTTATGCACCCACATTATCTATCATCTGTATTTTTTTTTTATGAATTATGTTTATGAGTACTTACTTGTCGATTCTCTTTATGGATTCTTGTTATATAGATTATGTTTTATATGTTTGGATGCTTGATTTTATATTGATGGTTTTTATGGGAACTATTTTGATAGTAGTTACATAAAAGAGAATTGATTTTTGATGATGAAGAGGGAGAAGATAAGTAACAATTATTTTTAAGTGTTTGAAGTATCTTGGCATGTTTTCAAGTACTATTGGTATTTTATCATGCTATTGATATTTTATGACTTGTCAGGGGGAGTTTACAAATATTGTATAATTATAGATCACGTACTTTGGGGATATATTTTTTTTTTTTGGGATCATGTCTGTCTTACACTTAGAAGGAGTAGAAATGTCAAAATACATGAAGTGTTTGTCATCATAAAAAAAGGAGAGATTGTTAGGCTAAACGTCTATACGATCCTTAATTTTGATAATAACAAACCGAACCACATGTAAAAAAGGTAAACTGATAAATTTATTTTTCACAATTTCACTAGTTCTTGAAGGGCAAAAATCATTGAAGTGAGATCAAGTTCAAGACATTCAATGGACAATAGCACAATCAAGGATGAATACTAGGGGTGCGAGCTTAAGCAATCTTTATTGTTATATGTCTTGTCAAGCTAGTATGATTTAATGTATGCATGGTTCAACATTTAAAAATTCAAGATACTTTTTCATGTTATTTTCAACTTAAATCATAATTTTCTATAATTTAAAGGTTTTAAACTTTAAGAAAAATGATTTTAAAAATAGTTGCTTTTCAAAATTATGGACTAAATTGAAGAGTTTTGAGAATTTTAAAATCAACAAGTAATGTTTTAAATTCTGTAAATGGACTATTTGTAAATGCTTAAAAGTTTTGGGCCAAATTTTTAATTTCTCAAACAGTAGCGACTAACCACTTAATTAATAGCAGCCAACCATTTTAGGTCCAAAAACATATCGGATAACCTCTTAAATCAAGTGGCTATCAACTTGGGCCAAAGTTTTTAAATTTGATTTGTAATGGTAACTTGCCACATTAGCAAAGTGGCTAACTGCCTCACTTTAGCAGCAATCCGGCAAGTCCCGAGAAAGTCAACGACGACTAGTTTAATTGTTTAAACTATAAAATCTCAAATCAAACTAAAATCCAATAACTTTCTCATTCTTAATTGAGCTAAAACTTTTTCATACAACTTATCTTGAGCTTCCAACTTGCTTGTCCACATACGTTGAATCATTGTTGAGCTACGATTTGCTTATACACTCTTACAGAGAGTAATCTTTGTAATCGTCATTTATATATCAAAATTGAGTATAAGTGTGGGAAACACTTGGAGGAAACATGTGTGCATGTAATCCTATTTGTAAATGTTTATTGACACCTTATAAGTCAATTGTAAAATCTTGAAGCCCAGGACGACTTGTATAGTGGAATTCTCAAGCTTGATTTGCTTGGAGGCGTGAACGTAGGTGAGTTTTACAAAACCACGTAAAAATTCGTATGTTTGTTTTCTCCCTTATCTTTTTAAATTTATATATTGTTGAATTTACTATTATTAAATTTCTTAAAGCATTTATTTAAATTGTATTGTTTTTTTTAATATAATTTTTAAAACCTGATTCACCCCCCTCTTGGGTTGCTTAGCTATAATTTTAGAAATTGCTATATCGGCTGGTTTTGAAATTCAAATAAATAATATTGACTAATATTTCCAACATTAATGAACTCCAATATGGACGCTATTTATTGAAAAGAAAAGAGTACACATAGCAAAAACAAAATTTAGGATAAGTATCTTTGGTAAATGTTTTTTAATCTCACAATTTGCGTTATTATTTGGTTACTTTTTTATTCTTAAAAATTTATCTAAAACTCTTCTATCATTAGTTTTTAAGCTTATTGTTTAAGCCCAAATTTGTTTGAGCTCCTAACTCCCTTGATGATTTGAACGTGGATGCTCAGCTAAAGAAATTTTCTTAAAAACCACTCAATCGAGTTTCTCATAGTCTACTTTCGATATTGTTGAAGAGATGGGCTTCTAACACCCCTCTATTATCCTTTTAAAATCCTCTAATACCAAAAATATTATTTCCTTCTAAAATAATACTCTTTTAATTTTTCTTTAATTTTTAGCGATTTTCTCACTCTTAAAATTCTTTTATAGTTTTCTTAGAGGATAAATAATCCTACGAGTGACAAATTTTTGAAGTTTTCATTTATGTCTATTCTTTTCTTCAAACTTTCTCTCCCTATAGAACTCAAAAACACTAGCTTCCCAAAAATAAATATAATTAATCTGAAAGACAAAGAAAAAGAGCAATGGATTATTTTAAATTTTGTAAACAATTGAATAGATGAGAGTCATAAATTGAAAAAAAATCAAGAAAATAGATTGATGATAAATCTGAAAGTTTGCAACTATAAGATAAAAAAAAATGACGTGTACAATAAAAAAAGGTGAAGAAGACAGAAAATATAAATAGGTTCATTATATTTTTCTTTTGTCTTTAAATGTATTAAATGGGTGTGAAGAGCTTAACTTATTGTTTGAATCTAATTTTCAAGGATAATTAAATAATTTCGTAACTGAAGATTCAAATAAATTTGACAAGTAATTGTTGGAAAAATAAAGAATAATTAGTTATATTTATTTTTTAATAGAAATAGATGCACATTAGCGACTATTTAAATAACAAAGAACAAAACAGCACTTCAATTTAAATTAATTATCTGGATTAACGCCTTAGGTCTCATTTGGATTAAGGTGTTATAACTTTATACTATAGCTGTTGTGAAAAAAACTATAAGTATGAAACAAAAGTTAATAGTATGTAGTAAATACAATTTTAAAAAAATACTTTTACCAAAATTATTAAAGATATATTAGACTTTTCATCATAAAAGTGTAAAATCAAATCAACTTAACTTCCAAATTACAGTAACTAATGTTTACTAAATACTTTAGTACTGTAACTTTTAAGCTACAGCTGTCCAACTTCAATCACAAACAGAGGCTTAATGTGATGTCTTTCAGGCTTAACTTCAAGAGTGGGATCCTTAGCAAGCTCATAAAAGTGTAAAATCAAATCAACTTAACTTCCAAACTACAATAACTAATGTTTACCAAATACTTTAGTACTGTAACTTTTAAACTACAGCTGTCCAACCTCAATCGCAAACAGAGGCTTAATGTGATGTCTTTTAGGCTTAACTTCAAGAGTGGGATCCTTAGCAAGCTGAACTAGAACATCGACCAAATCTTTAATAGCCCCAAAATCCTTAACTGATTTCCTCCTGTCATAGTGCTCATCCAAAATATGCTCATAAAATTTATCAAGCTTCTTGTGCACATCGTTCATTCTCTTAACGTGCCCTTGTAAATCCAAGAAAGCAAGCCATGGAATTGCATCCTCAATATCTAAAACACCATTTAAAAAGAACACTTCTTCTATCATCTCCGTGAACTCTTTTGGAGTGACAATATTTTCTTCATCTTTGTCAATATATGTCTTTCCTAATACCATCCGGCACATTGTCCCAAGATTGAGTATGTAAAGACGATCTCTCAAATGAACAGGCATCACAGACGATGTGTTAATTCCTGTAATTTAAGTTAATTACCAATTAGTTATTATAATTTAAAAAATAACCTAAAATGCCCATATTGTTACTTTCGTGGCCGTTAAGTATAACTTAAAATTTAAACAAATTAGAAATTCAACATAGGAAAGATCAATAACTAAGTAAATTAAATAAAAACAGATAAACTGCTGTTGGAATCATGAAGCTCAAATCTGATCTCAGGAATATGTATGACACGTCGTCTGTTTGTCAGCAAGGATAAACGACATGTCAAGCATTGGAGTTCAGAACAGCTGTTTGATACAAACGATATGTCGGCTGGATTCGTTAGTAATACACGTGATGTGTCACATGTTTCACTAACTCAAACAGCAGCCATCTCTGCGTTTTAATCAAGAGTTTGCATGAATGTTTGACAAGTGTCCCAAAGCTAATTCAAGAAATGGTTTTTACCGTTAGCTCACGCGGGAAGCAGCTGGAGGTCCTCTTGGCTGGAAACCCAGGAGCGTGAACTAGTTTCTTGGGGTTCTTTCAAATTGGTCAGAGTGGAGTATAAAAGGCCATAGGATCTGTTGTTAAGTGTATCTGTTCATTTACATGTTTTCTCCAAATTTGTAACTTGTTCTCGGAAATCAATAAAAGGGTTGCTTCGTTTTCCACAGTGGATGTAGGCAAGAAATTGGCCGAACCACTATAATCCTTGGTGCAAAGTGTGTGATATGATTTTCTTTGATTGTGTGATTGATTTCCAGTGGTTATTCTTGTTTCTTGTCAAAACTTAGTTTAGTGATTAATTCCAAACAAAGATCAAGTTTCATAGAGTGGGTCTTGGGGGTTCCAAATTGGTCTTGGTGATTGGTTTGGATTCAACAAATTGGTATCAGAGCTTATCTCTGTTTTCTTGGTCTCTGTAATGGCGTCAACTAAACTTGAAGTGGAGAAGTTCACAGGCGAAAATGATTTCCACCTATGGAGGCTCAAGATGAGAGCCTTACTGGTGCATCAAAGGTTGGATGTTACACTTGATGATGAGTCATCATCCAAGAAGCCAATGAAAGGAACTGAAGAAGAATTATCTGAGGTTCTTGATAGGGCACACAGTGCAATAATTCTAAGTCTTGTGGATGGTGTACTCAGAGAGGTGGGTGGGTAAAAAACAGCAGCAGGACTATAGAAGAAGCTTGACAACTTATACACAAAGAAGTCAATGGCTAAAAGACTAGCCACTAAGAAGAAGCTTTATACCTTACAGATGGGAGAAGGATCATCAATTACTGATCACATTGATGCTTTCAACAAGATCATCCTGGATCTTGAAGACATCAATGTGAAAATTGATGATGATGACAAAGCCATGATCCTACTCTGCTCTCTACCGAGTTCCTATGAGAATCTAGTGGATACATTGATGTATGGAAGACAGACTCTCGCTATGGGAGATGTAAAGGAAGCTCTGAGTTCCAAGGCTGCAATCAAGAAAGAAACCAGGGATGGAGAATGGCTGACAGCAAGAGGAAGAACTGAAAATAGAGAGACAAGTAAGAACAAGAAAAAGAGATCAAAATCCAGGCCAAAGAACTTGAAATGTTTTCACTGTCATAAGGAGGGCCATTTCAAGAAAGATTGCCCTGAATTTAAAAACAAGAAAAATAATGCAAAGGAGAAGAATGAAGATGCTGCTGTTGTATCAGAATTTGAAGAATCTGATGGCTATGACTTAGCTAGAGTTCTAATAGCAACTGATGCTCAAACAAAAGGTAATTGGGTTTTAGATTCTGGTTGTTCCTTCCACATGTGCCCTAATAAAACTTTATTCACAAACTATGAGACTTGTGATGGTGGGATAGTAGTAATGGGTAATGATTTAACCTGTAGAGTGGTTGGCAGAGGTTCAATTAGGTTGAAAATGTTTGATGGCATGAGTAAGGAACTAAGGGATGTTAGACATGTGCCTGATCTCAAAAGAAATCTTATCTCTCTAGGAATGCTGGATAAAATAGGATGCCTAGTTAAACTTGAGTCAGGCACTTTAAAGGTCTTGAAAGGGTCAATGGTTGTGATGAAAGGGAACATGAGCAATGGTCTGTATGTGTTACAGGGATCAGCTATCACAGGGGATGTTGCTATGTCAAACCAGAAAATAAATAAAACCATGCTGTGACATATGAGGTTAGGCCACATGAGTGAAAGAGGCTTAGTTGAACTATCAAAATAGGGAGTCTTAGGAGTAGATAAGATAGAGCCTTTGAAATTATGTGAAGATTGTGTTTTAGGAAAATCTTCAAGAGTGAAATTCAGTACTGGTATCCATAATTCAAAGGGGACTCTAGACTACATTCATGCTGATCTATGGGGGCCTGCACAGACAGCTTCTCTAGGTGGGGCTAGGTATTTCTTATCTCTTATTGATGATTTCTCAAGAATGGTTTGGGTGTTTAGTTTGAAAAGCAAAGACTAAGTGTTTGATCAGTTTAAGAACTGGAAAATATTAGTTGAAACACAGACTAATAGAAAGGTGAGAAGACTGAGGACAGATAATGGGTTAGAGTCCTGCAATAAGGACTTTGATGATTTCTGTACAAAACATGGTATAGTTAGACACAAAACAATAAGACACACACCGCAGCAAAATGGATTAGTTGAAAGAATGAACAGGACCCTAATAGATAAAGTTAGGTGTATGCTGATCCACTTTAAGCTACCCATGAGTCTATGGGCTGAAGCTCTAGATACTGCTTGCTTCAGAGTAAACATGAGTCCCTCTTCTAGAATCAATTTCAGAACCCCATATGAGCTCTGGTCTGGCAAACCAGCTGACTATTCTCAATTGAGAATATTTGGCTGCCCAGCCTATGCTCATGTCAAACAAGGGAAGTTAGAGCCCAGGGCCTTTAAGTGTGTGTTCTTAGGATATCATGCTGGTGTGAAGGGTTACAAGCTGTGGTGTACAGACATGAAGCCACCAAGGGCAATAATCAGCAGGGATATGGTGTTTAATGAACATGAAATGCTTCAAAACTCAGCCACTGAAAATCAAACCATTGAGAGAATGTCAGGTTGTGACAAGAAGAGTTTTCTTGAGGTGGAGCTCCCAAGCTCTAGCACAGAAGCTGACAAAAAGGCAAGGCCTGAGAATTCACCTGGAATAGATTTTCCCGAACAACAAGGTGAATTAGAAGGTGATGATAACCTCAGAAATTATCAACTGGTGAGAGATAGAAAGAAAAGAGAATCAAAGCCACCTAAGAGGTATGCATATGCAGACTTGATTGCATTTGCACTATCAACAGAACAGGGAGTAGAAGAAGATGAACCAAAGACTTACACTGAAGCTGTCAGTAGTAAGGACTCAAAGAAGTGGGTTGCAGCTATGGATGAAGAAATGAGATCATTGATCAAGAACCATACATGGGATCTGATTCCAAAACCAGAAAAGAAGAAAGTAGTTGGCTACAAGTGGATCTATAAGATCAAAGAAGGCATACCAGTAGTTGAACCACTTAGATACAAAGCCAGGCTGGTTGCCAAAGGCTTCACACAAAAAGAGGGGGCTGACTTTAATGAGGTTTTTTCCCTAGTGGTGAGACACTCTTCCTTGAGGATCTTGTTAGCACTGGTTGCAGTAAATGACATGCACCTAGGATAGATGGATGTCAAGACTGCATTCCTTCATGGTGAATTGGAAGAGATGATTGTAATGGCACAACCAAGAGGTTATGAGGATCCAGCTAAAGCTGATTATGTGTGTCATTTGAGAAAGTCTCTATATGGATTAAAGCAATCCCTGAGACAATGGTATTTGAGATTTGATAAATTCATGGCTGAGAATAGTTTTCAAAGATGCTCTTATGATTGTTATGCATACCACAAAGATTTGAGAGATGGAGGTAAGATCTATCTGTTGTTATATGTTGATGACATGCTTATAGCATGTAACCACATGGATCAGATAGATAAGCTGAAGAAACAATTAAAGAATGCATTTGAGATGAAGGATCTTGGGGCAGCCAAGAAGATTCTTGGAGTAGAGTTGCTAAGAGATAGTAAGAAAGGGATACTAAAGCTGTCACAACACTGCTATATAAAGAAAATACTTGAGAGATTTGAAATGGTGGACTCTAAACCAGTTCAAACTCCACTGTCTGCTCATTTCAGGCTGTCTTGTAATCAGTGTCCAAGGACTGAAGATGAAAAAGCTGAGATGAGCACAACTCCATATTCAAGTGCTGTGGGATGCTTGATGTATGCCATGGTCTTAACAAGGCCAGATATCTCTCATGCAGTAAGTGTAGTTTCCAGGTATATGGCTAATCCTGGAAAGGAGCACTGGAGAGCTGTAAAATGGATCTTAAGATATCTCAGTGGGATTGCTGATTATGGCCTCATCTATAGTGCAAAAGGAGGTACAGAAGTTGATGTTGAAGGGTATGTGGATGCTGACTATGCAGGGGATCTGGATAAAAGGAGGTCTCTGACAGGCTATTTGTTCACACTCAGTGGCTGCATCATAAACTAGAAAGCTTCACTGCAAAGTGTTGTTGCTCTGTCAACAACAGAAGCTGAGTACACTGCAGCTG
Organism: Citrus sinensis; assembly: GCF_022201045.2. Lineage (NCBI taxonomy): Eukaryota > Viridiplantae > Streptophyta > Magnoliopsida > Sapindales > Rutaceae > Citrus > Citrus sinensis. The sequence goes on from NC_068562.1 coordinate 19,103,836, forward strand.
CAGAAGCCTTTAAGGAGGCAATATGGCTCAGAGGAATAGTTACAGAATTGGGATTTGAACAAAGACAGGTGGCTTTTCACTGTGACAGTCAAAGTGCAATTTGCCTAAGCAAGAACCAGGTGCATCACGAAAAGACAAAGCACATTGACGTTAAACTGCACTTTGTCAGGCTGGAGGTGTCTAAAGGTATGGTGAAGCTGTTAAAGGTTCACACTGATGATAACCTTGTTGATATGTTGACAAAGGCTATACTAGCAGCCAAGCTGGAGTTCTGCATGAACTCAGCTGGGATCTGCAGGCTATAATACTGCAAGGATACAGTGGAAGGCAGAAGCAAAAGGGTAACTAATTTGAGTTCAAGGTGGAGAGTGTTGGAATCATGAAGCTCAAATCTGATCCCAGGAATATGTATGACACCTCGTCTGTTTGTTAGCAAGGATAAACGACATGTCAAGCATTGGAGTTCAGAACAGCTGTTTGATACAAACGATATGTCGGCTAGATTCGTTAGTAATACACGTGATGTGTCACATGTTTCACTAACTCAAACGGCAACCATCTCTGCGTTTTAATCAAGAGTTTGCATGAATGTTTGACAAGTGTCCCAAAGCTAATTCAAGAAATGGTTTTTACCATTAGCTCACGCGGGAAGCAGCTGGAGGTCCTCTTGGCTGGAAACCCAGGAGCGTGAACTAGTTTCTTGGGGTTCTTTCGGATTGGTTAGAGTGGAGTATAAAAGGCCATAAGATCTGTTGTTAAGTGTATCTGTTCATTTACATGTTTTCTCCAAATTTGTAACTTGTTCTCGGAAATCAATAAAAGGTTGCTTCGTTTTCCACAGTGGATGTAGGCAAGAAATTGGCCGAACCACTATAATCCTTAGTGCAAAGTGTGTGATATGATTTTCTTTGATTGTGTGATTGATTTCTAGTGGTTATTCTTGTTTCTTGTCAAAACTTAGTTTAGTGATTAATTCCAGAACAAAGATCAAGTTTCATAGAGTGGGTCTTGGGGGTTCCAAATTGGTCTTGGTGATTGGTTTGGATTCAACAACTACAAAATGGATCTTTGAATAATTTTTTTTTAAATATAGGAATTAATTGACTCAAACTCAAGAGATTAAAGGAGCATTTGCCCGAAGATAATTTATACAGCTTTGAGAGAACATATTTTTTTTCCTTTACCCTTATGCACTCAAGTTGGTAAAAACGTTTAGGCTAGATAGTTCCATTAGAATAAGTTCACGTGCTTGGTGTCAATAAGGAGGACCATATAATGCCTTGCCTACACCAGAATAATTGTAAGTTGTGTATTTTCCTGCAAGAAGTGCTGACCTAAAAGCAAAAGTAACACCAAGAGTTTCGAGAAAAAGTTCTGTAGGTTAAAGTGATCGGGCTACCACCGCATTATAGAAGCCTGATTTCAGTTGCATAACGTGTCTGTAAGGAGCCATGAGAGAGGGGGTCGATGAGGTTTAGGTTTTCGATGAGGGGCCATGGCTTTAGACCGAGTGGCAAGTTGAGGTTCTTCTGAGAATAATAATGCCGGTGGATATATAAGAAGATGAGGATAGAAAGCAAGTAGTATCACATATATAGCTATATATAGCTTGAATTTAATTGCTTGCTTTTGATTATTAATTGTATTTTTTGTACGTATATATAGGAGGACAAAGGAAGAGAGACTGTCTTTGGTTTTACAAAGTATTTCTTCTTTCTTAGAACAACAGCCAACCAAATTAAAGAAAATTATAAGTGTGTGTGTTATATGACGATGCAAAATCAAAGAAAACATGTGGAGAAGGGAGTGAAAATATAAATTACATCAATTCAATTACATGATAGAATTTGATAAAATATACAATAAAATTGAGAGAGGTGTTCATACGCAGATGTCCGTATGAACTTACAACGCGGACGAAACAAAAAGATAAAATAACATGAATTTCAATATATATTTTTGTCTTTTAGTGTATTAGAGTTTGTGTTTTTTTTTTTAATTTTGTCTACATAAATTTTTCGTACAGACGTCCACACTTGAGCACAATTGTTTATATAGGAATAACTGATATTTTATATAAGAATAACTTTTATATAGTCAAAAGATTTTTCTTGTAATTTAGACTAATTATAAATAAGAATAAATTCCACATTATAGATGCATATTAGTTGCTGCTCTGTCACGGTTCCTAAGCTTTGAGGTCTTTATCAATATTTGATGCTTGGGAAATTGGAGGTCGCTAGCTGCCAATGGAAGTTGATAGTTTATGCATAACCCAATTGGTTAGTAGCTCCTCTGAGACCATTAATGAATACCCTCTGCTTATCCTCTCTATCCACGAGCTTCTGCAATGAGATTAGCATGCTGACATCAATCATATCTATTGCGAGGCCAATTTTACAGTTGATGCTCTTACTACTCATACAATATCTCTTCCTTTGGGTCTCAATGTTTTTAGCTCCCCCACTTTCTTCTATTAATCACATTGTCTTTTGTGATATGTATGGGGTTGCTTATCCCTGTTTTCTTTTGTCTTAGCTCTCTTTGAAGAACCCCTATGTACAAAAAATAAACAACTAAATAAACTCTATATTGTAGTAAATTACAGTTTTTATAGAGTCATATCTTACGAAAATTGTCTGCACTTAGTAACATTTTTCAATAAATTACAAAAAATATATGCTATATTACATTAAAGGTTCAAGATTGAATAAAATATTTTTCTAAAATTATTTGGGACAATGATTTAATCTTTAGACTTTCAAGATACTTTATATAATCTTAACACTACATACTGGGGCGGTTCAACTAATTTTGGGGGCCTCAGGTGAATTGTTTCAATTAGGCCTTTTAAAAAATTTGAAGTCAAATATATGTATTAGTTTTATTAAAAAGTTATTTATTTAAAATCAATTTTTCTAGCTTTCTTAAATAATATATTCTATTTTCGCTAATATATTTTTCTCAATAGATAATATAGTTAATCCATTTAATCTTTCTTGCGACTTAGTTGATCTTAAATAAGTTTTTATCAAATTTAATTGTGAAAATCTTTGTCAATTACTGATTCTTCACTTAAATTCACACCTTTTTTTTACAATTTTTGACAAACCTATAAAGAGCCCTTTTTAGATATCAAACTAACTTTTTTATTCTTCTCTTTTTATTTGAAGTTTTTGGTATCCTAATGCACATTTTCTATTAGACTTTTTTAGTGAAAAAAGAGTAAACAAGCAAACAATTATGTTAGATAATTAAAAGAAAACAAAAATAATATAACAGAAACAATAACAATTAAATAACACAACTAATTAAGAAGAGAATAAGAAGAAAAAACCTGCATATTTGAGAACTTTAACTTTGATGGATTGAAACTTTAAACAACAGTGATCAATGGAAATAATTGAATTTTTTTAAAGAAAAAATTAAAGAAAGTAATTTTTCCTTGTTATGCACCAAAGCATTGAATGTGTCATGCCTTTTTTTTAATTGATAAAAAATATTAATGGATAACAACGAATGTGTGGCTTGTGTAGAGTTTTAAATGAAGTAACGTTCAATAGAGATTTTGTAGGGATTTGATAAATTCATGTTAAAGATTATTATAAAATAATAATAAGAAATGTAAATGAATAATCTAATAGGTATAATGTTGGAGAGAAATTTGGGGCTTTCATATGTAATGGCCTTAGGCAACTGCCTAAATTGACTAAAGGAAGAGCCACTCCTGACACTTCTAGCACATATATAATATATGTGCTAGATTTTGAAACTATATCTATCTCTTTCATCATTGTTTGGATTTGACACATTTAATTTATTACTTATCAATGTATATTTTACCTCTATCACTTACAGAAAAGATAACTAGATCAAAATAATAAATTTTGTAACCACATCACTATTAAGTTATAATTTCTTGATAGTAATAAAATTCTTTTGTTCCCAATATTATAATTATACAGAGATTTACATATTTAGATTGGTTTAGTTGGAAAATTTTGCTATGAATTATCATTGAGAAAATTGACAGGTCACTTGCCGTTAAGTATAAACCATAATGATGCCAATCAAATCAATCCACTAAATCAATACTAGTAAGGGTGTTCGCGGATCAGATTTTGCGGATTGGACATCAATCCATATCCAATCCATGATTTTGTGGATTAAAAATTTTTAATAAAATTCAATTTACGGATTGGTAAAATTCAATCCAAATCCAATTCACACGTCCGCGGATCAAATGCAGATTTAACCCAATCCATATCCAATCCATATCCAATCCACCATTTTGCGGATTGATTTGTGGGCTAAAAATTTTAATCATGTCCTATCTACAAACTAACTAAATAAAAAAATTAATATGAAAATGTTTTTACTACCGATCAAATTCAAAATTAAATAAGATTTAAATAAATTAATTGTTTAAATAAAGCTAGAAAATAATTTCAAAATTTTTAAAATACAACACACCAAAAAAATCTCATTTATTTAAATCAGTACATGAAAATTAACTGCTTAGAAAACTATATTTTTTATTTAATTATTTTTATTTTATATAATTATCGGATAAGAAATAATATGGTGTTAATGTAAATATATTTTAACTTATTTATTTATTATAAGTATAATGCCATATTTACAAGTTTTTTATTTTTTTATTAAATAAAAAATTTATGTTTTTGTGGATTTGTAGATTTTGCGGATTTATAAAAGTAAATCCATATCCAATCCACCGATTGCGGATTTTTAAATTTTCAATCCAATCCAATCCACCAATCTACGGATCGGATTTCTACGGATCAAACAGATTGAATAGATCGGATTGGATTCTTAACACCCCTAATCAATAGTCACCTCCACTTACCACTCTGCCAAACCACAAATAATTTCCATCATGTGGATGCTGATATCTCGATGTTTCTATTTTATTAAGTAATAAAAAAATGGAATTAACTTGTAATAAAATATATGATAAATTATTATTTTAATTAAAAAAACTAGAAAATGATGATCCAGTCCAGTGTAATTAATTCTATGGGAGCTAAACATTGTAACAGAAGATGGATAAATTTAAACATATTTATACGAATTAATTCGAATTCATTTTGATTTATTTATTAATTTTGTTAAATAAATATTTAGCTGCCCAGCTATTACGTGAATTCAAGGTGAAAAGAACTGCATTATTTTGGAGAAAGAGTCCTAGTAATACACTAGATTGAGAAGGGGGTAATCTAAAATCCAGAAAGGCCATATCATCTTGTATCGTATGGATCCTCAGCAGGCCACCACGATCTCCAACAATCCTTGTCCGCTCACTAATGCGCCTCCCCGACCACTTGCGCAGCCAACATATCCAGCAACCAGTAGCGCCCATGAGTTGGCCATGCACGAGTCACGCCACAAGTCAGAACTGTAAACAGAATTTGTTGAATTAATGAATCATTATCCCAACTGCAGACCTTGTCTAAATTAAAAAAATAATAAATTTATAGAAAGTGAACATGAAATTTTATTTATATAAATGACAAAATAAATAGGAGGGATCGTAGGAGCCTTACGCCTAAGATTTATAGTGTAAAAGACTAGAAAATAAAAATACAAAATATAAAATTACTATTGAAGTTGTACTTTTCGCGGCTTTGAATCATAAAAGACATCAATTATAAAATTTAAGTCAATAGCGTAAGTAATTTCTCTTTCAAAATAAAGAACCATACAATCATAATGAAAAAAATATCATTTTTTATCTTACTATGAATTGATGTCTCGATAAGTTTCATACTTGAAAATGCAAGCTCTGTTGTGGTTGTAGAAATAGAAAGAGTCAACACTAAACGAATTAATTTGTCAATTAAGAAATAGTAAGACTTCATTGTTTCAACGAATCATCAACATGGCTAAAAAATATAAGCAATGTTTTGAAACTGTGGATGAGAAAGCACATCAATCTTATAATGAGCTAATTCTCCTCTCAAAGCAAGCATCTCATTTGGAGTGAAATTATGAGGACAAAATTTCTAGCAAGAGAGCTAATACTATCTATATCAAATGATTTGAACCCATCAGTTAGTTCCAAAGCTGAGCTTAAAGAAAGGAGTTTCATAGTTTGCTTTAAGAATTTGCTATTTAACTCTATCAATCGAAAATTTATTACAACATTAAATATATCAAAGTGATAATGATGTTGAACTATAACATAATCATTTTTGTTGACAAGAACGTCTTGTACCTTTCATATAACAAACACTAATATCAAGCAAAGTGATACCATATTTTTCATAGAAGGATACCATACTTTTAATAAAATCATCCACCCACTATCTTGAAACTCTTGCAAATGTCTTTTTGTAATTGAGATATAATTCAAAGTATTAAATATGTCTAATGATTTTTTTTTTCAATGCTCCACAAAGAATATCAAAAATTTCCAAAAAAAGTTTAATTAAATAAAAGCAAATAAACACAAACGATTTCATCTCTCTATGTATAATTTTAGCTTCTCCATGCATATCTCGATTAGATCTATCATCAAGCGTCTTTCCTAAAACTTCATGAGTTGCACCAGACATCTTAATAAACCTATTAACTAAAGTAAAATGTGAGGTCCAATAAGTATCTCCAACCCTTTTTTTAAGGTTCTAAATTGATTAGTCCATGTACTAGTTTCAAGCTCTTCTAAATAAGCTATCAAATCTATAGTTTCTTTTTCTCTAATAGATCTTAACTTAGGATAACGTTTGAAAGAAACACTAGCAAAGTTAATAATAGAACTCAACTTAGAAAAAAAATAGTCATACTGTATGCATTTCTTTAAATATTGCAACTAATATGATTTATAGTTGATGAGTAAAACAAATGTATAAAATGTGCATATGGACAATCACTGAGAAAATAAAAATCATAATTCATTCCATTCACCTGCCTTATTACTAGTACCATCATCTCTTAATCTTTCAACTAAAAGATTATACCGAGTAAGGGCATTGCATATCTCATTTTTTAAAGTCAAGTCCTTTGTTTCATCAACATTCAAAATTTCAAAGAAACATTCTCAAATAAACCTATCATAATCAACATATCTCAAAATAATATCAATTTGTTCTTTGGGAGATTCATGAAGTCCTCATAAACTAAGATATAAAATTTAGTATCACCAACTTCCTCTCGAATCTTGTGCTGTAGTTTATTACCAATAATATTCCATAACTCCTTTTGAATTTAGGTATTATGTATTGGGCATTTTTAGGAGTGTTTTCTAACATAATTTTATTAATCTCATCATTCATTGTTGCTAACAATTTAATTAATTCAATAAAATTCCTATGATTAAGATAATTAATCGACTCATCATCATGAAAGCACATGCTTGTTTCACTAACCATTTGGTGGCTACTATTGAATTTTTGAGTCGCAATCTAATCTTTAAAACATGTTGTGAAGATTGATATGTTTGGGTGGACCCTTTAAATTGCTTCATTTTGATACGCCATCATTGTAAAAAGAACAATGACCTCCTTTTTTTTTTTTGGATAAAGAACAATAACCTCTTGAATATTGAGTAAAAGGACATGTTTGTTCATAATAATTTTATTGATATATCATATATGTCTAATAGAATAAGAATATCTTCTTATTCTGTTCTAGCTTGATTCATATCAAGAAAAATAATTTTGCTCAACTTAAAATGTGTAGTAAACAAAATTATGATAGAAAATTTAAATAACAAAAACATTTATAAATATTCTAGGATGAATATAGAATTTATAGTTAAACCAAATCCATAAAACTTATTCTAATTGTTTTAAATACAGATTGTTTTTAATTGATGAGTGATTTTTCCTTTGCTTAATTAAATTAAATGGATAAACTATTTTTTGTTTAATTATTTTAATGTTGATTTATAAGTTTTATGTTATTTTTACAAGTGTTTGTTTTATTTGCAATTTTGAAAAACTAATTTACTTGTTTTACCTTCCATTTACTAATTTTATGAATAATTTATAAAATATATTTATCATGGTATTAAAGCCATAATTTTAATCATGGCATCTTAAAATTTTCCTAAGAAAATTACTATTTTTATTTTCATATACTACTTTCAAAATAAGCTACCAAACATATTTTTCAAATTCGAATTATAAACATGAACTAACCGAATTTAATTTAATTCAGGTTCAATTGGTTATAAACCCTAACTCTTCAAATTTCTTCTTTCTCAAATCCTATCTAAAAATTAACTAATTAACTAAATAACAAGCAAATTTCTCGTAATCCCATCTAAAAATTAACTAACCATCACCTTCTTCCTCAATCCCAACTATTATGTGAGTACAGTTCTCACTCTTTATATATTGATTTGACCTTTATTTATTGACTCTCTAGTGCGCGCCCTCATTTTTTTTTTTCATGTGACACGCTTTTTAAGTTGTGAGGTTTAATAGAGTCAAATTTTAATACTAGTAAACCGCATGACATTATAATGCATTAAAAATTAACTCTATCAAACAATATGGCTTAATAGCATGTTCGTATTAAAGAAAATAAGGGTGCCCACCCCCTGAGAATGATTACATATATATATATATAAAGTGGTATCTGATTAGATTTTAAGATTTATTACCTTCTGGTATCTAATCAGGAAGTAAATTTAAAACAAATAAATTTAAAATGGTTTAAACAAACCTAGGCAACACAAAGACTCATAGATAGTACTAGATCTGGATCCCAAAAATAGTACTCTGATTGGATGGAGGGAGAAGAGAAATACGACCAAGGGGAAAGATCAGGTCTCTATGCCTTGGAAGAACATAACAGTTTTATTTCGGATGCAGAAGATTTATTACCTTCTGGTATCAGAGCCACGGGGAGGATAGTGTAATATAGTTTAGAGACTCTATGGTATAAAGACTTGTAGTTTAGTTAAGATTTTACTTGTGTGGTGAGTGTTACTTCTGGTGCCTTGGTAGTATTTGGTTGTAAGTCCCGATTTGGTTGAAGGGCAGTAAAACTAATTCTGATTTGGTTGAAGGGCAGTAAAACTAATTCTTAGCCTTGGATTATAGCCATACATGTAGGATTAAAACTAGATTATAGGTTCCTACCCATGGATTCTCTACTCTGTAGAGGATCATCCTTTTCTAGCTCTTCTTCTGGAAGAACTAGTGATTCTAAGAATGTTGTGAATTCAGAAGAATTTATAATTGAAGACTTTGATAAAGCAATTGATTGTTAGGGACTTCCAAAGATTTCTAAAGAAATGATTTACAAAACAAAAAAGCTTGATTTTTTAAAGAATGATTATGTCATAAAAACTGAAGAGCGTGACATAACCCTTTCAAAGCCTTTTGAAACAATTCACTTGTTTTCAGAACAATCTTTAAAAAATCTAAAAGAAAAGCATTTTAATTATGTTCACATTGGTTTAATTCAAGTTGGAATAAAACCATTGACTAAAGAAGGATTGAATACTTCAATCCTAACTGTCCTTAGAGATGGAAGATTCATCTCTTTTGATGATTCTTTACTTAGCAGTATTGAATCAAGCTTCTGTAAAGGACCCATTTCCTTTAGCTGTTATCCAAGTATAACAGTTTCCCTTAAAGACAAAAACATTCTGAAAAGAATAATATTACAGATCAAGACCCATAACTATCACATGCTTGAAGGATCTGTACCGATTACCCTAATTTTCAGAATATCCTACAAAGCCATAATATCTGCGTTTACCAATACGCGACATAAATTCCAGAAAAAAGAGATGAAACTCTTCTCTTGCAGACTGACTTGTCTAAAGCCAATACAGTTATTCCTAGACCAATCCAATGGAAGGATGTCAATCTCCCTGAAGAATGGATCTTAGAAGGAGCCACTGAACCAGCGATTCCTAAACAACTTGAGCTAAATACAGAATTACAAAATGTGACTCAGTATTCAGATTGTAAAGTCAAACTATCTTTTAAGAGATCTACATAATCTAGATTCTCTGATAAAGATTCATGCTCAAGTATTCCTTCATTAGAAAGGAAATTTTCAAAGATTCCTTCCGTTATAAATCTCTCTTTCCAACCAGAAAAGAGTCAACCTAGGTTTTCCACATCGGATATACCTAGTTCCTCTATTCACTCTGTTGACTATACCACTAGTGTTCCACTCCCAATCTACACTAGCAGTCAACATGAACAAAGATAGGAAGAGAAGGAACCTTCTCCTCCAACTTCTCCTATATTTTCTACTGTCACAGAAAATGTAATTAGTGTCATTAAAAAAGATTTTGAATTAGATAAAACTCTTCTTCACAATGATTTTTATTCTGACACTAATAAAGAAAAAAGATTTTGGTTTTTTAAACATTTCTTAAACCAAAGAAAAGAGATCCAACAAGTCTATTATGAGTTTGTAAATTTGCATAAAGTTCATATATTGTTTTTTGATTGGTTTGAGATGTATGTTTCGGATAACAAAATTACTTATCCTTTTAAAGAATCAAATCTCATTACTGTTAGAAAGAAAATCACTGAATGGAATCTTTCTAATAGTGATAGGATTATAGAATCTGAACATCTTCCACTTAGGAGTCTAACCATTGATCATAGTGAACCTCCTGTTCAGATTAAAGCCTCACCCTATAAAATCCATAAACCCAAAGATCCAGAAACGGATTTAGATAACATTATTCAACAGAATAATTTCTGTAATGCCAATCTGAATACAATAGGAAAACAGTTGACTAGGATAGAAAATCAATTCCAAAAGTCAGCCATAGTTGTTTCTCCTAGTATTACGTCAAAGACTGACTCTGAAAAGAAACTTAAAGAGCCTATTTTCAAACCCTTCTAAGTCTCGAATACTAGTCAAAAGTTAGTTCAAGAGTCAAAATCAGATTTTGCTAAAGCCATTAAAGAACAACTAGATAGAATAGAAGCTTCTTCTTCCTCTTCTAGTAAAATTCAAATAACTCCAGATAGTGCTCAATCTAGCAAAATTGGTCTACTAGAACAAGACCAAATATCTATAGCCTCTTCTGACTTAGAAGCCTTTAAAGAAGAACCTGTTCCTAAAGCAAATAAAATCCATTGGGAATTAACCCTTCCTACTGTTAGTTCTCCACCTGACTTAGCCATAGACAACAGACCGAGTGCCTTAAACCAATCTCGTTTTAATGCCTCTTCTGTCTATGAATGGAACATAGATGGTATGTCTGAGTATAATATCCTAGGATTATTACAACAGATGACCATGGCAGCAAATGCCTATAAAACCCAACAGGGAACCTCTAACAAAGCCATAACAAAGATTCTCGTTGCTAGCTTTACTGGTCAGCTTAAAGGATGGTGGGATCATCTTCTCACCAAACAACAACAATTAGATATTTTAAATTCAATTCAAACAGATGAGAATGGAGCCCCCATCCGTGATGAATTCAATAGTCCAATTTAGGATACAGTTGCTACCCTAATTCTGACTATATCACTTCATTTCATAGGTGATCCTTCATACCTTGGGGATAAGAATGCTAAGTTACTACACACCTGAGATGTAGGAAGCTTAGTGAATTCCAAAGCTATAAAACCACATTCTTTACCAGACTTTTCCTTAGGGATGATGCAAATCATATAACTTGGAAGGAAAAATTCCTTGCAGGTTTACCTACCTTATTAGGAGAAAATGTTAGGAATTCTATTAAAGCCCTTTATGACAACCGTATTCCCTATGATGAGCTCACCTACGGTGAACTTGTCAGTTTTATTAACAAAGAAGATTTAAAGATTTGTCAGGACTTGAAATTACAGAAATGATTAAAATGGAAGCTTAGACAATCTAAGCAAGAACTAGGTAGTTTCTGTAAACAGTTTAACTATGACCCATTTAAAGCCTCCACTTCTAAAGATTGTAATGGTAAGTGTTCTTCGAAACCTTACAAGAAACATTACAAGTCTAAAAGCCATAGGAAACCCTTCCATGAGTTTAGAGAACCTTCATATAGGAAACCATTGAAGCCTTATAAAAAACCTCATTTCTCTAAAAGGAAAGACACCATAGCAAAATCAAAAGCTCATTTCAATTACAAAGAATCCACATGTTTCAAATGTGTAAAGAAAGGTCATATCGCAAAGTTCTGTAGAATGAGCAGAAAGCTCCATGAACTTGACCTAGATGAAGAGATATTCTCTAAAGTGGCCCCTTTGCTTGTAGAGTTTTCTGACTCTGAGTCTTCCATGTCGGGAAACAGTGAGCCTCTACAGGTTGATGAGTTAATTGACTCGGATACATCTGTAACTAGTGATAGTGATTCTGATACAGAATCCTATTTAAAGACAAAAAAACTCAATGTGTTGACTAAAGAACAAGAAACTTTTCTTGAGCTAGTTAAACACATTTCTGACTCTACTCTTCAAAAGGAGTATCTTGATAGGCTTCTAAAAGCCTTAAAATTAGGTGATAAAGCAGAAACTTCTAAAACCCCTACCATTAAAAAGAATACATATGACCTAACTGAAATCTTGGATAAAAAGAAAACAAAGAAAACAATTCCCAATATCCAAGACCTTTAAAGAGAGATTAAAGAAATCAAACTTGAGATAAAAGAGTTGAAAGAAAAATAAAAGAATGATTCTGAAACCATTCAACTTCTCTTACATAGACAACTCCAGGATAATTCTAATAAAGAATCAGAATCTGATGATGGTGGTAATGGAGGACAAAGTCTTGAAAACATTGAATTTATACCCAATGATTTTCTGTTTGTGTTAAAGCAAATCACCACGAGAAAGTATTTGATTAAAATTACCTTGATTTTTTCTAAAGATTTTGAAATTGACACCAGTGTCAAAAAAATTTATACCCAATGATTTTCTGTTTGTGTTAAAGCAAATCACCACGAGAAAGTATTTGATTAAAAATACCTTGATTTTTTCTAAAGATTTTGAAATTGACACCATTGCCCTTTTTGACACTGGTGCTGATTTAAATTGCATTAAAGAAGATATTGTCCCCAGAAGGTTTCATGAGAAAACAAATGAAAGACTTTCTGCCGCTAATAATTCAAAACTTAATGTCAAATCTAAAGTTGACGCCTTTATTCATAACAATGGTTTTGAATTCAAGACTTCTTTTATTCTTACAAATGACATGCACCATACTGTCATTTTAGGAACCCCTTTTATCAATCTCATTACTCCCTATACTGTCAACTATGATAGTATATCTTTTAAAGCAAAAATCAAAAAACTTGTTTTTCCTTTTATTGAAAAACCTAAAACAAGAAATTTGAATATTGTTAAAGCATGTTCTATTTATCAGAACCAAATCAATACAATCCTCAAATCAAAACAAAATGACCTTATTTGTTTAAAAAAGGATTTGAGTTTACAAAGAATCGAAAACCAATTACAAAATGAATTTGTAAAAAGAAAAATCTCTAATTTTAAAGACCTCATTGAAAAAGAAATATGTGCGGATCTACCATCTGCTTTTTGGAATAGAAAACAACATTTGGTTGATTTGCCTTATGAAAACTCTTTTGATGAAAAGCAAATACCTACCAAAGCCTGTCCAATCCAAATGAACATGGAATTGAAACAATATTGCAAAGATGATATAAAAGATTTAGAATCTAAAGGTCTCATAGTCAAGTCTAGGTCTCCATGGTCTTGTGCTACTTTCTATGTCAATAAGAATTTTGAGATAGAAAGAGGAACACCCAGATTAGTCATAAATTACAAACCCCTTAATAAAGCATTAAAATGGATTATGTATCCCATACCTAATAAAAAGGATTTGCTCCAGAAACTACATTCTGCATTCATTTTTCAAAATTTGATATAAAATCTGGAGTTTGGCAAATTCAAATTCATCTCAAAGACCGTTATAAAACTGCTTTTACTGTTCCTTTTGGATAGTATGAATGGATTGTTATGCCATTCGGATTAAAAAATGCACCTTCAGAATTTCAAAGGATTATGAATGGTATTTATAATCCTTTCTCTGAATTTTGCATTGTTTATATTGATGATGTGTTGATCTTTTCCCAAACAATTGATCAACATTTCAAGCATTTAAAGACTTTCTATCTTGCCACTAGGAAGACTGGTCTAGCCATTTCTAGTTCTAAAGTATCCTTGTTTCAAACAAGGATCAGGTTCCTTTGTCATTATATTTCCAAAGGAACCATAACACCTATTGAAAGATCTCTTGCATTTGCAGAGAAATTTCCTGATAGAATCCTAGATAAAACTCAATTACAGAGTTTTCTAGGTAGTTTAAATTATGTTCTTGATTTCTGTCCAAACATCAATAGGATTTCAAAGCCATTGCATAATAGATTAAAGAAACATCCTGTTGCATGGACTGATGAGCACACTAAAGCTGTTAAACTGATAAAGGATTCTGTTAAAAATATTCCATATTTATTTCTTGCAAATCTTGCATTACCTAAGATTGTTGAAACTGATGCATCAGATTTAGGTTATGGAGGAATACTAAAACAAGTTGAAAATAGTAAAGAACAGATAGTACAATATGTCTCTGCACATTGGAATGAATGTCAAAGAAATTATTCTACTATCAAAAAAGAAATTTTATCTATAGTTTTATGCATATCTAAATTTCAAAGTGATTTGTTAAATCAAAATTTTTTACTTAGAATTGATTGCAAAGCTGCAAAACATGATTTAGAAAAAGATGTTCAAAACATTGCATCAAAATAAATTTTTGCACGTTGGCAAGCCATTTTAAGTGTTTTTGATTTTGACATTAAGTTTATTAAAGGAGATACAAATTCTATCCCTGATTTTCTAACCAGGGAATTTCTTCAAAACAGATAACCAGGGAATTTCTTCAAAACAGATACAAATTTCTTCAAGCCATTTTAAGGTTGTATGTATAAGTATGCTCTGCAGTTGCAGCCTTGGCTGATCTTCTACATCAGAAATAAAACTGTTACGTTCTTCCAAGGCATAGAGACCTGATCTTTCCCCTTGGTTGTATTTCTCTTCTCCCTCCATCCAATCAGAGTACTATTTCTGGGATCCAGATCTAGTACTATCTATGAGCCTTTGTGTTGCCTAGGTTTGTTTAAAACATTTTAAATTTATTTGTTTAAAGAATTTGGTATATCGGCTCGAAATACGCATAGCGTGCGAGATAAGGGCTGGTCTGTTCTAAGTCAGATCAACGCTCTGAGATGACTCTCTAAGGCAGTGAAATACCTGCATCGTAGCGTAATCACAACGACACGTACCACTTTCTGGTTTATTAGTTTTAATTTATTAATTCTTCTTAAAACACATCCAACGTGTAAAAATTTGTATTTGTTTTGAAGAAATTCCCTGGTTAGAAAATCAGGGATAGAATTTGTATCTCCTTTAATAAACTCAATGTCAAAATCAAAAACACTTAAAATGGCTTGCCAACATGCAAAAATTTATTTTGATGCAATGTTTTGAACATCTTTTTCGAAAACATGTTTTGCAGCTTTGCAATCAATTCTAAGTAAAAATTTTTGATTAAACAAATCACTTTGAAATTTAGATATGCATAAAACTATAGATAAAATTTCTTTATTGCTATGGTATCTTTCCTTTTAGAGAAATGAGGTTTCCTATAAGGCTTCGATGGTTTCCTATAGGAAGGTTCTCTAAACTCATGGAAGGGTTTCCTATGGCTTTTAGACTTGTAATATTTCTTGTAAGGTTTCGAAGAACACTTACCATTACAATCTTTAGAAGTGGAGGCTTTAAATGGGTCATAGTTAAACTGTTTACAGAAACCACCTAGTTCTTGCTTAGATTGTCTAAGCTCCCATTTTAATCGTTTCTGTAATTTCAAGTCCTGACAAATCTTTAAACCTTCTTTGTTAATAAAACTGACAAGTTCACCGTAGGTGAGCTCATCATAGGGAATACGGTTGTCATAAAGGGCTTTAATAGAATTCCTAACATTTTCTCCTAATAGGGTAGGTAAACCTGCAAGGAATTTTTCCTTCCAAGTTATATGATTTGCATCATCCCTAAGGAAAAGTCTGGTAAAGAACGTGGTTTTATAACTTTGGAATTCACTAAGCTTCCTACATCTCATGTTGTGTAGTAACTCAGCATTCTTATCCCTAAAGTGTGAAGGATCACCTATGAAATGAAGGGATATAGTCAGAATCAGGGTAGTAACTGCATCCTGAATTGGACTATTGAATTCATCACAGATGGGGGCTCCATTCTCATCTGTTTGAATTGAATTTAAAATATCTAATTGTTGTTGTTTGGTGAGGAGATGATCCCACCATCCTTTAAGCTGACCAATAAAGCTAGCAATGAGAATCTCTGTTGTGGCTTTGTCAGAGGTTCCCTGTTGGGTTTTATAGGCATTAGCTGCCATGGTCATCTGTTGTAATAATCCTAGGATATTATACTCAGACATACCATTTATGTTCCATTCATAGATAGAAGAGGCATTAAAATGAGATTGGTTTAAGGCACTCGGTCTGTTGTCTATGGCTAAGTCAGGTGGAGAACTAACAGTAGGAAGGGCTAATTCCCAATGGATTTTATTTGTTTTAGGAACAGGTTCTTCTTTAAAGGCTTCTAAGTCAGAAGAGGCTATAGACATTTGGTCTTGTTCTAGTACACCAATTTTACTAAATTGGGCACTATCTGGAGCTATTTGAATTTTACTAGAAGAGGAAGAAGAAGCTTCTATTCTATCTAGTTGTTCTCTAATGGCTTTAGTAAAATATGATTTTGACTCTTGAACTAACTTTTGACTAGTCTTCGAGACTTGGAAAGGTTTGAAAATAGGCTCTTTAAGTTTCTTTTCAGAGTCAGTCTTTGACGTAATACTAGGAGAAACAGCTATGGTTGACTTTTGGAATTGGTTTTCTATCCTAATCAACTGTTTTCCTATTGTTTTCAGATTGGCATTACAGAAATTATTATGTTGAATAATGCTATCTAAATCTGTTTCTGGGTATTTGGGTTTATGAATTTTGTAGGGTGAGGCTTTAATCTGAACAGGAGGTTCACCATGATCAATGGTTAGACTCCTAAGTGGAGGATGTTCAGATTCTATAATCCTATCACTATCAGAAAGATTCCATTCAGTAATTTTCTTCCTAACAGTAATGGGATTTGATTCTTTTAAAGGATAAGTAATTTTGTTATCCGAAACATACATCTCAAACCAATCAAAAAACAATATATAAACTTTATGCAAATTTACAAACTTATAATAGACTTGTTGGATCTCTTTTCTTTGGTTTAAGAAATGTTTGAAAAATCAAAATCTTTTTTCTTTATTAGTGTCAGAATAAAAATCATTGTGAAGAAGAGTTTTTTTCTAATTTAATTTTTTTTAATGACACTAATTACATTTTCTGTGACAGCAGAAAATGTAGGAGAAGTTGGAGGAGAAGGTTCCTTCTCTTCCTATCTTTGTTCATGTTGACTGCTAGTGTAGATTGGGTGTGGAACACTAGTGGTATAGTCAATAGAGTGAATGGAGGAACTAGGTATATCCGATGTCGAAAACCTATGTTGACTCTTTTCTGGTTGGAAAGGGAGATTTATAACGGAAGGAATCTTTGAAAATTTCCTTTCTAATGAAGGAATACTTGAGCATGAATCTTTATCAGAGAATCTAGATGATGAAGATCTCTTAAAGGATGGTTTGACTTTACCATCTGAATACTGAGTCACATTTTGTAACTCTATATTTGGCTCAAGTTGTTTAGGAATCACTGGTTCAGTGGCTCTTTCTAAGATCCATTCTTCAGGGAGGTTGACATCCTTCCATTGGAGTGGTCTAGGAATAATTGTATTGGCTTTAGACAAGTCAGTCTGCAAGAGAAGAGTTTCATCTCTTTTTTACTGGAATTTATGTCACGTATTGGTAAACGCAGATATTATGGCTTTGTAGGATATTCTGAAAATTAGGGCAATCGGTACAGATCCTTCAAGCATGTGATAGTTATGGGTCTTGATCTGTAATATTATGCTTTTCAGAATGTTTTTGTCTTTAAGGGAAACTGTTATATTTGGATAACAGCTAAAGGAAATGGGTCCTTTACAGAGGCTTGATTCAATACTGCTAAGTAAAGAATCATCAAAAGAGATGACTCTTCCATCTCTAAGGACAGCTAGGATTGAAGTATTCAATCCTTTTTTAGTCAATGGTTTTATTCCAACTTGAATTAAACCAATGTGAACATAATTAAAATGCTTTTCTTTTAGATTTTTTAAAGATTGTTCTGAAAACAAGTGAATTGTTTCAAAAGGCTTTGAAAGAGTTATGTCACGTTCTTCAGTTTTTATGACATAATCATTCTTTAAAAAATCAAGCTTTTTTGTTTTGTAAATCATTTCTTTATAAATCTTTGGAAGTTCCCAACAATCAATTGTTTTATCAAAGTCTTCAATTATGAATTCTTCTGAATTCACAACATTCTTAGAATCACTAGTTCTTCCAGAAGAAGAGTTGGAAAAGGATGATGCTCTACAGAGTAGAGAATCCATGGGTAAGAACCTATAATCTAGTTTTAATCCTACAATTCTTTAAGATTAAAGAATGATTACACATCCATTCTTTAAGATTTATTACCTTCTGGTATCAGAGCCACGGGGAGGATAGTGTAATATAGTTTAGAGACTCTATGGTATAAAGACTTGTAGTTTAGTTAAGATTTTACTTGTGTGGTGAGTGTTACTTCTGGTGCCTTGGTAGTATTTGGTTGTAAGTCCCGATTTGGTTGAAGGGCAGTAAAACCAATTCTTAGCCTTGGATATATATATATATATATATAACATGCACAAGTCCTAGTGCAATATCACTTCACTACCTCCTCGATAGACAGGCTGTTGATTCATTGCTGAAATTACTTGAAGAAGAAGACGAAGAAGAAGAAAAAAAGAAAAAGAAGAAAAGGAAAAAGAAGAAGAGGAGGAGGAGAAGGGGGCGGCTAAGTGGGTAGTGTGTGACTGTGACCTAGTCTGTTAGAGTTAGATGGATATGAGTTTCTAAATTTTTCTCTTTTTTTCCAATTTACTTAATTAACTCAACCGGGTTGACTATTCTGTCTGGATTAAATTCGAACCAAATACCGCTCAATCAGTTTTGAGTTTTGAACTTAAACAAGTTCAAAGTTTCAATCTAAATCATACCTAACCCAAAAATAAATTTCAAGTTCAATCGGTTCGAGTCAACTTGATCTAAATGTCCACCACTAATGGCGATGAATTTTGGGTTTTTTTTTTCGTTTCGGCCAACCCGATCTAAATGCCCATCCCTAATAGCAATAAAGAGGAGAGGGAAAGGGATTGACATCCCTGTACCTATCTCCGATACTCTTCTTGTTGTCTTTGTACCTTCCCGGTCCCCATTATAATTAATTGCGGGGGAGTTGGGAGGGGATGGAGATCCTTGAATAATAAAAGGGAATCAAGAATCCCAAAATAACTAATATTTTTACTTTTTGAACTTGGTTTAACTATATTAAAGTTAACGCATAAAATCATTAACGCATAAAATCATATTACCAAAACAAAAACATCAAAATAGAATAAACTAATTAAAATGATTTCTATTAGACTAAGTTAAATGTCATCAACATTACAAGATAATCTATGAAATTAAGTAAAAGTAAGTTTCGAATTTAAACACATCCATAAAAATGATAATATCTCTTGATTAACAGTAATCCATTACAAAAATAAAACTATTTCTTGTTTATGAATAAATTAATTGTCGTAAACTTAACTCAAATGTTTATTTTAGCACTTATTTATATTAATATTATAAATATTGAGATATTTATTACTTAAATCCATATTGTTACTATTAAAATATATTCACTAAAAATTCTAGAAAAATAAAAAAAAGGAAACTAGAAAGGGTTGGTGATTTCATTAATTTCTCATCCCTTCCGTTAATAAGAAATTGAGTATAAAATTTCTCAGTATCCGCCTCCAATGGGAAAAATGGCTCAAGCCCATTACATGCGACTTTTCCCATCCTTAAACTAAATAACCCTAGAAATTTTGGTATTCATTTCTAGGCATTAGGAGTGGACATGAGTTGGTTTGGGTTGGGTTTTAAGTCAATACAAACCAAATCATAAAACTTTGGGTTCAACCCAAACCAATCCAAATATTTTTAACCCAACCCAAACCAACTCATTTGGGTTTGGTTTAAATTTTATAATTAAAATATTTTTTATTTTAATAAATTTAACTATATCAAATTATAATAATTATTAATTAATATTTGAATACGAAAAAATGTAGTGGATAAAAATTATGAATAATGGATTTTACAATAACTTTGTTCTTAAATATTAACCATATTACAACATAAATGCTAACAATGTCAATACAAATTAAAGTAAGATAAAATATCTCAACTCAAGTATCAAAGCAATCCATCAAAATTAAATTATTTAATTTTATAAATTTAAATCTTCCGAGAAATAAATCTAAAATTTATTGTAATTAGAAAAAGCGCCAAAATTTTAAATGCAGTAAGAAAAATTGGACATGAAATCTAATTAGGTTTAAATTTAATTAAAAAAATAACAATAGAATCATAATTTATTTGATAAAATCTTATAATTAATTACATTTTTAATTTTAGTAAGTTACAATACAAATAGGATTATAAAATTATATTAGAGGATTTCATAAAAATATTGTTTGAGTAATTTATTAAAATGTTAATTTAGTCTTTTAACTCAAGTTGAGACCGTAAAAAATTGTTATATAATAGTGTACCGTACAACCAATTGCAAGTGTATTTGCCCTGTGCAACACTTCTATTATTATTATATAATAATAATTAGTAGTAGTATAATTACTATATAATAATAATAATTATTATTAGTAGTATAATTATTATATAATAATAATTTTAATAAAAAGTTATTATTAAAATATTGATTTAGCCTTTTATTTTGTTTAATTTATTTTTCATTAATATGTTATCTTGAATTTATTCATAACCCATAGGTAAACTATACCAAAACTATTGTAAAATGATTTCTTTCATAAAAATCTAATAACTCATTTCATAATTTATCCAACCTAAATTATTTTATTTAGTTTTGGTTTGGATAAACCATGGGTTTATACCCACCCCTAGGCACTCACATTATTGGGGTTTACGCCTTAAAAGGGTTGGTCACGGCCCATATCTTCAAAGCATATCCATGAAAAGAATTGTCTTACAATAATACCCTCAAATTATAATTAAAATTACATCTTACACCAATAAACCCTCCCGGCGCCTAGGCCAAACCCCAAACGGAAGCCATCACAGTCGCAGGCGCAGAGACCAAAACGAGCGAGTGAGTGAGCAGAGCAATGTTGAGGCTCATTTCTAGAGCAGCAGCAGCTGCTGCTGCACTCTCCAAACAGAGAAACGACACCGTTTTGACCTCAACCTCAATCCTCAATCACCAATTCTTCTACTCAACAAAAACACAAACAAAATCCAGCAAGAAGAAACAAGATGATAACAAGAAATCATCAAAATCCAAATCTAAATCCTCCGATGCCAACAGTTTATCCGCCGCCGCCGCGGCGCAAGCCGACTCGGCCGATGACTTGGAGTCGGTTAGGGCGCGCGCTCGCCGTTTAGCCGAAGACGATCGAAACCCCTCCCTCGATGTGGGCCCCAATCACAGACCTCTCTTCACCAAAACCACTTCCCTCTCTCTGCTCACGCGCAAAGACGCCTGCACTTATTTCAAATTCAGGTATTAAAAAATGATTTTTCTTTTTTTATTTTTAAATTTTCAGCAGTTGAAAGCGTGTCACGTGTTGATTGGTTTGTATGTGCTCAGCGAGGACGAACTTAAGGCCATGTTACCGGAGGGGTTACCGACGGGGATGTTGACGGAATTTAAAGACTCAATGCGGTATGCATTGCTCGTGAGGCAAAGCTTTTTGGATATTCGCGATCATTTCAGGCGAATTGTTGATCCTTCCTTACAATCAACAAACGGTAAATCAACTAATTAGTTAATTAATTAATTTTTAATTTTTGTCAAGTTAAATTATCGTCTTTTATGTGCCTTCAATTATTTAGTTTGTACTAGAGATTTTGTAGATTTTAGTTAGTTGTAATGGTGCACGTGCTTGTGTGGAAGAAGGGTTTATGGAGAAATAAAGCCAGAGTATTTTGTTTAGTCAAATTTTTTTTTCAACAGAAGTTGTCATTTTTACTAGTTTTTGATGAAGGAATTCTGTGCTTTTTAAATGCTTTTTTTCATCTCAAACACAGTACTAAATCTCATTTGCTAATTGCTACTCGTACATTGGGACACAGAAAAGTCTGTAGATGCAATTATCCTAGAGGGGTTGAATATGTGAGACATATGATACATTTCGAGTGTATCTTTTAAATGCTGAGCTAATACTTAGTTTTGAAAGTGCTGCAGCCAAATTGTTTAATAAATGTCCGCTTTTACTTAGCAGCTAATGTTTGTCAGTCGCACCCCTGCACATGCTTGACAATAAGCGATTTCATCCCACATTATCTGTGAGTTAATAGAAAGCCACAACACCTCAAATCCCAAACATATCCTTACTTTGGTTTTCAGTTTTTTTCAGGACCAAAAATTAGGAAGCAAATTGTCTTGGATGGTCCTCTTTGTTGTGGAAAGAGTATAACACTTGCAATGCTTGTACATTGGGCTCGCGAGGAAGGTTGGCTCGTGTTATATGTCCCTAGAGGACGGGAGTGGACTCATGGAGGATATTTTTATAAAAACCCACAAACTGGTCTTTGGGATACTCCTCTTCAGGCTGAAAATGTCCTCAAGGCAAGTATACCTCTTTCCCAAGTATAAAATTCCTTTACTCTTTGTTGAGCATTAAAGTTTCTCTATGAAAGCTACTGCTGGACAGACAACACGAGGCTGGGGGAGAGGCATTAAGCATAGAAAGCTATTATTCTCATAATGTCAACAGTGAAATTACAGTTGTTGACTATAAGTTGGTAGATACATGTCCCTACATTTATGGTGGAAATATTTTGGGAACACCCATTCCACCTTTTTATGCTTTCATGCTTGATTCATCTTTTAGATATACAATGGAATTATATGTTCTTTAGATGTGTCGCCCATCCATGCTATGCTTTTTATTGGCTTATGGGTTAATTTTTTCTCCAGGACTTCATCAAGTATAATGAATCGCATTTGAGAGAATTACCATGCCAAATACTTGATCCTATTCCTCTGGGAGAAGGAGCCGGTGTTGGATTGTTGAAAGGGGTTGATTCCAAGGAAATCTCGGAAGGTTCAACTCTATTTGATTTGGTTCAAATGGGAATCAACCAAATGCATGCATCTGTCGGCGTTGTAGTTCGTTTGAGGAAAGAGTTATCACTTGTGAAAGATATCCCTGTGCTTATTGCCATTGATCAAGTGAGCACCAGTTCTAGTTCATTTATTTATTTATATTTATATTTATATTTATTAAAAGGTAGAGGGCCAAATTAATTTTTTATCACCCTTTCTTCCCAGGGGGAATATTCAATTTTTTGAACAGTTTCTTTTCTTTTTTGGTTCTAACTTCTTGAGCTCGACTGCAAACGTTTACAACTATCTGCTATCTCTTTCACTCATTTGTTGCCATTGCTTGTCTCCAGTATAATAACTGGTTTACGTTCAGTGAATATGAAGAGCCAGTAACTATTCGCTCTACCCGACCCGTGCACGCCAGAGAACTTGCAATGGTTAGTATCAACTCTTTCTTTGCTCTGCAAATTGACTAAAAGGTTGCTTTCTATTAAATGATAATCTGTGGAAAATTAAAGCAATTCTGTATCTGCCTTTTTGAATTTATCCTAAGGCTTACGACAATTCAAATATCTTTTGATGGACTGGATGCTTTTACCAAAAGGTAACCTCCTTATGGTGTCGAGCATGCTTTTGAATACAATTATGACAGAAATGCTTGTCATCAGGTTCTGATGGTTCAATCTTCGGCATCTGGATGGGCTTTTGTCCATGTGCCTTTAATCTTTTCAATGGGCATTAATATCTCATCTCTGTAGCATATCTGTTTGTAGTAAACCATGTTAATTCTTTGCTTTTCTTGGCAGGTGAATGCTTTTAGGTCTATGATGCATAATGACATGATGGTGGGCGCTTTCTCTCATTCAACTGCAGTGGGGAAGCTTCGCAAGGACTTGCCACATGTTCCAGTAGATGCCCGCATTAATTTGCCTCGCTACAGTCCAGATGAAGCAGCAACTGTTTGCCATTACTACCTTAGGTATGTGTAATAATCTACAGGATTTCCAGATTTTAAATTTACATAAAATTATTATGCCACCTGATTTCCTTTAGCATATTCATAATCCAAAAAAGAAGGTTTAACATTCGCAGCTGCATTTCATACCATGAATGAAAAATTTTGTGCTTCTTTAAGATTAATATTTCTGAGCTAAATTATTCTCATAACCATAACTAAGGAAAAGGTTGCATTCTCGGAGGAACATTTTACCGTGAATGAAGATTTTGTGCTTATTCAAGTAATAATAGAAGACCGTTGGATTAGACCTATAGGTCAAGAAAAATCTCTTAGGTCCACCTACCTAGGACATTTCTGTCCCACAGAGTTTCCAGACTACCAAGGTTGTAGGGGCTGACAGTAGTCCCCAGTTCAGAACTTGGAGGGATTTCTGTGTACTAAAATAATTGGGGGGTGAATTTCCTTGCAGCCGAATTATTTAGGTAAAGTGTGTTTTTGCTGAATTCCTTTCTTTTCTCAGATTTTAATATGTTATTAAAAAAATAGGGAAGGATGTTATTGCTTGTGATCATAAGGGGACTGAGTAAGATGATTAACCAAAAAAGGTTTGAATACTTTCCAGATCACAAGCTTAACAATTGTTCAGCTGCTTTGTCAACAATAGTAGGGCTTCTTTGAAGCTATTGATTCTGTAACTCGGACCTGAACTATGTGCCTGTCAATTAATCAAGTAAAAGAAGAATATTAATTTCCAAAGCTATGTAGTGATATTTGTGTTTTCTGTCTATGACAGGCAAAGATTAGTAAGTCGTGAGGTATTTTCTGAGGAAAATTGGAAGAAAGTGTATTATTTAGCTAATGGGAATGGAGCAGAGATGAGGATGTTAGTTCCATTGATGCACTGACAATAGCATATTTGTTCGCATAGCTTCCTGCTTCATCGGATTCAAAATACTAGTGGATTGAGTTCTTACACTGATGAAATCAGTGACATTTAGGGATTCTCATATTCAGTTTAATTATCTGGTTGAGATCATTGTTTATTGACATGAGGGATGCTGTTTAAAACCGATGTACCATACATAAATCAGTTCCCATTTTGTATTCCTTTTGTTTTTTTAAATTTTTCCCCAAAAAAATTTTGATCTTTATGTAACATTGTCTGGTTGAGATCATTGTTCATTAGCATTTTATTAACATTTTTGATAATGATACTGCAGTCACGCAACCTTTTACTCAGTTTTGTTGTTTCAAACCCCTATATTATTATTCGAGTAATGATCTAATTGCAAGCTTATTCCCAACTGAAGTTACTGAACTGGGCGTCTAAATCTTTACTACTTATTGGCGCTTGTAAGTTGTATACCTTGTTTCAGTAATATACTAATTTGAGAATACTTATGCGAAATTCTAATTGATTTTGATGTACCGTATGTTTGTTAACAGAAAGAACTTCCACAAATTTTTTGAACTCTTGACCTTTATCAAGGGTCTGTATTTAACTTGTATTTGAAGGCATGATGAACAGTATGGCGAAAATAAATATGTATATTAAGAAATTTAAAAGTGCTCTAAAATAATCTGTGATCAAAATGGGGTTTGACGAAGCGATCAAATTAAGGGTTTTCAATTCATACTCTGAAGGGATGAGAACTTTTCCTATATTAATTAATTCAAGTAATCTGCTTAATTTTGTGAAATCAGCGATACTTAGGCAAATGCATAAATAAAGAAACAAATGAAAAAAGAGAGCTTTCTAATCCTCCGTTTGGTGAACAGTATAAATCTTCCGTACACAACTCTGAACTTCTATCTTCTCACTTTAACTGTATTCTATTCTATTCATATTTTAAAACTACAAAATAGGATCTCCTCCCGCCCACTCAGCATGTCTGTAAAACCTGCTTGATCAATCATACAGGCGATTAGAAAATCATCAACAAAATTAGTTGGCAAATACAACATGTAACATGCATGTTAAAATTTTCACCCAAAGGCAGCAAATGTCTACGTGACGTAACACCTACTACTAAAGGTTCATAAATCGGAATAATTTGTCGCGCAAGCATCCCCAAGAACAAATATTCTTCAATTCTTAATTATACATAATTTCGACTATTTCAATAATTAATATCTGATACGATTTAACTGAATTCAGAAAATATGTTCAGTCTCCTATACTCTGGGTACTCAAAACAAAAAACCAAAATTTCAGGGCAAAACCAATGAGCATTACGGAAATAACTGAACATTCGGTTAAAAGAATTAAAATCTGGAGTATAGAAATTTGAAAAAATTCATGTTTCATGATCTCATATCCAATATTCAACATCTGAGGTGAAGGATGTACTTACTTGGAGACAGTTCCGATTTTCTTGAAAATCCCTCAAGATTATTATATAAAAGATCTGAAATTGCAGGTAGCAACTTTTATCAGCCAAACAAATTTTATATAATAACATTACATGGAACAAAAATGGATATTGTTATGTAGCTCGCCTTGCATCAGGTGCAATTGCACTCCTGGAAAAAAATTCAAAATCACACACTCAACAAAATACAATAATTAAATTGTGGACTAAAAAATTTCATATTTTGGAGACAGATAAGAGGCAGAGAGAGATTACAGTATTGTGCTCTAACAGTTGGTTCCAGCTCGAATCAGCATCTGTGACTTTCACACTAGTAATAGTATTTTAAACTTGAGACATATGTAACATTGTAATCTATCCTTCTGTTCTACAGTAGTCACTTCTTTTTACGTTGATGTCGGTTGCAACCAGAGGAGCAAAATCCACGAATAACTACAATTGATGTCTAGGTCAGAATGGAGATTGGCACAATGGGCATGATGATTTGTGAGAAGTTGAGAACCACTTGTAGAGGCAGGCTGAATGGAACTTGTGTTTGCACGTCTTGCAAGCAAGACGAGGAAGGCTATGGTTGGCAGTGTGGATGACACTGTAACAAATTGGGCACTCCTCAACACCTTCGAATTCCTTGTCAAAGTTGCGCTTCCATATCCGTATTGCTTCAGCTAAAGCTCCATTCTGCATCAAAAGTAGAGCAAAATTAATAATCTGCAAACCACAGATGTCCTCTTAAATATAATCATTTCCATGCCAATTAATTGATCGTTTTGTCATTCTTTAAGCTTCTCTTTTTGTCCAACGGCCACGATGGTGGATCATAACTCCATGTATATAACCATGATCAGAGGATCTCACATCCATTGCATGAAGAAGTAAAAAGAACAGTACACAGAGTATGAAGCCAGAGTAAGTACCTGATTACGAACAAACAACATCATTGACATCAACCACTTCCTCTGCTTCACTTCACTAATCCCTAGGCTCCTCATACATTCAACATCAACAGGACGTAATGGGTAGGATGCAGGAAGACGGATAATAAGATCCATTTTCGTCTCATCCTTTGTGTATGTGGCAACAACCTCATTTGCTGATTTGCTTACGGTAAGTGAAAAATTCTCATCAGCAATATTGGCCTTCTTTATCTGCAATAGAATGGAATTAAGTCAGAGGTCTGCCAGATCAATAGGTTAAACTCATAAAATCAGTAATGTCCCACTCTCCATTTCCTTTTTCAGAAAGTCAAGTCAATCACTGAATTTTAGAAAACAGTCTTCAGGTGACTAGTCAAAAGAATATCAGATAAGGAATCTGACAACAATTAATCTTCCCAACCATGTCCCTACACATACAACAATGAGAAACCCAAAAGAAATTTACTAAAAATTTACCATTCCCTAGAAAGTCATTACAATTAATTCTTTAGAATAAATTAGAATCATATATAAGCTTAAACTTTATCATTAATATTATTTTTTTATGAAATAATTATTAATATTATTATTAAAACTATTATTTTTTATAATAAGCTGCTGAAACTTGGATGAATTCTATGATCACTTATACTCATATGGCTTGAGGTTTGCATAATATAAGAACTTCGCATGACTAGAAATTAGACATTTTATTGAGCTATATAGAACACCTGAGATAGTTCATTTGCAATTAGAGGAGGGCTGCACCACACTCGTGTGAAGGACTCAACCAAAGATGAAATGGACCGGTCACGTAAGTCACTAAACCACCCTCGAACATAAGCAGGAAGAACACAAAGCATCAAACCATAGATTGCTCCAGCAAGTGAAGCCAGTTTCACAGGGTCAACAGGCCAAAGTGATTCCACAGGAAACAATAATGACCCTGTCGTGATAGCATGCTTTGCTGCAGTTGCAGCTGCTGATACCTCAGCAGGAAGATCCCCATCTTTCTTTTTCAGGTCTTGCATCTCGCACAATTCCAAAGGAATATGCTGGAAAATGCAATCAAATATCACTGTATTAGCTGAATCTAGAATATACTGGACCAATCTCTCCCTTTGCGATGTTAATGATGGTAAAGATGATAAGTGAGATAGCAACAAAGACCATGCAAGGAATACGTTAACCTGTGGATTAGAGACAATTACATCAGTCCATAGATAACATGAGTTTTTTTTTTTTTTGGTTTGGGGGGGGGGAATCCATTAACCAAAATTTCAAATGAGATAAATAGGTTCACTGTGGTAAAAGCAAATTTACCCATTCTTGGGCTGTCAAATCCATTTCAACAACCTGGAAGGGTAACTTCTCAATCATGCAAGAGATTTCACCCTGCAGATGCACATTTTCTGATGACAAATCAAGACAGTTCATGTCCTGGTCAACGCCAGAATCAGCACCCAAAGAAGATACAGAATCCTCACGAAATATAGCCAACTGAGAAACAGGATCAGCTGACAAAACAACAAAAGCAGCATACTGCAATGGTGCAATTGGTTTAGAAGAAAACAAAATAGCATATAAAGCACTTATAGGCCCTTTGCGTAACCCCCAAAACTCAACTGACTTCACTGCTCTGTCTTTAACATGAGGAGATGAGTTAACAACACTTGATGCCACCAACTCCCAGAAACAAAAATGGTCAAGCCGTGATGACGCAATAACCAATGCACTTTCAAGACCATAGGAACTTGCAATAGCCTCACAAATGCCAGTGCAGAAAAATAAGCGAAGAATACCTTCTGCAATCCGGTTTCTAACACGGTCCCATCTTTCTGTTCTCAAGGGGTTGGAATTATCTGAGTCTTCAGCTCCATGACATAGCAAAATATTATGGCACAGAGAAAATGATAAAATCGCATTTCTCGCATTATTTATAGGAGAAGGGTCTGAAATAAAAACAATTTTTTCAAGCTTCTCAATAATGTCATCCAAATTATTAGAAGAAGAGCTATCAGCAATAGCATCGTTCACATTTTCAGCAGCCTCTTCCATGATCACAACTGCTGATTGAATCCAACTACTCAAGTTTGAGAACACAAAGGACCAATCATCTTCATTAAATTCCTTCCAGCAATAGCCAACTGAAATTACCATTAGCTGTGATAGCAACACCTGCACCACTGGCAGCTGATTGGCTATACCGCCTCCATGCCTCTGCTTCCGAAACAAATCAAGCAACAGTGTTCTCTCGTCATGACTGATATTCCTCTCCAGCTTAAACAGTTCTGCTCCCCCTGTTGCACTTAGAGGATAGCAAGAAATAACCAACTGAAACCATTCTTCCATATC
The DNA here is from genome assembly GCF_022201045.2 of Citrus sinensis. Lineage (NCBI taxonomy): Eukaryota > Viridiplantae > Streptophyta > Magnoliopsida > Sapindales > Rutaceae > Citrus > Citrus sinensis. Next base: position 19,133,722 of record NC_068562.1, read on the forward strand.
TGCAAGAAATAAAATGATAGCATCAATATGGCTGATCAAAGAGGAAATGCCAGATTTGAGTGAAATGAATAGTTAGTACAAACTCTAATGTCCTGTATAGCAAGTTGGGGAAAAAAAGGGTTAATCATAGTTATAGAGACACAATGCTTCGTTCGGTCTCTCTCAGGGTCATGTAAAGTCAGACAGTGCAGCGTACCACCAAAAAAATAGACAAGTGAGCAGAACCAGACTATTACTTATTTGAATAAATTGAAAACAGCATGCTTTACCTTCTCCAGATTGCCATGTAACTAAAGGTGGGAACAATAGCGTTCGCTGGAGCCAACCCCTAATTGTATCCTGCACTTGATTTCCTTCAGAAGTATCTGAGTCAACACCTCTACCATATTCGTTGGAACCAACGCTTCTATAGCTTAATGTTCGTACAAGGACAGTAATAATTGGAGGAAGAATTCTCAAACAATTCTTATTGATTGCTTCACCAACAAAAAGTTTATTTACAAGCAGATCAAACAGAATCATAGCTTTGTCTCTTTCCCATATATCATTTTTTAACAAAGTGACAAGCAAAGATACAAGAGCTCTCAGGAAGTGTTCTTCAATAAGCTCCACTTTATCATCTAAAGGAGGCCATATATCAAACAAACTCTGTGAACTGTTTCCTCCATGAACAAGAGCACCATCAAGTAAAATGTCAAAAATGGAATCTAAAAAGTTTTGCTGAGATGCTAAATTTCTACTCTTGGCATGCGAACACAGCAAAGGTAAGAATGAATCTAGGGCATTGCCTCCCGGCCATTTCCATGTGCATAATACTTCAGCAGCAAGCCAGGCTCTAGAAGGAACCTCACTAATTGTTTCCTCAGGCGGAGATGGACAAGCATGCGTAACATGACCAGCAACAACTTTTTGAAGCCCAGCTTTTGAGATAATCTTATCAATTAAAGAAACAAACCTGTGATGCCCAGATACCTGCTCATGATTATATTTTTGAAACATGTCAGCTGCTAAATCCAGTTATGTGACAAATTCAATTAGTACTGAATTGATTCAACTATATCCTCTTTCACGGGTACAGGTACCGGTCTAAGGACAGAGAAAAGCTCGAATACTGTTTCCTAAAGAGTAGTAAAGCATACAGATTTTTAATGGTGTGCTTCTCAGGGGATGGCTCATGTTCTCATACCACACTAGTCTTACCGAGTGTCACTGTAACTTAGTATATCACTCTATTCCTCAATACAAACTTGGGATGGTAAAGTAAACAAAATTACTCACCTAAAGTGTGGTACTCTTCACTTACATTGACTTCCTAGCCCCCAGATACAATAAAATCAATCCTTTTTTCTTTTTTTTCTTTTTTGGGATATTCATTATCAGAGTATCTTTTTAGTTTACAACCACTAACACCAGAAATTTTGTTTTCTTAGCTGCACTGGATTAGCATTATGGATAAGCACAATGTCTTTTTTTCAGGAAAAGTATACAAATGGAGGTTGACAACTAATTATGAAATAATTGACACTTAAAGATTGTAAAGCAACCAGATGACCTAGAATCATGACTTAGCAACGCACATACAGCTTTTACAACAGCTAAAACTGCACACACACAGTTGAAAAGTTCAAAATCTGGAAGAGGTTGAGCATAAGAAGATTTCCATAGGTTGAAGAACTAAGATTAGAGACGAAATCATCTGTCATTACAGCCAAGAATGTTGAGCAAAAGAAGAGGTATCATAAAAAAAGGCACAAAGGAAATGGAACTAGAGCACATGGTACCCTAGTTCATTGGGCACATAAAGATAAGGCTATGTCAATACTAACAGTTCCATCCCCACATACTACCAAAACATTATTCCATATTATGCATCCTAACGTTGTTCCCTGAAATATGTCCAAAATTCCTATTTCCCCAGATCTTCATGCTGAATTTGCAAAATTCTTAAACAGACATGTAAAAGCAAACAAAAAAGTAATAGCACAACCCCAAAAAAAAAAAACCACAATAAATAAATGAAAATGTCTACTCACATGTATATTAAGCGACTCATTTGGAGTATTTAAGGCATCCGATTCCTTTGGGGTGCTTAAATTGGGATTGATCCACAAAGGCCATGTGGCATCCCCGCTCAGAAGCTGGTCTAACAGATTTTGTTCCTCATATGGATTCTGACTAAGATACTCCAGTATTTCAACCATCCACGAGTAGCACAAAGATACAAGTTTATCACTCTTCATATTATGTTCCTTGAAAATGGCATTTGTGACGGAGCGAATCAAGATACTCCACAATTTCTTCCGATTGTCAATGTTGAGACTTCTCCAGAATCCATTGTTTATCTTGGAACGAAAAACGTGCACGGATTTGCAAACATTCAACCGCGCATTGATTTTCTTCATGGATTCATCATCAAGTGTGTCATCTAACACTGTAGCCATGCTATACTCCCAGTCAATGATAAATAGAGCAGCTGAAATACTTGAAAGAAGGCTACTTTCATCATCAATTCTCTTTAAGCAGAAGAAGCTACCATCAAGCATGTCCAATGCAAACTGTGCCATCTCAATCACATTTACAGATTTTCCAATTTCAAACCTGAAATCTTTTGCTTCAGAAGTTAATAAAGAACTTGCATCTCTAACCCAAGTGAAAGAGGATTCCCCAAGAAATGGGACTAATTTTTTAAGAAGCTCCTTAAATATCATTATCAATATGTTTGTAGACACAAAAGAAACTTGATTGCCTTCAGTTGAGCCACCAAGAAGAGCTCTGCAGTTAAGACAAAATAAGACTTGCGTGCAAGTATAAAAAACATAAAAAGAGAAGAAAGAACTCAAATGAGCAACTATATATTTATGAGCTTAAATAACACAATTAAGATGCCCTCATATGAAAAAAAGAAAAAGAAAAAAACAATAATCACTGGCCCCAAAATACATACACCTTGTCATTTTAATACAGCTTAAGCATCTTCTATGGATAGAACAAGAGCACTTCACAAAGAAGGGGTTTGTTAACATAGGATAAAATCTTTCGTCATTGTATTATGAATGTAGAACTAGTATTTCCTAGGATGCAATGTGCTGGACAAGTACTTGCATGTTGGATAAAATCTGTGATGAGCTAGTTTTATATCATGTATTCTCAAGGTATATAATTGCACCACATTGGCATCTGAAACCAATCAAAAATAAGGGTTGATGAGGTTGATTAAAGTTCTTCAATAAGATTTGCACATGATACCACGTCATGGAGGAACAAGAATTAGAATGAATTTAATATCACTTAGGTAATTCCTGATGTTACTACGTTTCTAATATTTAATGTCGAAAGAATATTGATCAAATCAAACCAGAGTTGGAGGTCAGTTCCAGCACTCAAACCTACATGTTCAAATTTTCATATCTAGACTCTTTATTAACATACCGCATTAACCGCGCATCAGAAGTGCCAAAAGGAGGAAATGAACAGGCAACAGCAACAGCAATAGAATCCAGAAGCTCATGATGCAAATGATCCAGGTGGGAACCTTGCCAATTTGTGGAATGTTCTCCCACCTTCAGTTTAGTAATTTTATCTCTTAACTTCTCCAAGAGCATTGCTAGTACAAGTACATGGCTGGGCTCTAAGGAGCCAGGCTCAACCCCAGAATGCTTTACATTAGCTGCATATGACATTACAGCACACCATTGGTCAAGAAAACATTCTTCATCAAGCAACGTAAGCAAAAGATCCAATCGAGAGCTCATGGAATGATTATAGCCATCCAGGCACCAAGGCACAAATGTTTCCTTAAACACTTGCAGAAAAGACCCTGAATCCACCATCTGATCCCCATCATCAGTAATAAAGAGTTCGCGAACAATCTTGCGTGGTCCAAATACTGATATCGAAACTGATAAAAGTCTTATACCATTTACAGAATCCTAATGTAAAAGATAAAAGGAGAATAAATAATAAATAAGAGCACATCAGAAAAATGCATTTGAAAATATGCAAAAGGACATCCCTAAAAAAGTATAATAGTATCTCATATCCAATACCCCGAAGAGAACCAAGAAGAAAACTACCAGAGGATTTTGATTCATGACACAAGCTATTCTACATGCTTCATTCTCTCAAAAACAAAAAATGCCTCAAGGTTCCTATTAGAATGGAAGGGAGGACATTAGGCTTAACGACTCTGTCTTCGGAAAAACTTATATAATAAAGTACACTCCCAGGCCAACCTAACCATGCGCAGAGGCTGAAAGCAAAAGTCTCTGTTTAGGATTCTGTTAGATGGGAACACTAAAGACATTTCAACAGAACCCAAACAAGTAATAGTATGCTTGGTGTAATAACAGTCAGCATACATGTATTTATGAACATCATGGGCAAATTATTAAGGGAAATACATACTTACCAGAGATTTTATCATTGGGAAAGCTTTGGCCAACATTGGTCCCACTAAATAAACCAAAGGCCAATCTTCACCTTTCTGAATTGCATGTTGCTCCAGTAAAGACAGAAATTTAATGATCTGCTCTTCACTAAATAAACCTAAGTTTTCTTTTTGCTGAACCACCTGCAAGCAAGTCTCATGGAATGTTGTACAGAAGGAGGAGAGCAGATCATGTTCCAGCAAGTATATGCCCGAGAGAATTTCAACGATGCATTTTCCCAATTCTTGGAAATAACTCTTAGGATACTTCATATTCAGTGTGTCTGATTTCTTCACGTTGGAAGGTAGATTGCCATCCTCAGGTGGATTCTTAGACATTCTTGAGACTTGGCTGTTCTGACCTTTTGAGCAACCAAAGAACAGGTAATCTTGCCACAGAAGCTTCAAAAGAATATCGTCAACAAGAGCCACTCGAAAATGAAAAATGGAGTCAACACCATCAAAATATCTAGCATAGCACAGAACAAAGCAATCATAACTAAATGCATATACATACTGCAAGTATATGGGCAACTAGATGCAGCGGTATATAGAGGGAAAGCTGTTCAACAAAATCACACCTGGATGCATTAAGTAATCCCCAAAGAAAACATTCTTTGAATGCCCGGAAAAATGCTTTATGATCTGAATTTGAGGAATGTGGCTCGTTCCTTCCAGCCCACAAGCTATTAAAAAAATCTTGAAAGAATTTATCTGCAGCCACTGCTTTAGGAGGCACAACATCTAAAAACAGAACCAAAGCAGGATAAGAAACCTGCTGAGATCCAAAACAACCATTTTTAAGAAAATGCCAAAACCGATTCAGTATAGTTTTCTGAGCATTCAACACCGTCCAACAGTCTGGGAATCGCTTTGAAAGTAATAATATCGCATCCCACATTGAAGAATGACAAACAGGATCCTTTTCCTGGAAAGCACCAAGAATTGCAGTCGCAATCATTTTCAAATTTCCTTCATTAAACACATGTGGAATGTTTTTAATATAACTCTTTAACACTGAATAAGTAGCTGATCGTATAGAAACACTTTGAGATTTCAGAAAGTCCAGAAAGTATTTATGATCTGAGAACAACTTTTCCGAGAAAGAAACAGCAATTGCCCTAGCCTTAGATGCATGTTTTGGTTCAGCAGTTATGTTCTCAAAACCAGGTCTTCCAAAGTGTTCACAAACTAAAACATCAAGAAGTGTTGCCAATGCCAGCAATGATGAAGATATCACCTGCACTCCAAGCAAATTAAGTCAAACTCAGGACTAGATCAAATGATAGGACAAATTACATTACAACAAATGGAGAATGTAGCAACACAATTACAATGATGCTGAAAGAAATGAATAGTAGCTCTCCATATTTTGTTTAAAACATTTAGAGAAGTCGTTACTGATAACTAATAAGTAAGAACCCTAAACAAGACTTTCCTTGAATGGTAGGGTCGACTAATATTAATTTATGTTCACACTTAAATCATGAAAACAGAAAATGAATTCCAAATGTCAAATGGTGCCCGCGATCCACACCTGCTGGTGCATCTCTTCCAACTCGTCCAAGGCAATGGCTTTATCAGACAGATTTTGAGGTGTAAGCTTGAGGTTTTCTTCCAAATATATGAATACCTCAGTTGCGCATATAAGCAAAGCATCTAATCTCTTTTCCTGGGCAGGAAAGGCTGCCTGTTGAAAACGGCCAAGGAATGAGACGAAATAAAACTAAAGCGGTAAAGCCCAAAATTGGGGGATACACAGATAGCTTTTCTGATACGAGAATAGAAGTTAAATTGAAGATACTTTCCAATATCATGTCTAAGAACATTAAAATTTTTTTGATAAACATCAAAATTATCTGTAAATTGATCATTACCCACACAGGATAAGCAAAAATAAAAAATCATAATTTGATCAAGTCATCAAAAGAAGTGAAACTCTATATCCAGCAGTTCCAGAAACTATTGGTAGGTATAGAAAATTTTGTGTTGTCCAACAAGTCATCAAAAGAAGCGAATCTCTATCCAGCAGTTCCAGAAACTATTGGCAGGTATAGAAAATTCCATGTTGTCCAACACCAATTGTTTTGACAGAGAAAATGTCCGTGCTTGATCAGTCATCATAAGAATTAAATGATAAGGATGCAAAGGTTGCCTCACGACTGTATTGCTTAAATGATAAGAACTGCCGCAAATTTTTCAGGGGTTAAAATGGGCAAATGGCCCAATTTCATAAAATCTGGGAGCTCAGAGCAAGCTAAGAGATGGGATAATGTCCCAGGTATTAACAGGAGCATATTTCCTCCTAGAATACTACGATAATGTACGTCTAAAACCTGAAGTATTATTCTCATTATTTTTCCATTAATTAAAACAAGTATTAAGTCATTATAATTTTCATTTCTTTTACCGGCTTCAATCGACACCTCAACAGAAAGTTCAGTTCCAATACAATGTTTTGATATATAGAATTAGCTCAAGAATGTTGTACACCCTCCACGTTGAGTTGATACACAACTTATTTTACCGCTTTGCTTCTGAAACAGTTTGCTCAAGTTTAGAACTGAGGAAATTAAGGGCGATTAAAAAATACCTGTAATGATCGCTTTGCAGCTTGAGAAACTTCGGAATTTGAATCAAACTGAGAAAACCACCACGGACCCATCAAAGACTTCAGATGCGGAGCCAAATCTCTCCTGAGTGCATACAAGTGATTTTGTAAGCAAATTCTCAGCATAAATCACACAATAAATCAAACAAAGAAATAATCTGCATTGAACTCAACAGAAGATTGTTGAAGATAAACTTGCACATGCCAATACAACAGACATTCAAAAAATTTTGAAGCATATGAATAAAAAATGAGGCAAGTGGACCAGGGTTATACAGAATCTCATAGGTGCCCACATGTAGAAGGCAACAGTTTTATTTCACTCTCGAGCCCACTACATAGCTCACAAATAGTCTCATATCACTTAAAGCACTCCACCCTTGCAGTGGATAAATTAATCTCCTTACCAGATGTAGATTCTTAGAAAAGAGGAATGTAGTGATTGGCAAATTAAAATTTAACATAAAAAGGAACCACATAAATGCATATCTCAATAAAAATGACTAATAGTAGGGAGGAGTAGTAACCTATGATGAGGCTCCATGGCTCCAAAAAGATTCAAGAAACATATAATCCCCAAAGAAAACACACAGTTACCCCTGATCTTTTATTTTTCAGTGTAAAGCTTACTTATCAAGCTAACTTCCCGGAAGCAAAACAAGCACTAGGTCATAGGATGTGACATTTTTTAAGTTAAAAACCAAAGCAAATGAAGTTTCCAAGATTTTCAGATAAGTTGTATCAAACAGAAGTAAAGGAGAAGATAGCTGTAAATCAAGAATCCATCATACCCAACTGTGATGACAAGACTAGTCATCATCTCATGAGTGGCTCGCCGAACCTCTCTACTATAATCCAGCAACAGCCTTTTGTATTCAAATGCCTACACAAAAAGAGCAATATACCAAATATAAAGCAACACCCAATTTACCAAAGTAGAATTGAACTTAATTAAGCATATTTCTACTGCCTGCAGAAACTATAGTTCAGTATAGTTTTTCAATATGTATTCGTTATATCAAACACTCAAAGTAATGGTCCATCTAGGTCTAATAATTGCTAACCAATCCAAGCGCAGTAAAACAACTTTTAAAAACAAACTTTTGGAGATATTAGCAGACACAGATTGATGAATGTGTTATAGGTCTCAACTCAAGCCAAATTGTCTCCTCTGTTCTCTATTTCATATATAATTCTTGTACCAAAGATTAAAAAAAATAATTAAAAAAAGAGCTCAAGAAGATGAGCACAGTAAATTTAAAAAAAAAAGACACAGAGAGAAACTAAAAGATTAAATATGATTAAAAATCTAAAGGCCTAAAATTCATGCACAGTTAAATGCTTCTATGCATGTCAAACTCAAAACACAGAGAACTCCTTCAATCTTGCAATCAACAATAACATACATCTATGACTCCCGAGTAAAGTGAAATTCAAAGCTGCTCCCTTCCTCTCTCTTTTTATATGCATTCCTTTGGTACCCACAATTAAGTTTAAGTACCTTAAACAATGTTTCTTTCATTTCAGCATAGATCAGTCCCAAAATCTTAGGTAACTTGTTGAAACAATCCTTACAACCCCTGAATCCAATTAAATTAGACATTTCCCTTTGTACCTTCAAGTACTCGAATAGGGTTTCACCATGACCACTAAATAGTACAAAGTAAGATGCTTCTCTCTATCTTAAAGTCTCACACGGATGAACATACAAGCACAAAACAAAATGGTCACATACAAACTTTCTTTTGTACTTTAGGTACCTTAATTGGTGTTTATTTATAACCACTAAATATAACTATACTCTTCTTTTATACATATGCACATACTAGCAAATATAATAAAATAACGTACCCATTGAGGAATGATTGGTGCTATGTCCTTTCCAGATTTTTCCTTAAGCAGAGCAGACAGAGATGACAAAGCCTTCAGCTGTTGAAAATTCATCACACAAAAAATTATCACCAAATTGAAACAGTTACACCAATTATATTTCAACAAGTAACCAATCTAAAGTATCTAGAGTTAACATACATTTTGATACTATACAACAAATGCCACAGTGCCCACAGGGTCCATCATATTATGGGAAACTTATAGGGACCTCCTCTGAGGTTGGCCTTATCAGATACAAAAAATAAATTTTTCCCCAGAGAGATTTTCCTTGTTTTTGTTTGTCAAAATAGTTCCTTTACACCAAATCACAAGCTTCTTCATTCATTACACATGTAATAAAACAAAATGATTATACATTAATACTACCTTGGTGATAGGGTCTTTCCTAGCAAGCCTCTTCAAATGTTGTGCCACCTCGCTATCTATGTCCTGCATCGCCAATATCAAAATTACCCAAAGCTATCCAGAAGAGAACAATCATAACTACAGACACATCATTTAACCAGAACAATTCAACGTGGCCTTTACAAATTAGCACATTCAAGATATGCTTGAGAGCATATACATGGCTATGAAATAAAATCGCTAGTTGCCAAGCATGAGTGAGCGAGTGATAAATATTCGCTGCCAAGAAAGAATTGGGTGTCTTGCAAGCACTTTAGCCATTAGTGCGTGCGTCCACACACACACACACACACACACATATATACGTATGTGTATATATATGTATGCATACACACACACATATCTATATATTACGAAAAAAGATAGGAGGGTGGGCAAAGCCCAAGTGACATTTGCCCCCTACCTTCCCCAAGGATTTGACTTGGGTGGCCAGTCAAAGAAAACTGCTTAAACACTGGCCAAGCCTCCAGGCCATTCGTATACAAGAATCACTTTTTAATAATAATGAAAATACAAGAATGTGTAATTCAATATTATTGCTTAGGAGCTATTACTGTGACTGTATAAGCATTAAAAAAAATCATGATATAAAACGAAGCAATGATGTAAAACTTGCACAAAAGTGGACTTGAGAAAACAGAGTGATTTACCAAATAGGGGCTTGATTCTTCGCTAGATAGAGTAGATTCGAGCCGGGAACTACCGACGTAGCCACCGAATCCGACGGCTACACCAGCTGAAGCCGACGGCAGCAGCGAAGCAGCGAGACTGAAAATTTCAATTAAATAAAATAAAAATAAATAAATGTACACGACTGCTGTAATTAATTAATTAATTAATACGTAATGAGAAACAGAGAAGAACGAATTAAAAAAAATTACCTGCTGCTTGAAGGACGAGCCTTGGCTCTACCTCCATCTCCTTTCTGTTTCCCCATTCTGTTTTCTCATAAACAAAAACGCAGTCGTTTTTGTAACCACAGAGAGAGAGAGACGGCGAAGACCGGGGAGTCTGCAGCGAAATTGAATTGAAAGGCCGGTGGTCTGAATTAGGAGGTTAAAACTTTTTCTCCAGTACAGAAGGGTACACAGTTGGAAACAAATACCAATTACATCTTGCTACGTCAGAGAATCTAGTAGGCACGCCGTACGTCGTTTATGTTCGGTAATTTTTAGAGACCTCCCCTATTTGGATAATTAACACTTAAATAGAATATATTAATATAATTATAGACACCTTTCCTGTTGTTAATTACTAGTTAGCTTGATCGTTAGTGGACTGCATAAATTATAAAAATATACTTGCCGCCAAAATAATTAATTATTAAATAAAGCTTTGAGAGCCATGGGTAATAAAATCCGCACTAGAATTACTGAACATCTAAAAACAACAAATTACACATCTATGTAAAGTAATTGACATTGCTAATTAATAAAAAATTACTTAAAACTGAAACAAAGCCGTCGTTATTACTGTTGTAAATAAACAATAATATTTGGAGCAACAGCATCTATAAATGGAGGCTTTCCAGGTCAACAAATTACCATAACACAGTTTCTTCTTCATCTTCTTCTTAAGAAATCTTTGCATTTGTTTCAAACTTTTCATCCATTCAACTCGTTGACAGAAGCATTCAACATAATCAAAATCAAATATTGTCTCAATCGTATGGGTTCCCAAATCTCAAATACATCTAACCAATTAAACATGCAAAAAGTTTATGAGCTAGCTCAGAGGAACATTTTTAATGGTGACTCGTTAGGTTTTCAAACCGAATCTACAAATGTCTTAGGAGAGCTAAAATGATGAAATCTAAATTGGATGATAATCCTCACGGACTTTATTATAGATGCCCGAGCAAAACAGTTTATGGATACTTCAAATGGTGGCTCTAAAAATGGATGATTTCAACAATTGAGCAATGTTTAAAGGGAATTTGGGTGAAATTGTGGATTGTGGTAACTTGAATGTTAGAAAAGCAAATGTGAAGGAAGTACAGACTATTATGAAGAAGCTACAAAAGTAAGGATTTGGAGAAGAGGAGGTGAAGATGATAATGTACTTAAATCTAGCTATATTTATGCTTAATTTAGCGAGCAAGAAGCAATATGCCTAGTGTGATTTTTAAAAACCTCCTCTAAAATTTGAGGTTGTTGCAAGTAAATGACCAAAATTGTTTTATTTGGCAAAAAAAAAATTTTGCTCTGTTTGGTTGCTATTTAGGTAGTTGGGGACATTGTTGACATTTCACAATATTGCCAAAGATTTTGCAAGTTTTTTTTTGCCTTGAGCACAATGGTTTGCCTTTTTAGTTACAGTGTTCTGACGCAAATAAATACTCAAACTTGCAAAAAGAAGCCTAGTTTCAAAATTGTTCGAAACCTAGTTTTAATTTTATAATAATACTCAACTGCTCTCTCGTTCAAGCTCATTTAAGCCTCCAGTTCAATTGAGTCTACTTACTGTGCTTTCTTCCTAATCTTCATTTCTGCAAAGCTATTTTACTTCTTGTTTAAGCAAATGACCATCCTTATTGTCCATAATATATCGCAGTGAGTTTCGCCGGTGACCCACAAGCACGAACCTTTATGTCGAATCGAATCAGATGTGAGCTTTTTGACCTCTAATGCACCTTCTCTACATACACACAACTTATTCACTTTAAGGCCACAAAAGAACACAATAGCACATAGAGTTAGAAAAATGACATTACCACACATTATTACCTTCATTACATTAGATTTCAGTCCACTAGTTTTAGACTTGTTCACCATTCTCTTAACCTCAGCAACCCCTTTTAGAATGTCTTCAAGCATCACATGCATTTGCAACATTGCCTTTGTGGACTCTATCCACTCTAAAGCCTTCAGGCAATGCAACATTATTGAGATCAATTAGTAATGTATACCTCCACCTCAAATAGCCATATTAATTGAAAGGGCAACAGTAGAATAACTAGTTAGGATTATCTTTGAACTCTGATATGAACATAGCAGCACAAACTTTGCATCCACACTTCTTGTTTGTTTTCTTGTTTGGTGAACTTCATCATATTTCCATTTGGCTTAGATCTCTACACCTTGTGATGCTTCTGTTATTCCTGCTACTACTTACTTCATTTGTGCATCCAGAAGCCATTAAGATAAGAAATGCAAACTGTTTATTTAAGAATTGTATGTGAGCTTTAAATTGATATACAAGCTTTTAAATAGGTACTAAGAGCCAACGATCATAATGCAAAATAATTATATATTCTTTTTAAGTTTGTAATTTTATCTTTTTTAGGATTTTAAGGAAATATCAATAATTTAAAGAGGATAAAATAGTCATTTTAGTTAGTTATGACATTGTAAATCTTTAGAATTTGCAAGAGCAAAAATGTCAAAAAAATAGAATTGTGATTTTTTTGCGCCAAGAATCTCAACTTTTTTTTTTTAATTGTGTCAGTCTATAAACTGTCACAAGAGACAATATTCTCTTTTTAAAGTTAACTAACGGTCAATGAAAAATTTAATTGATGGTAAAGGATTTTTTACGAATGAAACAATCTTGGTCATCTACTTACAACAACCTCAAACCTCAGTAGAGGTTTTTAAAAATTACCCAATATGCCTAAGAAATACTAGGTATGAAAAATGCATTATAGTGCAAAATCTAGTATTTTTATTATATAATATACTTATGGAAAAGAAATATAATGCATGTGTAATCCAATGTTTGAAATCAAGGTAGTAAAATAAATTTGAAATTTTGGCCTGATCAGAACACCGCGAAAAAATTATATGCTCGTTGTTTGAACTCCGAAATGTTTAAGAAAATTATTAGTTCACTAATAAAAACTATTGATTCACCATTTGGACTCCAGAATATTACAGAAAATTATTGGTTCATCATTTGGACTCCAGAACATTTCAAGAAGTTATTGGTTTGCCACCAACCCAATTTTTCATATTTTCTAAATTTATAGTTTAGCCTTAAAACTTTCAAAATTTTATATTGGCCTAAAATGTTATAAAACTTTTCAAATAAGCCCTCACTAGGATTTTAAACAATATTTGTTGATTTCAAAGTTTGTAAAACTTTTTTCAATTTAGTCCATAAATTTGAAAAACAACATTTTCTTAAGATCATTTTCCTTTAGGTACAAGGCCTTTATATTTTGAAAATAATGATGAATTTAAAATGTTATGAAATAATTTGAGTTTTTAGATGCTTAATATGCATACATCTAATCATACTACTTTTTCAAATTGATAGTATCACAACAAGAACACAAGTCCCTACTTAAACTAATTCTTCAATGCCATAAAATATTCAATTCATAATCAACAAACTAAAATAAAGAAGGAATTGAGTAATAAAACAAGGTAAAACCTATAATTTTTGGCTATTTAATTTTTAAATTCGTATGCATTTGAGCAATATTAAGAGCATCATATGTCATTAATGACTGAATTCCATCAGTAATACAAATAACAGTAGCCAATATTTAGAGTCTCAACAAGTCATCAACTATAATATTAACTGGATATGACAAAAACAAATAAGGCATACATGGCCTCAGTAAGAGTGTGAGTTTGTATGTACCACACAACCACAAAATGTACAAAAACGCTTACCTATATCTACGCCTAAGTGATAAAAAGATGTTACAACATCTTTTCATAGCAATGTTGTCACTTAACTAATCCCTTAAAAGAATTTCTTAGAAAAGATTAGCTTGACGTTTGGTATTTTTATTCGATAATTATAAAACGACGTTTCTAATGTCATTGGATGCTTTAACTCAACATTGGTCATCTTGAGTAAGTTGTCCTTCATGATCAAAGAAAATAAATTAAAATGTAACACATTTTTTGGAACTACAACACAAGTAAAACAAACCGGTGGTGTAATTAAACTTTACATATGCATTAATTTCAAAATAAACTAGACACAAAGTGCTTACTATTTTCATAGACACTGTTCTAAGTGCTATAATAAGACTAGCTGTGATAGCATCTTTATTCTTAAAGCTGGATATCTCTCATTGATCCTACATATAGATAATTAGATTATGTATTAGTTCTTCAATAAAACACCCCATAGCTTTATTTCTTTTAAAATAGTTGTTTTTCATCATCATCTTTTTTACCCTTAGTTTGGGGCTTACCAACATCTCTAATAATAATTGGTGGCAATAAGTTATTATGCAAGAGTAATGACCATCTACTTTCTTCTAGCACAAGATATGAGTAGTGATGATAGGCATTCTTGAATGCAATTTTCTTCAACAGAGGATGGACATATGACTTCAAAGGATTTGTTGTACCCAAATATAATAGATAATGCTCTCGATTCAGCCATTGCTTCTAATACTCTCCTCTTAACAAGTGGAGGCAGCTCATTTGCCATGTTTTTACCGGCTCATGTCTTTTATATACGAAGATCATAATCTTCTTTCTAATCTCCTCAAGAATTCTTACTATTGGCATACCTTTGAAGTTACTTATCTAATTATTGATGGACCCGGCCATATTATTTGTGATATGTGAGTAATTAGTTTGTATAGGGAAGCAATGTTTGGCCCAACATCTCAAAGGAATTTGTAATAGTCACCTGGAAGCAGCATGGCTACTATTATTAAGTTCAATGATAAAGCTGTTGAAATCCATTTGGTTTCTATTTCTATATGCTACCCAAAATTCTTTTTTAAGTAAGATTCCTAGAAATTTTTACTTGAAGTTTGCATATATGTGCCCGTAACAATGCCTTCTCATAGCTTAAAGAAAAGTCATATCTAGTGCATTCAATATATCTTTTTGTCTATTACTTATAAAGTACAAACCCTCACCATTTGCAGCTTATCTGATCATATAGTTTCTTTATAAACTAAACCCAAAACTTAGTGTTTTCAATTTCTACAACATTTATGTCATAGTTGGCACATGTCCCATTGCATGTCTCATTTATTCAAGGCTTCATTTTTTGTCGATTTTTTTGTGTTTTCAATGATTTTTCTTCATTACTCAACTCAAACTAAGTACTTTAAGAAATCACATTGTTTTATGAATGAAAAATAATAACATTTGCAACAAAACCCACTTTAATTTCGAACTTAGTTGATAAAATCAATAGATTAAAGGTTTATATTGTGTAAGAGCATAAATTAATTTTAATATTTTCAATTATGCAATGTTTGTTTGATAGAATTTGTTGATTTATTGGGAAAATTTACAAAAATAGCCAAAAAAATTAAGCATTTTTCAACTTTAACCCCCCCAATTTTTTTTATCAACATTAGCCAAATCACCAAATTATGGACAAAATTGCCCTCCTCATTCTCACGTTTCCCTTAAGCAAATTCTTCCCCCTCTCACACAAAATTTCATCACCGAAATCCCGTATACATCGTCGGCGGTGTAGATCGGCAGTGGAGGAAGTTGTCGGCGGCTGAAACAAGCTAAATCACGTTGAAAATCTTCGGCGATATCCAAAATCAAAGACAAAAATTGGAAACCCTAGGTGAGTTGTTATTGCCGTTGTTGTTGTTGTTGTTGTTGTTGATGATGTTGTTGTTGTTGTTGTTGATGTTGTTGTTGTTGTTGTTGTTGTTGTTGTTGTTTGGGTTGTTGTTGTAGTTGTTGTTTGGGTTGTTGTTGTTGTTGTTGTTGTTGGTGTTTAATGGCGGTGGTGGGTGAGATGCATGTGGGAAAGGGAAGGAAAGAGAAAGGGAAGAGAAATGGAAGGGAAAGGGAAGTGAAGGGGAGCATCCCGCGCGCGAAGCCGTGGCTGTCGCATGCGAGATGCCCGCGGCATGCGCATCTCGCACCCGCGAGGCCGCGACTGTCTACGCGAGATGCGCATGGCATGCGCATCTGGCGTGAGACCGCGCCTGTCGCACGCGAGATGCACGCAGCATGCCCATCCTCGCTCGCGGGATGAGCGTGTCGCGCGCATCTCGCGTGGCGACAGGCACGGTCTCGCGCGAGATGAGTGCCAGCCTGCTCGCAACTCGCGCGCACTTGGCGCAGCCTCTTGGTGCGATAGGCACCCCGTCGCACCAAGAGGCAACGAGCTTGGTGCTGCCTCTTGGTGCCTGTCGCACCAAGAGACAGCGTGATGTTTGGTGCTGCCTTTTTTTGTGTTTTTGTTCATAATTTATTAACATATAATACTTTTAACTTATACTAGATAAATGGGAAAATAAAAAATAGCATTGCATAACCCACCCGGACCAACAAAAGAATCGGGAATGATGAAGATACCTTATGCTGATCACTTTCCCGGGAGTATCACGGGTATGTGCAAATTAGATGTCGTTGTTAATGCCATCCAGGAAAAATTAACAACGCAACAGTTGCAACTGTTCAAAGACAATATATTTGGGCATTTCCTACAGTGCCGAAGCTATTCGTTCAGTGGCGTAATTGTACACAATATATTGCTTCGGCAAGTGTCCCATGGCGCTGGAAATGAAAAGAATGAGTTATGGTTTCAAGTTGGCGACCATTTGATACGGCTATCGATTGGAGAGTGGTGTCTAGTAACGGGACTTTGTTATGGCAAAAATGTCTTCCTGACGAAGCATAAAACAAGTCATCGATTACTTAAAAGGTACTTTGGAGGCAGGAATCGCGATATAAATCTTGGCCAGTTCGAGGAAATATTTATGAACTTACACTTCAAGACTATGGATGACACCGATTCGCTAAAAATTGCCATGTTTTACTTTGTTGATAGAGTGCTAAACGGAAGAAAAGATCATTGTCAAATCAATTTCAAGTTGCTTAATGAGGTAGATGACATAAATCACTTTCGAAGTTGTCCGTGGGGTCTTTGTCATGGGAAACAATATATAAAAGCATTGATAATGCATTGAACGGTAAAGCCAATAAATTTAAGAGGGCAAGCACAGAAAATCCATTGCATAGAATTGAGAAAAACAATTTTTAAGGCTTTACGTCTGCAGTGCATGTGAGTGAAGAATTTTTTTTTATAACTTAGTTTTGTTATAATAATTATTTAAATGACACGTTTTTTTACTTCACATCTTTCCTTGTTGAAGGCATGGATTTTTGAAGCAATTGGAGGACTACCATCACAGTGGGTGGTGAAAATTAGGAGGAATGGTCCTTAGATCGTGCGATGGAAGCCCGTGGCTTCTTCAAATATAAACTTCGGCGAAATCTATTCATACCTTAATGAGCGTCTTGTAAGTCATTTATATGTATATCTATATATCGCTGTTAAATAATAGATGGTTATACTAATAGAAAATTTAGTATTCTTTACGACAAGATGACACCATTTTCCAAACCCTCAAACCGGAAGCAAAGGAGAGAGCCACAAATTATTAGAAGAGTGTCGAGGATTACGTGCCATATTTCCCAAGTTGGGTTCGTAATGTGGGTATCCTTTACAGTATCATTGAAAACCGAATGCAAAGTCATTTATATGTTTGTGATTTTTGTATTTACTATTTTCTATTTTAATTGGTGCAGCACCAGCCTTCAATCAACGCACCATCCATTACAAGGCCAAACGAGGCGGATCATGACACCAAGAACCAAATAGGACTGCAACAGAGTCTTGTTGAGGATGACTGTGCTGCCGACGACCATTATGAATCCGCACACGATTCAGATGACAGAAATGAGCCGAAGGTAACTTCTATCGTCCTGAACATTTTGTTTCATCACATATACCTAATTTCAACACTTTGTCATTACTTTCTTATTTTGTAATAATAGGCAAGGACTAAGTTCCGCAATGATTATTTCGTTCAACGACTGGACAAAATAGAGTCTTCCATTCACGAGTTGAGGTCGGAACTTCATGCTGGACACAGTTCCATTAACGAACTGAAGTCAGAACTTTTGGCAGAACGCAGAGAAGCACAACAATATAGAGAAGCGGTCATGAGGTTTATGGCTTCGTTTGGCGCGAGTTCTTCAAAGGGCGCGTACGGTGATTCTCCATTTGGCCCTTCGCACACAGTGAGCAAGTTTCATATGCTTTTGTTATGTTATTATGATTTCAAACCCGAAATTATTTTAATATGTTCATCTCCTCAAAACAACAGGCCTTAAATGGCTCTGGACCGAACGTTGATGCTGGCTACGGTACACATACTGATGCTGGTAATGACGACGAGCACACCCCCATGTCGTTGTACAGTCTATATGGGGACATAAGTGGTGACAATGTACAGATATTCACGGAGGCACCTTCCGGCGTTAGTAAGTTTGGCCGTCCGTACCAACCGTCGTATATCTTTGGCAGTCCTTACTTCATTCCTCCTTTCAAGAGAGTTAGGAATGTGAGGCCTCTACTCGCACTCAACATTACGAACTATGAAATTGATGAAAGATCGAGTGTGGATATAAATCTGCTTAGGGGACTAGAAGATTCAAGGCTATATGAGGAGTTTGATCAGTGGTTTGCCGGTAAATTTTTTGTGGATCGGCCCATCCAATAGTCCCGAAATTACTTTGAAATACTCATGCGCAATGCTTCGATGGGGTGGCTTGGTGACGAGGTAAGTGTGTTTAATGGTCAGTACATTACAATATTGTTCATATTCCCGCTGGCATGGATTATGTTCTAAATTTTCTTAGTTTAATCCCTTCACGGCATATTCACACGTATTACCGCTCGATCAGCGAGAAGCAACGGCAGTTTTCAAATGCACTACCGCAGCATGTCACGCATACAGATATATACTTTTGGGCATGTTTACGAACTCTATAATCATTAACTATAATTTCGATGTTTTAAATATCTCGAAATATTATTAATTTTCTACTCATCGTGTAATAGGTGTTCCTAAAACAATTATAGAACAATGGTAGTTGTGATGTCCATTCATTAAAATATGGCAGTAATTTGAACTACTATATCGATGGGCAGGAAGATATCATGTCCAAACTGTTTACGGACGTCAATATGGTAAGAATTGTCACTCAATCTTATGGTAATTGTGTATTAAATATACTAATTTAGCATTTTTTTTATGTAGATATTCATCCCTGTGAATTTGGGCGGCGATCATTAAGTACTAGCTTGAGTGGACCTATGCGCGAAGAGGGTGCAGATTTACGACTCGTTGGTTACCTTTCGTGATGACAAAACATATTTGCGTAAATTCAAACCTTTTCAGGTCGTCTTCCCTCAATGGCTTCAAGATGTTGGATTCTACAACATTCAACCTGAGCTGCAGAGTGCCAACCCTTGGAAAGTAAGAATCGTTAAGGATGTGCCCCAACAAGAACCTGGAAGTGGTGATTACGGTGTATTTATGTTGATGTTTACAATGTATTTGATGTTCGGGCTAAAACTTGATTTTGATAGTAGCCACAGGCATTACTTCAGGAAGAAAATTGTTATAGATATATTCACAGGCGATATTGCCTTGTAAGTCATTGTATTGTGTTCAGACTTGATGTATAGATGTAGATTGTTTTTCTAATAGATATAAACTTTTGATATATTCATATATTTAGCTATAAGTAATTGTTGATCTACTTTAGTACTCATTATGCAAATGAACATAAAATAATATACCTCATTACATATGATTGTAAAATAAATTATAATAAGAGTTCAGAATCCATAATTAGTTACAATGATACAGTCAGTTTGGATTCGACACAATGGAATTTTTACAACTCTTGCGGTTATGACTTGGTTGGTTGCATCGACCGCATCTCACAGTTCTTCGGTTAACATCCTCACCGATAGAAGGAATTCTTAACTCTAGACGACGACCAGGTGGCGGTGCTTCGATCGGTGGGTTAACTCTGATTTCCTGAATTTCTTCTAGAATGTCCCAATCTGTCATGTCACCAACCGGCTCCACTGGTTCTGCATATACCATGACCAATGAATCTTTAGAGTAATAATCAGTGCAAAGACTTATGTAATCCACACAGGCGGTCAGACAAGCAGCAATTGCATGCGCACAAACAAGCTGATCGAGTTGGAATACTCTACAGGAGCAAGTTCTTTCATGAATGTCAACTATCCCTTCCTTCATACCTCCACCCAAAACATGAAATCGATGCTGAGACACAGGCCGAACGGTCATTCTTTCGGCCAAAATTCTCCTTTCGCCGACTATCTCATCTGCCCACGTCGTTAGCCGAGTGCTCATCGATTCAGCCACAATTTTTCTATCATAAAGAAATTTTTGCGGTTCCCTCATTAAAGAATTCACGCTTTCTGCAATGTTGGTGGTAAGTATGCTGTATCTCCTACCTTCAAATTCAGACCTTGCCCAATTACACGTACCCATATTATTCTCTAAGTAATCAACCGCGCCTGAGTGGAGCATCTACAACCCTTCAAGTTGTCTTTTAAATTCTTCGTGTCTATATGCCTTTGCTGCATTAATAAAGGCTGGCTCGAATTGATCCCAAATAGCTTTAGACATCCTGAATTTCGATTTAATATTGCCTTTGACATGGTAAAAACAAACTCCATGAGCAGC
The DNA here is from genome assembly GCF_022201045.2 of Citrus sinensis. Taxonomy (NCBI): domain Eukaryota; kingdom Viridiplantae; phylum Streptophyta; class Magnoliopsida; order Sapindales; family Rutaceae; genus Citrus; species Citrus sinensis. Next base: position 19,154,527 of record NC_068562.1, read on the forward strand.
AGTGTAAAATGCTTTTAAAATGGCTCTCTTGATGGCAGTGCATCGATCAGAGATAAATACTAACTCTAGCCTATCGTCGATCACTCCGTGTAACTTCGTCATAAATCATTCCCAAGCATTATTGTTTTTTGAATTCATGACCCTAATAGCTAACGAATACAGTTGATTATTGCCATCTAGACATGTTGCTACAAACATGCTTCCACGATATAGCCCCTTTAAATGAGTGCTATCTACAGCGATCACAGGCGTAATGTACTGTGTGAAGCCCTTAATGGAAGATCCAAGCGCAACAAAGTAGTATAAGAAATTATTATCTCCATCCGGCTGGAGGTGCGTCACTATGCCCTCATTCGCTTTGGTCAAAATGTGAGAGTATTTGGGAAGTAAGTTGTATGACTCAACAAGGTTCCCTCGTACTATTTCAAGACCGACTTCTTTAGCCCAATATGCTTGCTGATATGTTAACTGGACCCCGTATTCTTGCTGCATGTCTGCTCTAATGTCATTCAACGTGTATATCCATTTATCCTGAATAAATTTATCCGCGATAAGATGGCCAACAACCCGACTCCTAACTTGACGGTGGCCACTAGGCAAAACCTCATTAGAGCACGTATGAACATTGTCAACTCTTCTCACTACCCAAGGAACATTCTGCTCATCTGAACCTCTCGTTGCGCAAAGACACCAATTACATGATTTCGAAGAATAGTGAGCCTCAAAGCGTGTCGTTGTGGACCGTGCAATCTTGAAATCAAACTTTTCCCGCAAGGCCACTTTGCGCAATTCCAGTATTAACTCATTCTTCTCAGCGAACAACTTTCCCACACCAATGTCAGTAGAATTACAGCTTCTAACTAAGTCTGGAGCAACCAAGTTTGAAGGCAAAATTGGAGCAAGGCTCACCAGGGGATTAACTGTTGTCCTCCTCCTCGAACGGGCCATCGGAGGAATAGGTCGGTTGTCTTTATTGTTAATAGGAATATCATACTGATGCTCATCCTCATTATTGATGGAAATATCAGAATTACCAATGCCCCTATCATTAACTTCAGTATTGGAGTTCATGCCTTGCACACTATTGAACGGTTCCAAACAAGCATTAGCAGCTTCTGTGTTGTTGGTGTCATAATCAGGATCATCATAACTGCGGAACTCATTATTGTGAAATGGAGAGTAATGTTGCTCTAACGATGTCCCTAATGGTAACACATTTTCTTTAACATTCGCTAACGTAATGTCATTATCATCAATAATGTCATTGTTTTCGTTGACTGGTGAATAATGTTGCTGGAACAATATTTATTGTGGTAACACCTCTTCCTCAATATCGGGGACAGTCTCGTTTGCTCTAAACGAAGTTTCACTTTCCACAAATGGCTCAGGATTTTCAGCTGGAACTCGAGGATATGTAGTGACAAATATAGGGAGACATCCATAATTGACCACATCAGAGGCCATGTGTAGTACAACATTAACCATTTCATCATTAAATTTGTCCATAGGTAGTGAACATGCACGATACATTGTGTTACTAGACCTCAAAGTTGTCTTCATCGTCAAACTATATTCATTAGGATTTATCTGTAAAACTTCATACACCATTGCTAGAAATTGCTCAAACGTACAATCTTTCCGAACTAAAAATGTTGTATTCTTCGCATTCACGTACTCCGTACAACCATTTGCTAACGTCTCTCACCAACCGTCATAACATAATTGAAGTACAACGGAATCCATTAAACCTAAAAATTATAAAAAAAAAACAAAAGATATAAGATTCCACACTACAAAACCTAGTAAAGTGAATATACAGTACATTTATGTGGATGAAATGAAGTATACAATTTTGGATTTTCTTCGTCTCATCGTAAGCTTCGAAACGATATATTATACGTCTAAAACGGACACATGTAGCCCAAGTTATTACTTTTGGAAAATAGCTCAAATTTAGTGAGACATGCAGTGGGACATGTGCCTGTCTCACATAAAACCAGTGGGAACAAGTGAGACAAGCGCCTGTCTCACATAAAACCAGTGGGAACAAGTGAGACATGAGTTTGTCCCACTTGCCTGTCTCACATAAAACCAGTGGGTTTATATGTGTGACAGGTGCCTGTCCCACTTGCCTGTCGCACATATTTTGGTGAGACAGGCAAGTGGGACAGGTGCCTGTCTCACTTGTTCTGGGCTTATATTTTGCTCGATTTTTCAGGGTTTTCAATTATTGATTTTCATTTCTCAACTCAAACTAACTACTTTAACAAGTCACATTGTTTTGTTAATGAAAAATAACAACGTTTGCTATAAAAACTCACTTCAATTTCGAACTCAAATGATAAAATCAATAGATTAAAAGTTTAGGTTATGGTAAGAGTATAAACTAACCTTAAGAAGCTCTCCAATTGATAATTATATCTTCAATTATGTAATGCTTGTTTGATGAAATTTGTTAATTTATTGAGAGTGATGGAGTTTGTTGGGTGATGAAATTTGTTAAGTTGAAAAGAGAAAAGTAGTGGAAGTGCTGGAATTGCTGGAATTGAAAAGGAAAAAGTGGCATGCCTTTGTAAATTTGATGAAAGTGATGAGGGTAATGTAGTCCAAGAATAGGGTGTTTGGCTAGTTATGATAGAAAAAACGTTGGGGGGTTAAAGTTGAAAAACGCTTAATGTTTTTAGCTATTTTTGTAAATTTCCTAATTTATTGAAAGTGATGAAATTTGTTGAAAGTGATGAATGTTTGTTAAGTTGTTTATAGTTGAGAGCATATAGTTGTATTAGATTTTATCGAGTGGCATGCATTTGTAAATTTAATGAAAATGATGAGGGTAATTTAGTCCAAAAAATAAGATTTTTGGCTAGTTATGATAGAAAAAAAATTAAGTGGGTTAAATTCAAAAATGGCAAAAGTTTTAAGACTATTCTTGTAAATTTCCCTTGCACGATTCTGGCCCCAAAAAGATACCTAGAACCCAATTGGAATTGTTTTTGGAATGCTCAAAATTTACTTTTAAAAAACAAAAAAACTAATTTTACTATTTAGTAATTGTTTTTAAAAATTAATTTTTATAAAATCACTTCATCTTATAGCAAATTTTAAGAAGAAAAAAAGAATAGTTTTCAAAATTTGATTTTGAAAATCAATTTTATACTTAATACAATTCTATATATATTATCATATATATTATAAAAATCTAAAATTACTCTTATTAATTAGGAAATAAAATCATTAACTTTAAAGATTATTATTATTAACAATTATATTCAGCTAACAAAATAAAAAAAAATTAATAATATAAAATATTTATTGTAGCTATCAATTATTACATATACACAATAAAAAATATTTTATATACATGTTTATAAATGTATCAATAAATTTCATCCAACATTATATCAAATTCAGTTATTTACATTTATTTTTACAACAGTTTAACAATAAAATTTACTAAATATATACTATTATTTTTAAAATTTACAACACTTTTAAAAATAAATTTTACTAAATGTTTAACTTATTTTAATAGATGATTATTTCTATAATACAGATAATCGCAGTTATTCTAAAAGTTACAACATTACCAAACTAACCCTTAGGTAGTAATTAAATTGCCTTTCTACAACTTATGGATGGAACCCTAACATATTGACATTTTAAAAATACATATTCCTAGTAAAATTCACTGGTTTCTTCATTTTCCAATTCAATTGTCAATTAGGTCCAAAATTTGCACTTGTTCCACCTTCCGAACAGCTTTTTTGGCTTAAATCATAATGCAAGGGACTACTTGATACGCGATAAGTCTATGAAGCTAACTCATATTTTACCCAAACTTGAACTTATTGCAAGTTTGAGACCCCCACCCAATACACAGAGCTCAGCTAGATACATGGAACGAATATGAGCCTTCAGAGCATTGCAAAATTTGAAATGGCAAAATACAATACAAAAGCAGATACATTTCCTTTCTCGCTGGTGTGCATATGGAGACCAGGAGAAAGGAATGATGAAATAATTTTATTAGTCTAAGAAAATAACCACCAAAGCCACAATTACAGCAGGTTCAATAGACGTGGGAAAAATGGTTAGTCGAAATTTATTTCTTCTCACATAAATCTGCTGAAGCTTGTACATGAGACTAGTCTGCATCAAATTGATCAGCGACAACAATGAGATTTATTTTGATAAATAATACATGACAAGGACAGTGAGAGAACAAACTATACATTAGCTCAAGGTTCGGAACATTTAACCCATAATATCAATTTACCATCCTAATTTATGGTATAAAATCTCTATCATGAAGGAAAGTTAATTTTGCTAATAAGCTTGCACAAAGGATGAAAGAATAAAAAGCATCCACTGAGAAATTAATCTGATTAGGCTTTAGACAGATCTATTTGTTCTAAGTAATTAGCAGAACAAAGACCAAACCATCAAGGCATTTACGGGGTTCAATTTGAAAGACCAACAACAAAGGGGCAAAAGCCACAAGTAAAAAAAAGGAAAAAAAGTCCATCTGTTTCAGCAGTTGTAGCCTGTTCAACATAGAAAAACCATGTTTTGTTGCTCTTGACTTGAAAACTTTATAATTCAGTTTCAGTTTCATTTTATCCCACCAACCATGACATAGTCTGAAAAATTCAATTCTCATGCTTGAATGATGTTTCATCAAATCAAGCTACTTCAAATGTGTATGGAAATCAAACAGCAAGAGAAATGAAAAAAATGGAATAATTTTGGAAATATTGGCACTACTGCAGGTTTAGGTTTTCTCATTCAACATGGCCAAATTCGTATAACGTAATGTTATAAAACGTTGATCATACCTGAGCGATTATGGAATTGCCTCTATAGATGGTGCAAGATTTTTGAAAAGGGCTGCCTTTCATTGTGAAATGAGAGGCTGAGTCTTCAGAGTTTTCATCGACAAGGAATACCTCAAACTCAGTTCTTGTAAGTGTTTTCATTGTCCTGTTCACTTTGAATATCAGCTCCTTCTCCTCACCATCATCTCCCTTAAAACCTTGCCACAATCCCTTCTACAACCAGGAAAGAAATCACATTACTTGTGGTTTACTCTGAAAAAATAAATGACAATTATATTAGAATCAGTGAAGTCTTACAAAAAGAAACAAATTCAGATGCATGGACAGGCCTACTTAAGCATGAAACAGGAGAGCAAGTCAATCATTTCATGTCTTTAGTTTATATAAACACACAATGGTCTGAGGGTCCGTTTAGTATTGAGGTGCTATGGTGGTAAACATAGCTCTTAAATAATAATTTTGACAGAATTAGTAAAGATATTATAAGTAGTTCATCATATTTATATGTGAGATAAAAATCAACTCAACTTCTACACCACAGTAACAAATGTTTGCCAAATACTGTAGCTTTTGAGGTACTATTGGCCAATCACAATAATAGGACATCAAAATGCAATCAAAATCCAAACTACACATCTTTGGCAATAACCAAACATTCCAATTTCACCAAATTTAATAAATATATTTTTTTTTAAAGCATTGCCGCAAAGGGACAAAATCATGCTCAAAGGGTTATATTTTACCAATTGAACCAACTATCACCCATAAAAGATTATCACACTTTTATATAAAGACAAACAAAGCCAACTATACTCAGAGGCATTGTCAAAAATTTATAGGAACAGAAAATAAGCACGGTTATCAATGATCGCATGTCTTACACTCTCATTACTCAAAAATACTAATCTTTAATTAAAAGGCAATATATTATGAATAAATAAATAAGATAATAATGTTATTTGGAACAGTGAACAGACAATAAGCAGAAGAGCAGAACCCTTTGGCTAAAATAACGTCATTTATTTCCTCTTCAGGTGAACTTTAAGCGGTGAAATTATCAAATTGATCTCTACAGTTCACCAGAAGTAACAAACTAGTCTACAAATTTACCTTTTTCTTTTTAATAATTTGTCCCATCTTCCAACTTTGTAAATAATAAGTGTAATGCTAACCATTACAAATTTGTCATTTAAAAAATAAGGCTAAATAATGTGGTATTCATGATTAATTGATAAAAAAAATATAATTAATCCACTTGAATTTTGTATCGAATTACTATGAATTAGAAAAAAATTTAAAATATTTTATACCTATCATTACTCGAATGAGAGGAGTATACTGATTTGTGACAACAAATAAATTTAAATACCTATTTACTACTTCGACAAACTATAGGGACTAATTTGATAATTTTAAAAAATTAAAATTTAATGAAAAAAATGAGAGAGAAAAGGAAAGAGAAAGTCTTTACGTCTTGGCGATAGACGGAAATGAGAGGATTTCCCGCTGAATCAACAACCACCACTCTTTTCCTCCGTTGTGATGAATTTGATTTTGACTGATGCTGAGTACGATTGACTCTGTAAATAACGTCACCGGATGAATCAGCGAACCCGATATCGCCACGTGTAAGGCCGGGATATTTCTTGGAGACGAACAGATCAACAGGGATCGGCGAGTTCGCCGTGTATATAGGACCAGAAGCAGCCATAAATAACAAATATTGATAAATTTAATTTAATTCATTTGAGTTTGATTTTTTTTATTTTTTAATGAATAGTAAATAAGGAGAATAAATAGAAAGCGAAAAAGAGCACAGTGGCTGGCTTTATTGGAGAATGGAGATGATGGGAATCAGGTTCGTTGGTTGGACTTCGCCAGCCGGCTTCAGCTTGCTTTGAAGAGTCTCTGCCTGCACCGCATGATCTGATGGATGGAATATCAGCTTTTGTTTCCCTTAAAAAAAAAATTGAATAAATGTGAATACAAATATTTAAATATAATAGTGTCTTATTCATTTTATAAATTAAAAAAATTTTAAAAATTTATTTAATTTTTTTTGTAAATTAAAACAAAAGATATTCAAAATTTTTTAATTTAACAAACAAATATAGTTGGAAGAGATATTTTAAAAATATTTATTTATTTCTTATTTAGAATCATATTTATTTTTACTTAAACTTTTTTCATTTAAATAAAAGTTAAATTTATTTTTTATTTAAATGTAAATAATTAAAAATTATATATAAATTAAAAATTTAATGTAAATAAGTTTAGAAAAAATCTAAAATTAATAAAATTTTCGACTTTACACGTTTAAATAAACATTAAGAAGAAAAATACAAAAACATAAAGGAGTTCTGCTATTTGAACTTAGAGAAGACAGAGAGAAGACAGAAATGATTTAATAAACCAACAAAAATGTGAGCCCACACTAAATTTAAAAAAGGCGCGTGAGTAGAGTTCTGCTAAAGGAAAATGACAAGCACACTTCGGCTTCTATTATGATGGGCTTGGCTCATTTCTAAGCCCAAGACCTTTTTTAAAAAGTTTGATTCGATGTTTGCTTTCACATTTTTATTTATTTATTTATTTATTTTAGCATTTGTGATTTATCATGTTTCTTAAATAATGGCCGTTTCAGTAGTATGGTAGTTAAATAATCTCAATGGATTAGGTAAGGCAGTTATTATATAATTGTTCAATTTTCTGCAATTTTTTTCCATCTCTACGTGTAAATAACTTATCGTTTTAGGTTATGTAATGCTTCAACGAATTGCTTGCTGCAGGCAACCAGCAAAAACATCATGTTTTATGAATTCTCCCTTTACAGACCTTTATCGAGTAGATGTAGCTTCTCATTTCATTCGTGTGTTTGGAAGCTTTTTAAGAGAAAATAATTTCAAAATTCAGAATCCAAATTGTTTTTAATTAACGTATTAACACAACACTGCATTTTTCTTTAGAGTTTACTTTTTGTTGAGATAGTTCCAATGCTTTAGTTTATTATATTTATTCCCCTTACAATATAAAAATTTTAGTTTTTTTTAAAGCACTTTTTATTTTATTTTTCTAGGCCATGCAATATACTCAACTACGTATTAATTCATTTCTTATGTGTGATTATTACATCTATGAATACTATGTGTACCTTGGGACTTCTTCATCATTAGATGGTTATATTTTATTGACTTTCTAACTATATGACAATGCCCAAACCATAAGGTATTGTGACCGGACACCACATTTAATACTATACTTTGAATCTAACTTGGTAATAGAACTCATCACTTGCAAACTCAACCGACTGAGCAAGACCTCAAATATGATACTTGATTGAAGTTCAGTGTGCTTCTTTTGCAACAATAACGAGCTGCACGTCAATCAAACAGAAATGATCCCTCCAATTACGAGCTCAACTTCATGGCCAAAATTTGTCAATAAGAACATCACACCAATCACCAATCACCAATCTTCACCACCACTATAGCCCCCTCCATAGTCATAGTAATTGTTCCCTCCATCGTCATAGTAATTGCAATGTAAGCATTGTCATCCTCAAAATTGTCATAGAGACCACTATGAAAATCATCATGGTCAAAATCATCATAGTAAATCTCCTCTCCGGAAAATTGCTCCAAATCTCTTGAAGCAAATAATACTACCACTCTCACCTTCATTGTATGATTCATCAAAGAATTGATTCTCCACGCCCTCTTCCAGTCTTTCTCTTCTTCCTACAGCTCATGAAACGTCTGTCTCATCTGGATAACCCATTTGTGGACTATCTTGAGCTGAAAGCACAAATAGATGAAATCAGTCAAATGGCTACATCTTGAAAGTTAGATCAAAAGGAAGAATAAGAACTAGAAGTTATGATACCATTTGAAAATATATAACAGCCACTCTCTTCTCTAAAACAATTGCTCTACATCTCTAGAAGCATAATTTTCTGATACATCAGCAGTTTTACTCTCCATTTGCACTTCTTGCTCTAACTCTCCTCATCAGATATCACATTTGTATAAACATTCCATGAAGTACATTCAGCTGAGAACAGCAAAAGATAAACTAGTCATATAGGGGCATTTTGAAATTTAAGGCAAAAGGATGAGCAAATTTAAAAGTTATAATACCCATTCAAATCTGCTTCATCATTAGACATCTCATATGGATTATCATTTCATGGATTATATTCAGCTTAAAACAATGAAAGATGAAGAAAGTCAAATAAGGGTACTGTGAATATTAGAGTAAAAGCATGAGCCGAAACTAAAGGTTATAATACCATCCAAATCTATTTCCTCATGAGACATCTGTTATGAAATACAGCCCCTGTTAACTCCTTCGTTAATCTTAATCAGACTGGTAACTTAACAAATCTAATTAATTGTAAAAAGAATTAATGACACTGGATCAAAAGAACAAGAACAAAGAACAAGATTGCAAAAGAAAATGAGAAATCAGAAGAAAAAAAGGAACAAAGCAATATTACGTGGTTAAGTACCTACATTCACAGCTGATAATATCCTTTGGGCTTGAAGCTTTTATTAATGAGATTGATTACAACAATTCTTGAGGTTACAGAGAACAAATATCTCCCACTCAGAATTTTCTAGTTCTATCTCAAATGTAATCAAAATCTCAAAATCTCTCTTCCAGGTGCTGCACCAGCCAGCTTTGCTTCTTTTATACTTAATCCAGAAGCTTTTAGGACTGTTCTAACGACTTAACCACCAAGGGCCCCACACTCGCCAGCTCATCAAGCCACCTCAGCATTATTGTTTAACAGAATATAACGAACCTCAGTTCACAACATCTCATATATAGGTAATCATTTATTAGCTTCAGCTGAGAATACCAACAGATCATGAGAGCACCGACAGATCAAGAACGACAATTAGGGGCATTTTGAACTTTAAAACAAAAGTATGAGCAAGAACTAAAAATTATAATACCATTCAAATTCTCTTCATCATCAAACATCTCATATGGGTAATCATTTCCTGGTTTGTCTTTAACTGAGAACACACAAAAATGAAGAAAACTCTATAAGGCCATATTGAAATTTAAAGTGAAGGGATGAGCAAACCAAAAGTTATGAAGATAATCTTTAACTGGAAGTGCCAAAAGATGAAGTTAGCTAAATGGATATATTGTGAACTTAAAAGCAAAAGCATGAGCAAGAACTAAATGTTATAATACCATTAGAAGAAATACTACTGCCATTCTCACTTTCGCCTTCTGATTCATCAGTAGCTTTACTTTCCTCTTGCTCTTCCTCAACCTCTTCCTCATCAGAAATCTCATTTGGATAAACATTTCTTGGATAATTTTCAGCTGAGGACACCAACAGATGAAGACAACCAACAGATGAGAAGAATTAATAGTTCTAATACCATTCAAATCTGCTGCATCACCAGACATTTCATATGGATAATCATTTCGGGCATTATCTTCGGTTGAGAACACCGAAAGATGAAAGTCAAATAAAGAACTGTGAACTTTAGAGCAACGGAACATTCAAATCCTCTTCTCCATCAGACATCTTATTTGGGTAATCGTTTCGTGGATGATCATTAACTGAGAACACAGAGAAATGAAGAAAGTTAAGTAGGGTCATTCCAGAATTTAGAGCAAAAGGAGCAAGAACTAAAATTAATAATACCATTCGAATACTTCTTCTCATTTGGATAATCTCATTTGGATAATCATTTTATGGATTGAAAAATAAAAATTAAAAAAATTGAAAAGTCAGCAGATGAGGAATAAATTTTCATAATACACTGTGGGAATAATGGTTCAGCGAACCAAAAAAATGACAGCAAGCCACTTTAAGAAAACATTTCAATGATTGAGCTACAAGCAAAATAGAGCTACTTAGCTTCTAAGGATTGGGTTAACTACCATTGCAAATAGATACAATTGAGATCAGAAACAGCAACAAGAAATCAGGAGTTAGGAAAAGTACTATTAAAACACATCAAACTCAATTTAGAATGCTAAAAGAAATTGAAAAACTATAAGCCTGACAAACTAAAATATTATTTAAATATTGTCTATAGATGAGTATAGTTTTTCAGGGAAGCACTATAGCAGACTATATATATATATATGTGTGTGTGTATAGATACAAAAAGTTTGCTGATGGATTTCTATGTGAAATACACCAATAATGTCGATCTTTACAATGAAACTATTAAATAGAGTTTGGATTAAACCAATCCAAGAATGATTCAAAGCAGGCTATAAATAAGAATACAATCTGTGTCCAAAGGAGAAAAACATTCTTGCATTATCATGAAGCAGCAAGTTTTAGACTTGCTACCTAAATAAACATATGCTTAGTCTAAATTTTCTGGCTCCAGACAAGTGGTGGCGATCATGTCTGTGGTGTAAAGACTAAATTAGAAATGCCTCCATATCATCTACATTACCGTGGATTGAAAGTGTACTAAAAAAACATAGCCACTACGGAGTTGTTGAGAGAAGTAAATACTCAATACTTACATTATCTTTCTTAAAAGCATGCGTAAGCTCTTCACTCTTTGTTTTATCATTATGCCCATCAGCAACAGAAGCCTGCTAAAGAAACAGCACAAAATAAACAGTTATGAACATATCATTAGCAGGTATAATGGAAAAAATGACAGACGGACCGAGCTTATTAAAGCCCGAGAAGATCGAAGCAAAAATAGTGACTGATAATTTTAATGAGTTTTACGCATTTTTCAAGTGCAAACAGTAAAAATAAAATTAAAAATTAAAAAATTCAGTCCCAATATCCTCATATCCATTATGCCCAAACCACTATAGAGCCTAAAATCCATTATCTTCTAAGTCAATTCCCAGGCCCAAAATCCCTAAATCCCTTGAGCCCAAACCACTCTAAAGCGACACCCATCAACACCATTCTAGCTTCTTCACTTGTCTTTCACCATGTAAGTGTATATATATATATTTTTTCTGTTTTGGTATTTGATTTGCTTGGTAATGGCCTAATGGGTGATGGGGTAATGGGGTCATGGGTTAAGGTCTTTTCTCTCAGTCTCAATATCCGAAATTTGCCAATATCTTCTTCTAAGTTGTTGTTTTCAACCTTATCAAGTTCTCCAACTTCGTGGACTTCTTCCAAGTTCCAAACTTTCCATTGCTACGTAATAAACATCACCCGTATTGAATGTAAATAAATCAAAATTGACACAGCAACAAACAGCCTACATACTAAAATCAAATGCCCATTAAATAAACAAGACCCAAATGTAGCATTTATATTGATGAAAATCAAGACCCAAACCAAATGTACTTGAGCATGATACCAATGAAAATACTACGAACAAAAGGACCTGTCTACCTTACAGATTCTGTAAGTAACGGACATGCAATCTCAATCGTTGAATGTGGATACATAAAGATGGAGGGTTGGGAACGGTCAAAAAAATAATGGTAAAAAATAACCTATAGCATGGGAAACCGGCTTTAATGGTTAATGTGCAACAGGATGTGAGAAGTAACAAAAGACACGTGGCTGGAGAAATATACAGAATTAATTGTATTTCAATTAGGTTGGTGTCAGTGAAAAAAGACACTTTAGGTCATTCCTATTATAATTGAATTGGAAAAGCTAATGTCAATTTTACTATAATATCGGTGAAAATTGGTTGGAGTAGTACAAAGATCAGCAGATTGGCTAGGGGAAATATTGGCGAAACGATAACCAGCAAAGATTTCATTTACAAGTATGAAGAGACCAGCGAAGGGGACATAGTGGAGGCGAATTGGTGACTATAGAGGCGAAATTGTATAATTGATATTATAAATGATGGGTTGTTCGTGGGTAGATATGACTAAGAAATATGAGAGATATATCTGTGAATCCAACGGTGATGATGACAGTATGGTTGCATCAGATCTGAAGCAGTTTGCTTATACTGGTGAAGAAGCTGAACCTGGTGCAGCCCAGTTCGAAAACAGTGCAGACGGGGAGGAAGGAACAAGTTGTTATGGTTTTGTTTCGTATTTGCAAGCAAACTTAAGTCAATATGTTATAAGTAGTTAGAATAATGGTTGATAAACGAAAATTGGGTTGCGTTTGTCGAATTTGTTATAATGGTTGTCCATTTCGAAGCAGTCATAAAATAAGCAGCGTGTTAAATTTCGAAATTAGGAAAATACAATGTAATGGAGTAAAGACAGAAGAAAGTGTTGAAATGACTCAAGAAATGTAAATGTTATTTTTAAGTGGAATGATTATTTATATGAAGTGGAGATGCAGTTTGGAAGATAAAGGCAAATGATGAGAGAGCTTGTATTACTAATGAGGTGAGAGTTTGATGGTAGAAAAAGAAGCTTTATTTATTTATTATATTAATGAAGTAAAATAATGAAATAACTAGTTTTGTCAACTGATGTATTACGACGTTTAATGAACATAATGCAGATGCGCAAAGAAATTGGAACGGCCTTCAAGAATCTGCACCCTGAGGTTAAGTGCAAGTATATTGGTGGAAGGCACAGAGGAGTTGGTGTGAATTGTAACAATGTGAAGTATGTGTCTAGGTGTGTGCCGGAGCGACTGTCAGCCATGGTAGCTAATCTGATGTCAGCACAAAGAGATGAGGTAAGTTCAATTGGATTTGGGAAATTAAATGAAATGAAGTGTGGGCGATTGAATAGAAAACTATGTGAGTGGTTAGTAGAGAGGGTAGATATGGCCAGATCAATTTTGAATGTTCATGGCACAGAGTTGGAGCTGCGTTTGCATAGTTTTGGGTATATAATGGGAATATCTTATGGAGGATTGAATGTGGAGTTAGATGGGAACATGGAAGAGGTGTCAGGATATTTAAAACTGTATAAATCAAATAGTAACGGAATACATATAAAAAAGTTGGCTGATATCCTACGTCACCAAAACGTGGCTGATGATCAATTCAAGGTGACTTTCACGCTATTTGCTCTATGTTCGGTGCTGTGTCCTGCAGGGGGAGTGCACATAAGTTCGTCCTTTTTGTTCGCTTTGAAGGATGTGGAAAGAATAAGGTCAAGGAATTGGGTGTCATTTTGCTTTGGGAGGTTTATGCAAGGCATAACAAAATATAGGGAAGAAAAACTGTCATATATAGGCGGTTGTCTGCTATACTTGCAGGTATTTGTTAGTTGAATAAAAGGGGGATTTTTTATTTTTTATTATTACGTGATATCTGGAAAAAACAGATAGAAAGAATTGTTCGCGGCTGTCTTTGATGATAATTACGGTTAATAGAGAATGCAATGTTATATGATGTTGTAATTATGTCAGTGTGGTTTATTATATGATGGGGGAGGTGAAAGAGTAAAGGATATAAAGTACAAAAAGAGGAAGTGTAATCATTAAAATGAAACCGACGTGTTAAATGAATGTTGTTTTGCAGATATTGTATATCAATTCTTTACTATATGTAAAAATAAAACGAGACCCCACATTATGTCCAGTAGTTTTATGGGATGCTAAGGAGATTAGAAGATTCATGAAGTGGTTGAATAAACAGGGAGGCATTGGGACTGACAAGGTATGGTTTATGGTTAAAACACTTATAGTCAAATGATGATTGGAATAAAAATTTTGTAGCATTTGTATAGGAAATAAAAATTGACGCGTTCCATTTTTTAGCAAACGAGTTTTGTAAAAAAAACAAGATCGTTTTGTAGTTGTGTTAGGGCTGAATTAATGCTTGAATCCAAATAATGGATAAATTTTAGGGAAAAATAAATGGGAAAAAAAGAAAAAATATATTGATAAAAAGGTATGGTGGAAACTTTGTTATAGTATAAAGCGATGTTGATTTCGAGAATCAGGTGAAATTCAGTAAACGATATGAATATTAGGATACATGAGTAGAGTTTATATCAATGAAAAAAAATATATATGAGGTGTTAGTGTACTATGATTATGAGATGTACGAAAAAGGGTGAACATATATTGGGTGAAGACCAAAAAAAGGCTCCAACAAGGGATGTTCATGGATACTGAGGACAGTATCAATGTAAATATACTCAAGAATAACGCCAAGTAGTGGTAAACAATGTCCATGTTATTATTCATACAGGTGGTTATGCGTGAGAAAGCAAGTGATGGAGTGACAAATATTGGCGAAAAAAGGAAATTCGACAAATTGTTGCATGCAATCGAGGTAGCCAATTGGAGCTGGTTAGAAGAAGGATCTTCGGTAGAGCAGCGCAGAAGTGATGTAGAAGAGGTGAAGGACAATAGTTTTGACATTGTTAGATGTAGCAAAGAAAAGAGCGCATGTTGTAATGTATGCGGGGAAATCGAAAATATCGCAAATGAAGAAAATGATAATGAAGTCTCTAACTGTATTCATGTGGAAGGGTTGGAATGTTGCGAATATATGTTTTAGGGAAGAGCTACCGATTGCATCAGAGATAATGGATTGGAAGGGGATAAAGTATGGCAGAAGTACGCAGTGGACGGTGAAAAATGTTATCATCTAGTAGATGATGAGACAACATTGGAGGAAGCGATCAGTGTCACCCATAAATATAAAAACAATGAGGCAATGGTATTGTGTTACAATGAAGAGAAAATCACATATGTTTGAATGATTCATATGCATAATGTTAATTTAAGATTGGTATGTAAGAATATGTGTTTGACCAATGTAGGTATCTATGAGGGTGGACAACATGGAGGCTCTGTTGTTGGTGAAGAATGACAGTAATTTAGCCGTGGGAATGCTGTTTGGGATGGTAAATACGACAGACAAAAATGAGACAACTGGACGTGCTCCCATAGGCCATTTAAGGGTTGGCCCTTTTGTTGTGGCGACTCTTGTGTCAGTTGATGAGATGAAGTTGATCGATTATATGATGAATGAAGACTTAGATGAATGGTAATATGATGCCGATCTTATGTACTTGATCATATTTGTGTCATAGTATGTGGTGAATATAAACGTGAAAACTGAAAATGTGTGTATTGCTTAGTTATTACAATTTATGATACTAGGAATTATAATCCATTGGTATATTTGTGTTTAGTAGGGTGATGGGTTAATTTGTTTGGCAGTGAACCACTGGTACACACAAAAATTAATTGGGTTACCAGGAAGGAAATGTTGACGCTGTGCCCTAAAATATGTATTCACAAGAGGTGAGGAAGTCCCTGAAAATCTGTAAGTGGCTTTCAGATTTGTTATATTTATGATTCAATGGCCCTAATAATCAGTAATGGTTATGTAGATAGTATCTGTTGTGGCCGAGACCCTAACAAATAGTGAAAGGCGAAAAGTGGAGGGTAGTCATCGTTCCTGGTTTATGCCATCATATTTTGATGTATGTTATGCAAATTTATGGTTATATTAAAAGAAAAGTGTTAGACTTTCTTTGGTATCGATTCATTTATTAGGACATGATGTTTATATGTATGCAGCAAAAGATTTTAGTTGAAAGAAATGATGTATCATGCCTAGGAATGGGTACGCGATTCAAAGAATGCTACATGCCGGAATTTGGGTGGTGTCAGAAGGTAATTATGTACAATAGAGTGCATTATTTGAAGAAAAATGCAGCTTTATTGATTATATCATTAACAATATAGTTTGAAACAGATATTTATTCCTATAAAAAATGAGCCTTCACACTGGTACCTGATGTTGGTGGATATAAAGTGAAAGTGTGCAGAGATATGGGATCCTATCCCATATGAGGGTAGGGATATTTCTACTGTGAAGGAGGCAAAGTTAATGGTAAGTGTTTGATATGTTTATCTGTAAATGTTATTCATTGGTTATTTGGTTTATAAAGTTATAAAGTAAAATTTTCCCTTGTTATTGGTGCGATGAGACCGCATGTTTCAGTCTAAGGCAAGTTAGTTCAGAGATGATGACTTACAATCACAGTATGTGAGAATACAAACAATTGTGTTATATATGCGGGATAGTGAGTGGATATTGAAGGTGGCGAATATTGTATCATTAAGCAACAATTGTTATATTTATTGACAAGTTTATTTTGTTGACTTGTTGCTAATGATTTAGTTAAGAGCGTTGGACGACGTTTTAAAGGAGGACAGGAGACTGTTGTATAGAGTGGATTTTCGGTTTCAGGATTTCCATGTACTAACTGGTAGAGTTTTAATGCGGCAGTACAATGCGTATGATTATGGACTTTTCATGATATCATTTATGGAGAAGCATGATAATGAAAGGGAATTGAATTACATGGTTAGTTCTAGTACTGAAAAAAAATTCATTTACATATAAACATGAATTGTAATATTTAGATACACAATATATGACAATATAATAGAAATGAACTAAATTCTTTGTTGATGGTGACCAATGTTACGTTTATTGTACTGTCCGCAAGTGTGACCGGAAGTTCAAATATATTTTTCTTTATCCTTTGGCAGAATGAATCTGATGAGGCTCGGAAGAATTTGGCACTGAAGTTGGTGATGTCTGCCAGTAAAAGGGTAAAGGATAAAATTATGCATAGTGCCCGCAGCTATTACACAAGGATTGAGAATGCAGAACAAATGCGAGATGAGTAATATCAGAAGAAGTCTCGTGAGAAGTGTTCCCAGTCAAAGTGGAAGGGTAATGGTCGACGACGGTAGTTAGGTTAATAATGAATGATATGTTTAGTAAACGGTCTATTATATTTAACTTAAGGTAGAAAAGCAACAGTTAGTGAATTGACAGACCAATTATGGGGGTACATTAGTAATAGCTATATGTTATTTATATTTTAGTAGTTCACAATAGTGTAATAACGAACAATTACCAGTTTGTACATAATAAGAATTATCAAAATTGTTACTGAAATTGCTTGTCTGAATGAAATATTTGGCCTGTACCTGAAATATTGTTCACGAATTTTAAATACGTACAAACATGAAGTCATTATAGCAGCTGCAAACAAACTGAAGTGGTTGACCAACATGATGAATAATCACAGGCAGAGAAAAGCCACCGTCTATTTTGCTCCATATTTCCATACACATTTACATAAATATTTTGTTACTCGTCTGTTGTGAGAACGGGATAAGACATGGTTAACGTTTGTGAAGGTACGATTCCTGATGCCTCTGTTATGTGCACCACATAGGTGATTACCACGGTGAGAAGTTTGTTGAATAGATTTCAGTAGGTGGCAAAGAGTGGCCAAATTCAAACAACGTTTCTTCCATTTGGTGCTCATAATCCTGTAATGAGGTGATACCCATTAGAGATAGGTCACATGCCTCAAACAATACACCAGTTTGGGAGTGTTGTATCAACGAGTTTGAACGTTGTGAACATCTGTGATCTAAGATACCTTCAGGACTCAACTGAGACGGAAATGAGGCTGTACGCTCTACACAGGTCAAGTCGACTGGAGAAATAGGTGCAGTCAAGTTGTTGGAAATGTTCACATCGCAATGGTTTGCAGGTGTCAATGTTGTGCATGTTCTTACTGTGTGTCCAGGCTGGCTACATCTACTGCATTTTCGACTTTGCTTTGGGGCCCTAGTTTTATTGTGGGTCGCTGATCCTTTTGTCAGTACAATGAGAGGGTCTTCTATCCGATTATGTTGGCTGATAGATTCGATTGATGTGAAGTAAGAAGCATGAAGGCGCAAATTAAGCTGCTGAATATCCGTAATTGTTGCATTGTACGCTTCTAGGCTATGGGCAGCAAATTTGTGCAATGTTGAACATATGGCATGCAGACAACCAATCCTTGCTTGTTTGCTCATGTAGTGCTACCCTGGCTGGTTGGCTCGAGGTAATGTCGCATTGATTTTCGCTTGTTTCATCCAACGAGATAGTTGCATACTTTCTGGAATTTGTTTACCGTCTTCGGTTTTAAATACTAAAAAGGAATGCGCACACGGAATTCCCTTACTTTCAAACAACTTGCACTGGCAAGAGGCAAGGAGTGATGGTGGAATATAACTTCCCATTCTTTATTTGGCTTTTGAAACTCCCTGATTCGGTAAGTTTTGCTATTTATATCAGATATAACTTCTTTGATTGTCAATAACCTTTCTTTGTTGATTTGATGTTGTAGCTCTCTAAAAACCACCCTTGTGTAAATTTTGCTTGCATGTTCTTCATACTTTATCAAGTGAGTGGTACAAACAGAGTTGCCGTCACAACTGTCATAATCATCTTTTCCTTCAATTTCTCGTTGTCGGTCCATAAGTGTTGCCATTTGATCCACAAAATCTATCAGTATTAGTTTAATGCTGACATATTGGTTCAAGTAACCATGCAATCCCTCACATCTTTGGGTGCTCCGCATCCCATCGAAAAAGTTTCCCGCCAGGTAGGCCTCTGACCACAAATATCTGTCACCATACATCTTCTTCACCCATTCATTATGTGCAACATTGTGTTTATTAACCATTGCATGCCATTTCCTTTCAAATTCAGTCTGCTGTGAAACCAATATTTTTCACATTGGTTTGTGCATTTCGCTCTAGATGCCAACAGCAAAGTCTATTAATCGATTGGAGGAAAATATTGGAAATTGCTTTTCTTATTGCTTTGTCCCCTTCTGTTATGACTGTTTGAGGTTGCTTTGCATCTATTACATGTAAAAAGATTTCCAGCAGCCAAGAATATACATGTTCGGTTTCTGTAGTTAGGAGAGCAAACCCAAAGATTGTTGTGCGCATGTGGTGGTTGATGCCTACGATTATCACTAATGGTTTGCGGTAAGCATTTGTCCGATAAGTTGCATCAAAAGTAATAACATCACCAAATATAGCATAATCAGCCTGCGAGCCCCCATCACACCAGAAAACGTCACCCAATCTATTTTTAGCATCAATTGTGTATTCATAATAGAATGAAGGGTCCATACTTCGCTTACCTTCAAGGTATGCGATGCAAGACTCCGAGTCAGAATCTTTGAGCTTCTGTCTCTTATTCGATCCAATTGCATTTTGCAGATCTTTTCTAAGGTATCCCACATGGCTATAACTTCCTGATCTTTGCTTTTTCAATTAACAAGTTCAGTAATTTCAATTTGTTTTTTACACGCATTATGTTTAATTGCCTGATCAACGCTAGACCAATGTCGTTTGCCTTTCGTGAATCTAGTAATTAAGTAAGGATCAAAGCGCACATTGGGGGGTTTCCTGCGATCACGTTGCATCTTATCCCACAAGCCAGATAAACTTGTCTGCAATTTAAGTATCATGAAAACAATGTGCATATAAGCATAGCAGTAAATATGCGGTAACTAAGAAGTCCAGTTACGCAAGTTTATAATGCGACTATATCATGTGTAAGCATTGACCAAACTGGATGGCAAGAATCTTTCTAATGATCTGCGTCCTACTATCATCATTTTGTTAAATTATAGCACAGTAAGACCTTGCAATGTTACAGACTCTGTATGTAGCCTAACAACATGGGGAGCATCCACGCGCTGCAGGCGAGAGGAACAGGTGTTTTCCTTAGCTGATACAAAACCAAATTGCACTGAGCTGTAACATACAGAGTCTGTAACGTAGTATTGTCCCAGTTTTTGTGTCTAAGCCACAACAACTTACCCATAACTCACTGTCAATACATGCACATCTGGTGTGTTGCTCGTTTTGCGAGTTGTACCGTGTCTCCTTGATGAGTCGAAGGAACATACTCACATGCTAAAACAATTACCATTTACGATGCATTACAGTATGGAAGTAATAATTAAAAATTTAAAAGCTAGTGGGACGGAAAAACGGTCTACATTTTTTGTGTAATTTCATACTAAAACAGCTACAATGGCAGTTATGTACTTAAAGAAATACCTAAAACTTACATCATTGTGCAGTCATTCCCCGTTATTTACTAATTGAAACCATTTGTAATCAACAGGAATTAATTCCTCCCAAAAATTATGGATTGTATGTCTTCAAAGGTGAGCTCCATCATTTGGTTGAACTAACCCCATTTACATGGGTCAATGTCAGCAAGTGGCTCCAGTTTGATGGTTGACGGCGGAATTATGGTTGTATATGGGCCAATTACATTAAAGTTTGCCATAGCGCGATGATTGACATGGATGTCATCACCAAATACAGTTATCCTATGTCTCTTCCTCAATCCTCTAGTTCACCTAACTGGCTCGTGTAATTGTGACAACTCTGGTGGCATCCCGTTGGAGTCGTCAAGTTGCTGGCCCATTTACATCTGCCCACATTGTTTCATTTTTCCCACAGACAAGATGGGCAGTGATACAATTAACCAACAATGGTGATGATATGTATATCAATATAACTGATTATAACATAAATTGCAATTCGTCAAGACACTAATGTGTAAAATGCTGAGTTCATTCATGATGACAAAACAAATTTCAGGGAGATAATTGCTATGTCACATGAACCCTAAACTACAATCACCATTTAGGAGCCAATCTGTCCGGTCAGTATATCTTAAAGCTAAATACCAACTAATTAATACTACAATATTATTTACAACCAATTGAAATAAATTATGGTATCCTTTCGTACTGAACCACTGTTAACAACCCAAAGAACCAGCTGAAATTCTGTTTCAGTGACTCAAAACATATTTCATTCAATATGGGGTGTTTTACCCATATCTGAGGAAGAAAATTCGTAGAAGTGGTACCATCTTCATCCTCATTCAGCCAATGAGATCCTTGTCGTAGTTCTTCCATAAGGATCCTGTAATGGCAGTCTATCTCATCAAACAGCTCTGTCCTTATCTACCGTAATTCGGTTAGAATGTCCGCCCTCAGTTGAGATATGGCACTGAGGACTACATTTACGATTACATTACTGGTGTCTGCTTGTCCCCATGAGCCAGCCATGCTTTTTTCTTGAAATCATGGTGTAATATATCAGTGGGTGAACATCATTTACATAATGTTCTACCAAACATATCACACAATGTTAGGTTGATACGCTGCATTATGGATTTAGTTCGTGTTGGAGTTTATTCTAATTAAATGATAGCACAGTAAGTCCCGACGGCGCCATGGACTGAATACATATATACGCATTAGCTGCGTTGAGTGCACAATCATGTAAACAGAATTCGGCCAGTTGCATGTTGTGCCAGGATTCCAATATCAGAAAATATTATATTCTTAATTATATTGACATTAAACTGAAAAAAGATTTCGTGATAGGACTTACATGTGGCTTTAACTGAAATGTTATGGTAACATGGTTGTCTTCTTTCTGCAAGGTTTTAAAACCATCCACAAATTGAACCGGTCGGACAGGTCGTACCCATGCCATGACACTCTTGTAGTACGATGAGTTTTTTTCTGTCTGCGAATGTTGTAGAGTGGATGCAACTTGGCTGCAACTGAATCGCGTTATGGAGTACAGCTGTACCTTAAGCGTGCTATCAGTTGGCTGTGTGACTGCTGTCCAATGCAAGATGTGAGGACAAGTGGAGTTATTCTGTCGTTTTTCATATAATTCTCCTGCCCTCGCAATTGCTTCATAAATCCAAACCTTTATAGAATTAACATGAATCAACTAAGATTATATGGTTGTGTCGGGACTTGGGTGTGATATTGACTTCGATAACTTCTACCTTTAATAAGTGCCGATATATTTAATTCATGCAAACATGGCAGTTGTAGTGCGATGACAAGTATATATGTACTTTAGCATTTATGTTTCAAACATTAAATTTGATTTCAACAAATGGGTTTTGTCCAGCAATGAAATATTACTATATTTCTATTTCTGTGGGAGAAAGTTTATAGTCCATACCTGGAAAGCATATACAAAAGTTTATAGTCCATACCTGGAAAGCATATACAAATCCTGTCAGAATGTAGGGCTGCTGGGGTTGTTGAAGATCAATGCAACTAGTAGTCATCAAGTCGGCTGCGTTGGTATTAATGTTGTTGACAATATATGTAAATATTGCCTGCCAGACCAAGTTTCCCCAAGGATAGCTCTGAAATACATTGACATTCTCGGCTAGGCGAAACCATAAGTTGTCTACAATGTCATCATCCGCAAGGCCCAGAAGAGTTTGTGACAATAGCAGGAGAATGGCAAATCGAACAAGAACTTAATCATCTTCATTAACCCATATTTTCCTCACAAAATGTTCATGCAGCTTACCCACGGTGACTGGTTGACATTATCGGCAGACGCAACATGTGGTCCCATCTTCAAACTAATGATGAGTTTAAATTCTATCATTGAAAATCTGCAAGGACGACCGCCCACCACGAACCATAACTCCTAATCAATATTCTCACTCCACACCTCTCGATTTAGAACACTGTGAAGTAAGTTGCCTTGGAAAGTGAAATTCGTTGGAATGTGCAAGAAATGTCCAAAGCAAGTGCTTTCAAACATTTGGGTTTATTTTGAGGTCAACACCTATCTGATGACATCAATAATTTGAAGGTTAGCCGCACAACTAACTTCAGCGGGACAAAAAACCAGTGGAGGTATTTTGTATGAAAAGGACACCCGCAGTTGCCAATCTATCACCTTTGCCTTCGAGAAGGGGAAATTTTCAGTCCTTCGCTAACATATAACATTGCAAGACAAATAACATAGTGATGAATAAACAGAGACATGAAAATAATATAATTAAATACGGAAGTCATCCATTGGTAACATAACAATCAATCGCTTACATCAAATACATCTAACCATGTAGAACCAACCTAATGGTGACTTTAATATTTTCTTTCAATAGACCTTCTTCTACTCTATATTTAAGGTCCGCACTAACACAAAGTTATAATGGAACAACATGTACATATACTTGAACTTGAGGCGTAACAAACTGATATTATGCAATAACATATACAATCCACTTAGAGTCTCGCATGTTTCTAGCAAATGGCAACATATTACACATAAGGTTGAATATGAGGTAAATTGCAAATAATTTTGATGTGAAAGATACACTGAATCGGTTAAATTTACTATCTGCACTTCATGTTGCTACTAATATATTACATTAATCTGTATTCAAAATAGGGCCAACATGTGCATTATTATAATTGGTACAAAGGAAAATTAATAAAATCATTGGCAATTCAGGCCAAGGGTCAAAGATACGAAGCATAATGTTAGATAAAGTTGCATAGTGTAATCTCACCTACATTTCTCGTTGTCGCGACTGATGGCTGATAATAACTGATAACATGAAAAGACAACTGGTCAAATGTTAGGAGTAATAGCAATAACATGTGTTCTAATCTGAGTACGTTCATACTAACAATCGGTAAAGTTAGATTTGGGGACTTACCGTGCACTGAATTAATCTAGAATCCTGCTCCAAAAACTCTTGGGTAACAGTGTGAAATTGCGTCTTCATCGTCCCTTATATGAATGGGTAACTTGATAGGTCCCAGTCAGATGCTTGCTAATAATTGCAAGTAATATAATTGTTCTGCTGTTGGTGAGAATGACCACAAACAAATATTTAAGATAATTTCTCCATACCTTTTATTTCAATACTAGAGCTTATTTATAACAACAAGCGTAACAATACTTTGCTTTGTAACCGAGATTATTGGCTCAAATTTAGTAAATAAAATTAAGGATAATATCACCTAGCTATAAACTCGCAGCAGAATTCAAATCAAATATAACAACCAAGATTTGATTCCCTGTTAAATCTGCAATGATCACTTGACGTGGTAATCCAACCATTATTGCTCCGGTAAGCATCCACACACAAACTTCACGTGATACATGTCTTGAATGTGCCATGCAAGGCTTGCATGGGTTACGTAGCTCAAGCATAACCCTCATACTTGTAGTTAAGCTTGGGTACTCTCATTGATCTTTTTGGTTCTTTATCATAACTCCTGCGGAGAAAATTGATGCATGATTATAAATTTCTTCTGCTATTGCAAGGAAATCTCTTGATGGCCACAGCAAATTAAGTCGGTGCCCCGTCGTAGATTGTATTGGGTCTTGTGCTAAGATGATAGGACTGTGGAATACCATTAAATGCTCTGACAGTTTTCAACTAATCCCCTTAGGTGGATAATGTGGCTTCCTGGGGGTGACAAGAAGGAGGACAGTAAATGACATTATCCTTTGCTAATTGAAGACAATGTCGTTTAACTGAATCACTATGGGTTAAGGCATAAGTTAATGTGTGATGTTATAATGACCAGTGTGTAAGATTACCCATCACTGTGGGTAAATCGGTTCCCCATTCTTGTGGACGATAATTATATTAACATTAATCATTTAAATCGAAACTCAGAATAAATAACTTACCTAATGACTTCCGTGTTAGATGAACAATAACACAAAACTTTCACAACACTAACAATGCGTAACTGTATTTTATTCGCTCAGGAAACAATAAAATTTGGTTGTGTATTAACTATTTCTACACAACATAAAAACAATAAGAAGCTTATTGGGTACATATCATTGGACAAATGTTGCTCAAAGATGATAATAATTCATGTGTACATAATAAAGTAATGTGACAAGGCAAATTTTGATTTCTCATGATACTGGTACCCTTTGACAGGCCACATTTAGTTCAACCATTGTGATACTTGAAGAAATTCAGAAGCCACAATGTTAAATCAAATTTAATAAACTATGTATGTCTAAGATATGGACGTAGCTAAGTTAGAAATACAAGATATCGGCCAATTTGTTGTCATCTTTATATATAAAACAAAACATTTACGCTATAGTTGGGAGAAACGAAAGGGGAGGGGGGAATTTCACTAAATTATGTGTTTATTAGTCAAATCTCATGTTTGGAATCCATTAACAAATGGTCATCAGCTACTACTGTCATCACAAAAAAAATTTCAAATTTATGGAATAAGTTGTCTACTAATTTATTAGCAATGAAATTTTGTCATACTACACTTCACTGAAAATTAGTTTTTTTAGTACTCATTAATGAGAAAAAAACATGAAGTAATGTATAAGTTGATATATAAAAATAGGTACACACAAAAGAATGAGAGGTAAATGACTTAATTATATAATGTTCATCATTGTAATAAGTAATCGTATTAAATAAATGATTATTAATAAAAATCATTTTTCTAACTCATAACAAAAAAAACTAATATTTTGCTAATAAGATTATGTAGAGTAACAATTACAATAAATTTTTGGACTTCACTTCAAACGAAGATGGGGAGTTTCATTTTGAATATATTGGTTTAAACTTTGGAAACAGATTGGAACTTGTAAAGCTCGCATAATTTCATAACGCTTTGTACATGTGGCCAAATGTAATTTCTTTATTTGCCTTTTCAAATTCTGTTAGTTGCAGGATCTGTAACGTAGATAGGTCCTAGCTATGTCCCTGAAAATTTAATAACATCGGCCAGTGAGGATGAATGAACAATTGATTGACTGGCAATTTCTTGGAACCAAAGCAATAGTCGTAGCAGCCAAGAAAAAGGTCTACACTCCTATGAAATAAAACCGCGGGAAACTTTTGATGTGCGCGCCAAGAAAAGCTGTGGTATTTACGCCAACTCAAATTGGAAATGACGAATTACACAAAGTACAGAAGCACATTGGGAGCAACGGAAAGTAGTTGATAACTTTGAACAGACCATCAGAACTAGGGGGAGGATCGCCGCGAAAAGAATTGTTGCCAGGTCAGGTCGTTGCAAATAAATTTATTTTGGCAGTTATTTTGTAACTCATGGGGTTGTGTTGGATTCAGGTCTATATATTAGGCAATGAAACATTGAAATTTTAACCAAACGTAAAAGAACATATACTTAAGTACTTAATGATTAAGCTTTATACAGAAGCCATGTATTGGATTAAAATAAAATTTAAGTTAAATACGCTAGCGAGGTCATGATGTTATGGTAGCAGAAAAAAGGAAACTATAAAAGAAACAGAACAATCAGTACTCAAGTAATTAACGTTAATAAGATGATGGCATAATTTTGGCAATGGTGAAAGCATACAGGTTAAGATGCAACAAGTGGTTGTCAACGTAATTCTACACTGAGCAAATCAACCTTTTAAAGTTATTAAATTTATTGTTGCCATGTGGGTGGAAAGTTACATATGCAATGTTGTACAGGGTGTTGACTTATGGACAAAAGCAGGCCGCAAATACTGGACCGTTCGGAAGAATCCTCGGACTCGGAGTTGGATATAGCAAAAGAATACATGGAAGAGAAATTGCCGGCATGGTGTACAATTAGGAAAACAAGCACATGTGAAGAGGAACTGTAAACGGTGTTTATTTCGGTCAAAGGAGTACATTGACAGTTGTTTAAAGAGGTGTGACATTCAGTTCACCGCAGTTAAAAGGATAAAGGCCAAAGCAGAAAATCGCAAAAAAAGTCGTTGTCCAGTAACAAAGGAATCAGAGCATAACACCTACGGAAATGTATCCACAAGGAATGTGCAGTGCAGGAAGACTATTGGGGAGAGTCAGACCGATGAGAAGGATTGGAGATAAAAAAATGTTGATATAGATTCTGACTCCGAAAGCGAAGCAATTATGGAACATAAGGGAGAAGTGATAAATCAGTTGAAAGACGCAGTAGCGGCCATAGCTCCCGAGAGTGCAAGATGTTGAATGCAAGATTTGAAGCTGCTGAGTCAGACAGTAAACGTGATCCCTTGCCACATATAAGCGACAATGACGAAAAGTTGGATGACTATAATTCGGATTCTGACACGGACGAATTAAATGACACATTCTGGGGTGACGAAGCAGCGATGCAGGGTGGAAGTATCGTATTTAATGACAGTGATGATGGTGATATTGTATATTATGCAGGGCAGCAATTCTATAATACTGGTGTTTTATGTCATGCCATCAAAGCAACGGCTGCAAGGGATGGATTTCACATGTGCCAAATGGCGAATACAGGAGACTGCATTACCGCGGAATGCTCGGACATTCATTGCGAGTTTTAGATTGAAGCAACGAAAGTTGAAAAGGGACCAATATTCCAAATTAACAAGCTCAATCGTGTCCATACATGTGTGCCCAAAGTCAACAGCAGTAGAGGGACTTGGAAATGGATTGTATACTACTTCTTACACAGATGGAAGAAGGACTCTAAAAAGGCGACAAGGCATATGTATGATGTTTTTCTTAAGATGTTCGGACAAGCGTGTCCTCTATGGAAGTTAAAGTAAGCCGATCGATTAGGCCTAGAGATTCTTGGGTTAGACCATGGGATTGCTTATAATGAACTTCACAATTTCATTTTAGCACTGGAAGAATTAGACACATCCCATAAGGCCATCTTTGAAATAGCAAGCACCATGCATTTGACAGAGAGCATATTCGAATGCTTATTTGTTTGCTTTAGGGAATATGTATTGGCGTTTAAATTAATGTGCAGGCCTTTCATCGCAGTAGATGGGTGGCAATTAGGCGAGGAATATGGGGGAATAATGTTCACAGCAGTCGGACTCGATGCGAATGAAGGCATTTGGCCTGTTGCCGTGTACGAAGTTGATAATGAGCCACAAATGACATGGACTTCATTCTTTGAGAAGCTGGGCGAGGTCTTACGGTTGGATAATGGGGATGGTATTTGTGTCCTGCATGATGGGGACCACGGCGTATCTGAAGCCATGGAGTCAGTATTCTGTAGAGCAGAAGAACGATTGTGTGCTATGAAAGTTTATGAACGCATGAAAAAATGTTTCCCCTACACTCATATAGCACATTATTTATGGCGTGCATGTAGGAGCACCAGCGAAGATGTCTTTAAAACAATGATGCAGGAAATCAGGGTACTAAATGAAGAATGACATTTTTGGCTAATGGAATCAATGTGGGATAAGTAGGCGGTTCATTACATGCCAGGATGGGCAAAATCAACCCATGTCACCAACAAAATTAGCATGAAATTCATAGTGTGGATGCAGAACTACTATGCACAGAGTATTACAAAACGATTCAATGGATTGGCAACGAAGAGAAAATCAATTGGAGATCGATACTATTCAGACGCATGGAAGTGTAGAGACAAACTAACGCCAGTAGTCCGACGACATGTGATGGAGGCGAATGAAGCAGCCCAGTATATGAATGTTGTAAGAGGAGATGGGATGCAATATACTGTGGAGCAAAAAGAAGCAATTACAAAGTTTTTTGTTCATATGGGACACCATAGTTGTTCATGCGGCATGTGGCAGATAAGTGGGATTCCTTGTGCGCATGCATACAAATGCATTAGCCATTTACGCGGAATGGTGGAGGACTTTGTTCATCCATTACTAAAAACAGATAAAGTTAGAGATTTTTATACTGTCAGCATTCAACAAATGTCAGAGATTCAAGGATCCGATTCCAAAAACAAGCCATTCATAAGGCCTCCTAGAGAAAAGAATATAAGAAAACCGTTATCAACGAGATGTCAAGTTCAGGTAATATGAGATATGACTTGAGGCGATGTTAATTGAATGGGAAAAAAGTGATTATTTATTTGATCGTGTACCATTTAATGAATTGTTATGGACAGGATGAGGGATTAGCTGAAAAATAAAATTTCGCAAGGGACAACGATGTTGACCTCTAGTGCTACTCCGATTGCAAACTCAGTAAGTAATAACTTGCTTAATAATGAAATGGCATAAGCAAGATAACTAAATGTTTCCCTTCGTTGTTAGTAGAAAATTATCTCCATAAGACAGTAAATAATGGGTTCCCTGAAATATGACCAACGAGGTAACTTTTGTTTCAGGCCTTGAGTTCTGAACGAAATTACAGGACAGCAGGTCACAACTGGATCAAGGATTTAATGAACGAAATGTTATGGCATGGCCTGCAATAGGAGATGGAAAAAAACAGATAGAGCAGCCAATTGGTGTATGGATGATAATGTGATATTAAGATTTAAGAAAACAATATCCGAAAGAATCATGTAATAACCACGTAACATGTGTGTCTTGCGGCAAGTGGGCGGAAGATGCCGCCGCTATTCCACCTACGCCGTTAATGGAAATTTAAAAAATGAAGTTTTGTTGAAATTATATTAACATTTGTCATCAACCATGATAGTTTGAAAATGAAACAAATACAACAAATGCAGAAGTTTTGGAATATGTACTTGAAACGTTAAGTTATCTTGACATAGAATGGTTTATCTAAGTATTTCAATCAAAAGATATAGTAGGGCTTTATTTTTGTAATCGAACAAATGGTTACGGGTTAAATATGGCTGCAAATTGATATGTGTCTGAACAATTGAGTGTGCATGGAAATGAATCCCTGTAAATGTTAAATATTAAAAATTTAGAGCTCGCTTCAGAACATATTTTGTACCTTACAGACCAGGATAGCCAACAAACGAAGGGTGCCATGTGGTTGCTTGCCTTTCGTTCTATAGGCAAGGACACGTGGAGTGCATGGAGTGGGGGATGTATGTTACAGAATCTGTAACATGGAATGGAGGATTATATTTTTAACTTTAATCCCACACATTGATTTGTCAGTTGCATTTTAGGGGGGGTTCCCTATTTGAAACCCATGGAGCTGACTTAAGTTGTAATCGACGGGGTCGGCTGATATTATTAACTAGGGGTCCAGCTACTATACCCATGAAGTTGGGTACCCCATTCTTGTGTATTTTTCAAATCCACCATTGGCTTTCATGAATATGTAAATGTAATATTGTATGTTTGAGCAATAAGTTTTGTATATTGGGTTCACATTTTGACAAAATATAACGAGTAAATTAAAATGCACACATAAATGAATTTATTTGTGTTTTTTTCCTGAAAAGTGTGGCTTCCATAAGCATTAATGAAACTGAAAATGTATTAAGTGTGGGACTAAAATATAAAATTTGAACAAGATTTAAACTTTTATAATTTTTTAACAAATTACAGGACCTGTTGGCAACAAGTTTTTCCTGTGATCAAGTGAGATCAGGGATTGTACATTTCTTGCCTAACACACCAGGCGTGGTGAGCAAGTTGGATGATGTTGGCGATTTACGTCATATTGGTCACCTAACAATTTGTCGTATTCACTGACCAGCAAGGCAAGCAGCAATTTCTTTAAAGGAGGTAACTAAGGATCCGTTTAAAAGCAACAGAGGGACTTTGGTTATTACCCCCATATGTATTGATAAATTTCATTCAAACTCATGTCCTTCCTTATGAAAGTCAAGAACGTAGAGTTATTTGGCATTTCACCAGTTCGAATAGAATAGATGGTTACATCCCTAGTTATAAAAAAATTTGACCAATATTGGCCACAAAAAACTTAATCACGCAGTTTCAAACACGTGTGCACGACCGGCCCGTTATTATAAATTGTGAATATAGCCAACTATTTGCCGTTAACTTCTGACTTCCAGTAGGTGCTTCCAAAGAAAATGGCTGACGATATCTGCAGGATGACTTCAATTAAATTGGTAACTTCCAACGATTTTCCCCTGCAATTTTTCTTCGTGCATTATCATTTATGAAGTGGGTCATTGCATTATTTTTGTCACTGCCGTTGTTTACTGGGAGAAATTTCAAGCACGTGATGGGTGAATGTATGAGAGTTACATAATTTTCGTGTCTTTAATTTTCTATACTTGGGACAAGTATCTAATAAGTCCATTTCCCCCGTTTGCTGCGAGTCACGCCATGTAAAATCTTTGGTTTGACAGGAAACAATGCAGCCTTAGCTAAGAATAACACTCGAAAATAGCAAACGTCGATTGTGTTTAGTCATTTTGCCATCACCACATTTCAAATGGGGTGTGTTTGAGAACAAAATTATCATATCGTTTAAGTTGCCTTGACAGATTATTTACAAAAATATATAAAGGACAACGATCTTAATAACGAAATTGAGTGGGAAAATGTGGCAGTGTTTGGACATTGTTCTTTGGATGCTCTTATTAAATCGCGATTATTAACGTTAAACGAATAATATGTTCTATTATGTTTTTTTTAGAGGATAATATATTCTATTCTTAGTCTTCTTAGAATCTTCACTCTCAGTTTGGCGGTTATAGTATACCTTAGAAGGATGAAGCACATGACGAAATTTTATGACGGATGCCAAGGATAAAAATGTGTGACACACTGAATTTGGTGTGCAGGGCATTGTTGATTTTCTCCTCGCTACAGACCAAGATAAGGGGTTTTATGCATTTCGCATTGTCACCAAAAGATTTCATTTTGGAATCAGCTAGAATTGTCCCCTTCGTTGCCTCATGCTTGAGTTCAGGTTTAGAGAAAATGGTGATAAGCGTATGCTTATGTACAAGCTTAATTAAAGCATACTAGAACGAATGTTATATATGGTGGGTGCTATGTCATAACCCAAGTTGTTAAGTTTATAACTTTTGTGCATCATCAAGGTAGTGAGATGTGTAATATATTACTTTTGTGGACCACGTAGAAGCTAGTTAATCATAATGCTTGTAGGGTATTATTATGATTAACTGACTATCTCATGTAATGGCATATGACCATCTGTGGTGATCTGCATTATATATGTATGAGAAAATGAATTAATAGCATCATAATTTTTTGTTCCGTGTCTCCAATAGCCGTTTCATTAGAAACATATATAATTTGCAATAAATTGTATGATGTCCTCTTCATCATTCCCACCACAAAATGGGTTATTATATAAGCAGAAGCAACCTAATTGTGTATTCAAAAAACTGCCAGGTGAAATTGACATTGAAAAATTTATATTCCAATGGTCAAATGTAAGGGAAAGATATGAATTTAAACTTTAATTGTGTTAACTAGGAGGTTACAATATTCATTGTCATATTCGTACTCGGGGGCAGATATGTTAGTGAGCCACTGGGCTGCAAGCCGGGATAGAAATAGATACAAAATCAATTAAGCTTGTGATTAATAAACAATGTTTACCATCATTTGTTAATTACGAATATGTTAATTACGAATATATTTTTTCACTGTTTCATTGGCTTTTTTTTGATAATCAGTTTTGTAATTGATGACTTTCAATTGATTTATAAGGAGATTCATATTTCACTAATAATAAATTTTTTGTAATGAAAAAGATACACAAAATTGAAATGTTTAATATATTTAAGCATGCTATTTCAACTTGTAAAGAATTAAGTCATTTAATTCTTATGAAGTTGCATGCTATAGTTTCAAACTATTTGCTTTAGTTTACATATTCATAGAATTTATTATTTTTTATGTTTGATTGGGAATTTTTTTCCATGTTTTGTGATTTTTTTTTTGAGTTGATTTATTTTTGTTTCATGAAAAATATTTGTTTTTTCAATGGTGAAGTGAACATAATTAACTTCTTCAATTTATTTAAGCATGCAAATTAAGCTTTTAATTATTAATTAAGTTATGAATTATTATGTAGTTTCATGTTATAGTTTCAAACTGATTAATTTATGTCAGATGTTTTATTTTAATTATGTTGTAGAATGTTAGCTTGGCAATTTTTAAATTGTTTGGTGATTTATTACTTTGCGGTTTTTTTTATTGTTATTTTATCACTAATAAAATGTTTTTGGTTGGAAAATTTTAATAAAATTTATTTATTTTATTTATTTAAGCAGGTTATTTAAGCATGTAATTAAGACTTAAATATTAATTCTTATGCACCTTCATGTTATGGTAATTTCTAAGTTATTATGTGCAATAAATTCAAGTTACAGAAAACGGTCATTTCAGTACTTGCCAAAATAAATAGGGTCAAATAGCAAATCAGACAAGTTCTCGATGCAGTATTGATAATATCTATTGTTTTAAGCCACGAAAAGTAAAATTTTAAATATATTATAGTTTTAATAACGTTTTCAAAATTTTATTTATATATTTATTTTGGTTAAACTAAATATTAGTTACTGTAAAATTTCTAATGTCCTTGTGTTATTATGTGTTTTATTTGTTTCCGATAAATTTGTGTGTCCATTTTACAATATAATTTTATTTTCAAATTTTTCTCGGTTACTTTAAAATCCGCGATCCCCCTGTTCGCACTAGATGGAGATCCATGGCCATTCTCACTTTCTAAGCACAATTCAATAAAGATGCTTAAGCAAATAAGGAGCATCGTGTGGTTTGACACATGGATAGGGTTGAAAGTGAATTGGATACAATATTTATATCACTTGCTTTTTCACACCCATTTCCATGTGTCCACTCCCGGGCAACTTATCCTTTAAATTTGGTGGCCCCGCGTCATTTGACCACTCCTTTATCAATGCAACAAAAAGACAAAGTTGGGCGTCGTTGGATCCAACAACTTCATCTACCCACGCACGGATGCTTGCTGGGTGGAAAGTTATTTGGTTCTCACTGCAATTACGTCATTATAAACGTGGAAATGAGAAAAGTGAAAGAGATAAACCACACACTCACAAACAACGAAAGTGAAGTGAGAAATAAGTAGCTGATACAGACGAAAGCAGATCTTTTAGAAATAAATTATGTCTGTAATTTCGCCATATCCAGGTATGATATTAGATGCTTCCATGTTCTGCCATTGGTATGTTGTTATAATTTCACCCCAACCCCAATTTAGATAAATCCCGACATTTTGTTTATCTGCAGTTATATATGCATATATTAATGAACCAAATTATATAAATTTACTTCCATCTGCATGCAATGAGTTTACGATAACATATAACATGTTAAAAAAGTTTTGATTGGAATGAAAGAATACATCTACGTCCTCTCAGCATTATCATAATTGACCGACACTCGTGCCGTTGCCAAACGTTAACAGGACATGGCCCGGACTGCTCTGCGCAACATTCGATTGTGAACGACACTTCATTGGATATTCTCAACCGGATGTGTAGAGTTGTGATGAAATTATGGACTGCATATTGTTGAAGACATATAAACGTAGAAAAGCCGATGTAGAGCAATTCAAATTGTCAATGGTAACGCCTTGGAGGGATGAAGGCGTTGTTGATATAAGAGATGACCGACATCTTGATAAGATGAGGGTGGAATATTACTGTGATGGACGTGGGCCGTTCATTGAATTTATCCTAACGAGACTCCCACACAATAATGAACCATATGGCCCAAAGCCAGGGGAGCTCGTTGAAGAAAACGAAACAGAACGAAATTAAATAAATTCAACCGCATGATCCCGGTTGGTTGAATTATGTACTGTGCTTTGTAAACTATTTTATCATAATTCCATATGTTGTGCAATGCTTTATGGCATATTTTGTATTAATAACAATGTAATCATTATATGATATTATTCCCAGGTTAGCTCCATAGTTTATTAATTGTCAACGTTATCGTTTAATGACCTTATAATTTTATTAATTGCCAACGTTATCGTATAATTATGTTCAAATGTTAAAAACTTAGCTGATATAACCACAATTTATCACCCCCATTACGATCTAGCTACGTTACAGATTCTATACCAAACATATCTTGAAAATACAAGTAAAGAAATTATATTTTGTCACATGTACGAAGCGTAATGAATTTGAGCAGGCTTTACAGGTTCATATCAGATTGCAGAGTTTTAAAGCAACATTTTAAAAATGAAAATCCTCATCTTCGTTTTCAACATGGTATAATTATTTTAACTATTCCTCTACATAATCTTTACATCAACATATTAGTATTTATTTCATTAGTTAAATAAATAATTTTATCATAAAAACCAATTATTTAATAGGATTAGTAATTATGATGTACAAAATTATATGATTAAGACATATAGATCTCATTAATTGGTGTTTACTTCATTTTATAAATCAATTTATTCTTTACTAGAATTTTTTATTTTTTCCTCAAAAATGAGTAATAAAAAATATTTTTCGCTGAAATATAAATTTTTTTAGCGTTGTTTCAAATAATATCATTGTTAACAATGAGACAACATTTTCCATGAATTTGAAATAAAATCTTTTCATCAGACAAGTACCTCATGACCAATTACCATTCCAAATGTGGGACTAGAATAGTAATCACATAATTTACTCCAAATCCCCCCTATCTTTTCTATCAAACATATCCATCATGTATTGTATTATATATCAAGAGTAAATTATAATTTTTTATATTAAGTTAATACTTAATTTATAATGTTAATTTGAAATTATATACATTTTTAATGATTAAATGAATTAAAATTAAATTTTTATTTAATGTGAAATTAAATTTCAATTTTTGTATAATTTATTATTTACATTATTAACATAATTATTTTATTTTTCATTTATCAAATATTACTAAATTTTTTTTTTGCTTATAAATTAGGATGTTTAATTGAATTATGAATATAATCTTATGCTAACTGATCTCATTGCCGCCCTTGGGATAGTTTCCTTTACAGAATTGAGATTAACTTGTGAGACATAGGATAACTAAATTCTAATACTCCTGAAAGCACCAAACATGAGACCGCAAAAAATTTTGAATAAATATTCCAATCCCCCTTTCTAATCCTCCAACCAAAACACACCCATTGTGTCTTTGCCGTTGTGAGCCATTTCGTTTAAATTACATTAGTTGTGCTTTCGTTTATTCTTTTTCTGCGGCCCATGTGTTTCTTAATTGTGGGCCGCCACTTTCAATACAATACCATCACGCTGCCATTATCCATTTTCTGTGTTCTATCGGTAGTAAACCAATAAACCTTACAGAAGTCGACATGCAGTTTGTTGTGAATCTATTCAAGCCTTGGATCATTTGCAACTATACACTTGTGTTTTCACTATCCTTCAACCGTGAAATCTGTTATCGGCATAACTTATCATTTCCCCTCGGGGTCGTCAACTGAATATCATAACGCCACAGATCTTCATTGCTACGATGTTTGATGTTCGCCTTTTAACAATCATTTTCCTAACATTCCGAGCTTAATATAATTCAGCCTTCACCTTTGAACGGCCCAATTAATTTCATTGCGTTACTCATGTGGTCAACAATAACTCCAATTTTAACCAATCCAACTATTACAAATTTCGTTTGTCCTGCCTAACAATTTCGTCCGTTAACCATTACGGATCTTTTCATAGCAAGTGTTCAACCCTCAAGACTAAAATATTTTTATGTTTTCCGCCATCTTTGTCAATCCCTTTTACTTTACAAATACCACCTCAACGAAGATTAAGATGAGTCCCATTGGTAAATAATTACCAAAAGCAATAATACTTTCAGAAAATTCACCATCACCTTCACATAAAAAAATATTTCATATCATAACTCATGAAACTAACATTTACTGCACTCATGTTGCTGATCATTACCTCATAGTTGAAGCACTTACAAAATATAGCCTAAACCCTAGGGAAAACCACTTTGTTAACAATGCATCACCATCACAACATAGTTGTTCTAAAAAAGCATAATAGTAGATTGGTAATACCAATCATAATTTGCTATGACAGATAGCAGCTGCATTTATACGGCTAGATGAAACGAAACCCACAAACACACCTAAAATGCAAGACTTTATGGAACTTTATGCATACTCGTTCTGTCTATGCATCTTTGTAAAAACTTCAACAACGAACTCCACTCGACCACGGATTTAACAATATTCACTGTAAATTGTAAGAAGATCAAACAGATAAACCTCAACAATATGGCAACCAATATTAAAATGATATTATAGTAATTAGTTCCGTTATTATAGTTCATTCTCTCCGTCTTCCAGGAAAACCCCATCACAATGCACGAGTCTGAATAAACGAGTCAGAATAAACCATACTTGCTATTTTGTTCCCCCCAAAACCTGTCGTCGAACAACACATAAAACGACACGATTTGTCTACCACAACAATTGCCACCAACTTAATTTAACGATTTCTCTTTTAACTAAAGTATTGGCATCCAACTTCAAAAACGATATTTTTGCTTTACATTTACGCTGGCTTAACTTACACAAACATATACAAGAGTATCATTTGTTAACCAAATGCTAATAACGTTAAATTTCTATATGTCACCTAACCACCATGCTGTATAAATGCTTTAAAATACAAATCAAATATGAGTAAGCAACCTTTCAGGATTGCAGTAGCAGAGAAATTGACACGGTTAGGCAACAGTAGTGAAGAGTTTCACGTGGACAATAAAATTGACCATGAAAAAGATTAATTCATGTATACAGGCAAGCGATTGGACTATGATTGTAATTATTCTACCTAATTAATAATCCTAACCTACTCCCATAAAAACACATTTCCATTCTGTTAAAACATATGCAACTAAAATAAAATTATTTCAATATTTCCTTTCCACCGACATGCCTATGCCTTAATTCGAATCCCCAACATTTAACCTTTCTCAAACGAATTTGACCAGCACCTAACTGCACATCGATATCGACGACGATGCACCGGCGATCGTATGTGAGGATCGACGAGCCTACCTCCGAGGCAGCCGCGATTGCTTAAACTGGATGACACACCGTGGATCCAAAGTGATAATTTATTTTGGAGGAGTTTTTCACACCATGCTTTTGCAGGAGATGCAACGTCACCTCGCTTGCTATATGCACAAGTCTGAATAATAATTCGATACACTGGAAGCGTAATGTTTTTTTACTAATTTCAGTGACGGGTTACCGGTCAGCAACCGGGAGGAATTCAGTTTGTCACCGGAAGAAAACCGAAATGGCTAGTTCCATATATAATCTCCTGTTCCATCCGCCGTCCACATGCCATGCATCCATATCTCTTCTTGTCAACTCACAAGCCATTACTTACAGAATCTGTAAGGTAGACAGGTCCCGAACAAAATATTTTCATTCGTATTTAAATAGGTACTAATGAATTGACTGCAATGTTTTTTTTAATCCTTTTATTTTTTTTTGGGTTCAGATGCCCTTTTAATGTTAAGAAGTGGTCTTTTTGGGAGACTCACCAAATTTCATTTTTTTTTCAAATAAAAAATCAATGGTCCCACCAGACTCTACCTATGTTATAGATTTCTATTTTCTATTACTACCCCACCTCAACGTACTTAAATTTTGTATCTAACCTATGCAATATTGTCAAAATTACAAGCTTCAGTGTTTGATGCAACTCTCAATTTGACACCAAGTCCATCAATTTAGATTGTTTTAAAAGGATAAATTGTCATATTCATGACATTTATTTAATAATCATGTTTGTTTGAAGTTCTTAATAAGTGAATTTATTTATATTACAATTCAAGATTTCACTAATTTACATATATTATAAGGTACGCACCGGGTAAATAAGAGAAATGGGAGGTGAGCCCAAATAGGCCATCATTCTATTTTTAACAAGCTGTACCTTACACGGCATCTGTAAGGTACCAAGCTCCTACAAATAATTGTTGGACTAATTATTTCTTGTTGACTTTTTTTATAATTTGACTGAACTATATCATATTTGTACAAAAGTTATTTATTGGCACCCCTTCATTAATCTCAAAAAATCCTTATTATGTTACAGTTACATTTAAGAACATATAAAAGTAGGATTAACCCCATTTATATTTCTCTCTCTTCAATGTTATTTTGCTTGCACAATATAATTTTTTTATTATTATTAAATAATCCGAATTTAAGAAATAATCATCTAAGCCAAAATAAAATTCTTGTAATAAACATAACAACGAAATTAGGATACAATGCAATGGGAAAAATAAATAAAATAAAATTTTATCCGACTATAAATAATTTTTTAAGGATTCTCAAACTAATTGTTGCACCCAAAATTTATTGGTACAATAATTTAGGGGTTGGTTAAAACTATAAAATTGATTTCACCTACTATTTTAGCCCTAGTGTGAAGTGTAGCAGAATATGCTTGATCAAAGCGTTTTAACACAATGTGAGTGGCTGCAAGAGTGCCTACTATCTCAGCAGAAACATCAGAACTTGGTTTCTACAGTAGTAGCAAAAATAATTTTGCGTGTGTCCATTTCTTCAGGTCTCTGTCAATAGTTGTGGATTTGTGGTGTTCTTGACCGTGGCCAACCTGAAAGGAAACAATGTCAGTTTTATTCGTAGCTTTCATTATGAAATCAGTTGCCATGGTAGACCCATAAATATTCATATTTTTTAAGTATAAAGTTTTTCTTACTTTTTCTTTTAGATTTTTTTTCATTAGAAATTAAATAATAATAATAAATTATAAAGAGTGAAAAAATTTTATTAAAAATTAAAGATTTATAAATGAAAAGAATATGTATTTAAAAAATATATATCTTTGACATTAAATGAAATATAATTGAAAAAAGAGGATTCAAGAGGATTTTAGAGGGACGCCAGTAATCTGAATCTTAAAACAAATGGTCATATGTGGAAATCATTATATAAATTTAAAATAAATGGTGGGCAATCAATTTCTTATGTTTGCCATCTCCAGCTTTGCTCGTATACAAGGCCAATCGCTTTAAGAATAACAAAATAGGAATTTTTTTTTTCTCCCCCAAACTGCAGAAAAAGTTGGTAATAAGGGAAATGCAAATTATGTTCAAGTAACACGGCGGCAGCATACTGTAAAACAAGAATATTTATCAATTATCACCAGTAATTATGTTACAATCTAAACATTAAGGAAAGAGGCAAAGATCACCGCGGCATGTGCAAGCTGAATCAAGTGAAATGCTCTAAGCATCATCTCGCTAAGAAGAGTTCTAATAAAGAATTGAAAAGCAAAGAACAAGAGATCTAAACTTTTGCCCAACTGATCAAAACAGCACAAGTGTCCTCCAAAGTGGACAAACCGTGCTTCAATCTTCATCCTTCCAACGAGCATTTGTAATATTGGATATGTTAGGGTTGGTAAGAGAATGAAAGTCTATACAAAAGTATACAATTGAAAATCCATGCTAACACTAATTTTACTGTTAGTCCCTAACTTCGGTCATGAAACAGTACTCACAGAGCTGCCAGGGGCAACAAAGAGAAACCGCCAATTTCCCCAGCTAATCAAATATATACCATCAATTTATCGATAAGACCATCTCCAATCTTCACCATCAGCATCATTCTTTTCATCGTCAAGATTATCAAAACAATGATCGTCATTTTCAAAATCATCATAATAAATCTCATCTTCCAGAAACCGGTCTATGTCCCTTGAAGCAATACCAGCCCTCTCACTCTCATCTTCTGAATTTTCAGTTGCCTTGCTCTCCACTCCATCTTCATCTACCTCTTCTTCTTCTTCTTCCTCCTCCTCCTCCTCTTGCTCATCAGAAATCTCATCTGGATACTCATTTCGCGGATTATCTTCAGCTGAGAATACCAAAAAGAGAATAATGTCATATAGGGGCATTTCGAACTCTAGAGCAAAAGAATGAGCAAGGACTGGAAGTTACAATACCATTTGAGTCCTCACTATCATACTCTGACTCATCGGGACCGTCATAGAACTCCTCATCATCGACTTGAACCCTAAACCATGATAATCTATCAACTTCAACAAATTAAAAAAAAGGTGCATCTAAAGTAGCATATTGAAATCAACACTTACAGAGGAAATGGGCTGGACGCATCTTCATCAACATTCATGTCATCATTTACAGCATAATAGTCGTATACATAATCATCTGCAAACGACATAAAATACACAGATAGTAACACCCATCAAGCAGTGCTCAACAATACAGGCTTGACTACTCACTGCCTCTGATGTTAACGAAGAGCTGAAATAGTAATTAAAGCTTTGCTGAAGGAGAAATCATTAAAATATTAATGAAATCAAATTTTCTCACTCAAACCTAAGTGTTATTTAATTGAGGTAGTACCCAGAGTGAATCTACATTTGTTACACAAGACTGAAAGCAAATTTAAAATGGAAGGAAGTAGCTAAAGAACAAATTGCATGTTTGACGTAAATTATGATCTTTAATGAAACAAAGTAGAAATCACAACCTTGTTTAGACAAATAAGCACACATATCAGATTCAATCTCTGCAGCAGCACCCGGTAGAAACTCTCTTAGCATAGGCAGATAGCTAGACAGCAATCTTTGATCCTCCAAAGACATATCTCTGTTATAAAAATATATGGTTCATTTTCACATCTTTCGCATATAAACAGATGAATTTCTTGATGACAAAACTTATTCCTACCTCTGCACCTCATTGGATTTTTCTTCCCCATCAACACGAACAACATCATAAAAATGACACATTTCACGTAATTCTTTGTGATGCAACTCCTCTTTGTGACCTTTTCTGCTCCTCCATATCTGTTCAAAGCGAGCATTTTTTGCCAAGACCTGTTGGGAAAAAAAATGAGATAAATCAACAACCCAGCAGAAAAGGTATAAAGAGCAAGTATTTTCACTATCTTCAAATACCGGTTTAGCTAACACGTCATCTCCTTTCCTCCTAAAATCATGAAAAGTTACTAAACCACTCTAAGCAAACATTTCCTGATAAAGCAACAAGGCAAACAATGTCGCAGCTTCTAAGGCGTAGGTTATCTACTACTGACTATGTATACAATTGAGGACCAACACAGAAGACCTTTACTGCATGAGATGCATCAGTCCTCCGAAGTTTCTGGAAGCAAAAGCAAAGGTTCAAAAGCAAATTTAGAGAAAGGGGATGTTCGGGTGTTGAGAAGCTGCTGAGTCAACGAGTCAAGGGCTGGTGAAAACAGTAATTTACAAACATATAAAACTACTACACCATAAGACACATGGCAATTTCAATAAAGGTGATGGGCATAGCTAATATTCATTAGCATGCAAGCACAATAAGACCAAACATATGCAAAACTACAGGGCAAAATCCTAAGTTGAATAAAAAATAAGATAAATGTAGTAATTCAGTTGCAGTAAATTTTTCCTCTTGTCTCCCCCAACAGTTGCACTTTCATCAGTCAAATTCTCCCACCATCGTGACCTTTCCTTTTTTTTTTTTTTTCTCTTTCTCTGATCATCACAGACATTCCCTCAATTTGCACCCCATATAAAAGAAAATCCAACAAAGATCATCTTTGCATATAAACAATATATACAACCTCAATGTGCACCCTACTTTCGAGAAAAATACAAGAGAAAGGGAGAAAGAAATGCATGATAAACAACACAATTATTTTTGTCCACTCCCATTCCATTAAGATGAACATCAACGCTACCTGAATAGCGTGACTCGTTTAACCAGCTAATCAAGCCTATGATTGCCTAAAGAAACAAACAACTAGCATTTGCACAAAGAAATGGTATTGTCCATATTAAAAACACATTGAAACTGAAGGAGATCCCCTTATCCAAAGGGGGGGAAAAAGAAGAACTAGAAAATGAACAGATAGTCAGCACCACAAGGCAGCAAAGAAAGAATGGACGAGTATCGATATAAGAATTAAACTTCAACAAGACACGATTTAAAGATGCCAAAAATTTAGTATACATCTTTAATTCCAAAGAAGAAAGGTATCCTAGTATGATCATCAATAACGAGTTCTAGGATCTTCAGGTAAATTAATTTATCTGCACCTGCAATGTAACATACCTCCTGCTGCTGTCTGGCTTTAGACAAATTCTGATCATGTCTCTGCATGCATTAAATGAAAATAACAATAAGTTAGTTAATCGCCATGAACGGAAGTGTCATTCCAAAAGCCACCTGTTGGTTAATCATTGAGAGAGCAGGAAAACTTACATTATCCTTCTTAAATGCAAGTCTACGTTCCTCACTCTTTGTCTTAAGCACATCAGTAAAATTAGGCTGCAAAGAAACAATCAATATCTAAAACACTGCCCATACAGGTAGAACATAACATACAACAAAATAAAATGGGAAAACGCTGAATAGCCAAAGTCCAACTTAGAATGATAGTGACCATAAATATAGACAGGCACACTGACCACAAACGATTGCACAATGTCAATGTTGGCCTCAGAAGTGGTAGCAGTCTCCACGTGCTGTACAAAAACCTTCCTAGCCTTCAATTCCTCTGTTACAAATCAAGAACAATGCATTAGCTTTGTCAAAGTAAGAATGAGTGGTTTTTGTAAAATGGGTACAAAAAGTTGCCAAAAAATCAAGGAATATGGAAAAATTGAAATGTGAATTGGACCAAAAATACAGAATAGCTAATTTCAGTTGGACCATCAAACTGAATAAGGAAAAGGACAATAGCCTAGAAAAGTTATTAGACATCAGTTAAGTTAGAATAAATTTTACTCAAAATGTACACATAAAATCGAAGGAAAAATTATATCATCGGTAATCTGTCAAAGTTCTTTAAATTCATGAAAGAAAACGAAAGGAAAGCTGATACTAACTTGCTTACCTATCCCAGAAGAACTAGAGATTGACAGCTTCTCAAAGTCCAATAATGGCCGCTTCAGTGGTCTCTCATTAATTTCAAGCCCTACAAACACAACCAAGTAATAAAACTAAAAATCAAAAAAAAAAAAAGCACCTAGAAAGAAAGAATGAGAGAAAGGATAACTTACAGAAAGCTTCAAGCGGAGGCCGAGAGGCTTTGCGTTTAACCCTAACAATGACAGGCTTGTCGTTTGTGGGTTTTGGTAGAGCTGAAGAGCTCTCACCGTGGCTGCTCGCCATTTAATCAAACAAACGGTACAGCCAAAATCTGCTTCAGGGGTGCCGGGTTCCAAGCTTTGCAGACCTGCAATTGGGGAGTTTTAGAGAAATGACCTCCAAGTTTGATGCTTTCTAATGGTTTCTGCTATGCTGACCCAATTTGCTTCATTGATGAAAAGACCAAGATGCCCTCAACTCAAGGATAAACAATTTGATTAGGAGTTGAGTTATTTGTCTAACGGTTGATATGCTTCTCAAACATATATAACTTAAACTCTTCTATAATTTCATCAACCCAAATATTGAATCCCTGTACTGCAATTAATTTCTTTAGCATGTGAGTCTACATAACTCTCTGTTTCTTTACACCTCATAAAAAATAATGCTGATGACGAAACAGAAAAGCTGAAAACTTTAGCATGAATGGGACCGGAACTGATGACGAAGACGGCGGCGATAAAATGCTTCAACGGTGGCCGTTCGTTCGGGCAGCTGGAATACGACGGCGGCTGGAAGCTGTGTTCGATGGTAGTAACGCTTGGCAGCTGCTGGAGTGTTGGTCGTCGACAGTGACGCCGATTTTGGCTTGGTGACTGGTCCTAGTAGGTTTGTTTTGTAACCTTTTGTTAGCTTATTGCCGAGGGATTTGAGTTGGTGAGTATGGTGTTTCCGAATTCAATCCGTAGAAAAT
This sequence comes from Citrus sinensis, assembly GCF_022201045.2. Taxonomy (NCBI): domain Eukaryota; kingdom Viridiplantae; phylum Streptophyta; class Magnoliopsida; order Sapindales; family Rutaceae; genus Citrus; species Citrus sinensis. The sequence goes on from NC_068562.1 coordinate 19,199,456, forward strand.
TGATCAGTAAAAATTTAATTTAATTCGTAGATTGATAGATTAAATTAAATTAAAAATTTTAAAAATTATAGTATTTTAAAAAACACGGCAGTCTTTTTATAAATTCGTAAAAATTTACGAATCAGTAAAAATATTTATATTTATTTAAAAAAAATTAAACTTATAAATATGATATTAATATTTACTAATGAATAAATATGTTAGAATATAATTATATTAACATTATATTATATATTATTTAATAATAATATAAAATAAATAAATATAATTTCTTATGCAGTTAATTTTTATGTACTGATTTAAATAAATAAGATTTTTTTCTTTTTAATTTGTTATATTTTGAAACTTTTAATGTATTTTCTAATTTTATTTAACAAATTTATTTATTTAAATCTTATTTAATCTTGAATTTGATCGGTAGTAAAATTATTTTTATATTAATTTTTTTATTTAGTTAGTTCGTGGATAGGACATAATTAAAAATTTTTAACTCGCAAATCAATTCGTAAAATAGTAGATTGAATATGAATTGGGTTAAATCCATATCTGATTTGCAGACGTATGAATTATATTTGAATTAAATTTTATCAATCCGTACATTGAATTAAATTAAAATTTTAGATTAAAAATTTATAATCTATAAAATTATAGATCAAATATATATTAATATTCTATTTATAAAATTCGATCCACAAACACCTCTACTAATGGTGAGTGCTGTAAGCTTTCGGGGGAGGTGAAGAGCGAATACTGAAATTAGGGATTTGAGTTAGAATTTTTATTTTCCCAAAACAACCTGTTCGGTTTGCATTTCGGCTCGGATTTAACCCGAATCGAAATACAAACCGATTGGTTTTGGTTTTCACTTTTCATCCATTGAGGTTTTAAAGGTGAACCCAAATCGAATGCCCACCCTTCGCTGCCACAGTCGGGCTATGGCAATTATCAAATATTTTAGAAGCTGGATATACACAGTGATCCCAAACGGCCCAGTCCTTTTTGTCAGCCCTCTTCAAAGGGTATGCAAGTTTTAAGGGCAATTTCTTTTTTTATGGACTCATAAATTTCATAGAGATGGAGGCCCAATTAAAGGTTTTGCTTCTCTTTTGGATTATTTGTCCCATAAATTAAGATTTTCACACTTTTAAAGAGTAAATTAAAGATTATCGTTAAATAAATTATCATTTACCCTATTGTTACTAATAAAATGTTGGACCATCCATCTATTTAAGATAATAAAAAGGGCGAAGCTTTCCTTTTATAAAATCCCCAACCTAAGAATAAAATCAAAAAGTGTTCTATAATGGATTTACTTTTCTCCATAGCTCCGTATCTCCATATCTACAATGTCTTGGTAAAGGCACTCAACTTGTTAAAATAAAAAGATGTTCAGGGAATTGAAGGTTGACAGAACACTGATTGAAAAAAAAGAAGAAGGGTAAATTGGTCTGTTTCACTACACATATTAATTGATATTTTTCAGTTTCTATAATAAAATAGATCTATTTTAATTGTTATATTTTTCAGTTGCTTTTATCAGCATTGGGTTATAGTTTTCTCTCAAAATATCATTACTCATTAAATTAAAACCTCCAATAACAGCCAAATCAAACCTTACCATATAAACTTCTCTTTTTGCTTAAGAACGTAAGAAAAGAATGATACATAAAATGTTGTCTTGCTCACTTTAGAAATTCTCTTATCATGATCATTAACTAACTAACAATGCCTAAATTTCTAATAAACTAATATTTAGGAAACTATAACTACCCACATCGAGAGAAGAAATCTACCCCTACCCAATAATAAGAGGAGAATAAGAGTCCTTACGGCTGAACCCACTCTCCCTCAACGTTTTTTGAGAGGGTGAATCACCACTGAAGTATGATATATCTAGCTGGTGCCCTTTGTTTGAAATGTGAAAAAAAAAAAAAGAATATAACACAAAGATCACTAATGCAAAATAAACTAAGTAATTCTAATGTATAAGGTAGTTTTTTTTTCAAGTTCTATTTGAGAAGGATTATTCACACGTAGTCTAGTAACTACTTTTGAACTTGCAATGTTGCTTAATTTATGGCTCAAGAGTGTTGGACTTTAGGCGATGATGCACAATCGTTATTTTCTTGTACCACAGCTAACAATGATGTTGCTAAACTTCAATTTCTATGCCATAGGCAGCAGTCCAGGCCTCCACATTGAAAACAATATTGCTACAATTATATAAATAGGTGGGACGGTGGTAAATTGTTGATTTTTATGTCCCTTTACATTGTCATTTCACACATTCATTGACCAAAAACTGTCTGGGCAAGCAAATGAAATGAAATCTGTTTTGAATTTAACATACAACTACCAACAATGGTGACCCTAATGAATTAATAATTGTCCTCGGGAGTTGGTTTTTGTTGCACCGAATATTAATTAATTTCTCTTGTGAATTTGCATAACCTGTGTTGTCTTGGTACCAGCTCGACTTCGAGCACGTTCTGCCATTAATGCTGCAATATCTGAAACTTAATTCGATCTCCAATTTCAGGCCGTTGTGTTTTTTCTTCGATGTTGTTAGAACATTAGTTTAAGTTGTTTCCTACTTTCCTTGCATCAATTGTAAGGCTGTTCAGTAGCATTTATTACGGGTTTAGATCTTTTTAATAATCTTTCAGAAACATACAATTAATTGTTATTAGATAATAATATAAAACTAATTAAAACTTAGTCTTATATTGTTATATATAAATGTATTATAAAAGATCATAAAGAGTTAAGTACATATCAATTCAGCGCTGGATTCAAATCTACAGTACGATTATTTCAAATATTTAGTTACTTTCCAAAAATTTTTTATGGTTGATCTCCAAATTTTCACGTATTGTGCATAATATACCAAAAATTCAATGTTCAAAATGAAAAAAAAAAGTTTGAGTGTGCCCAAGATTTTTTATTATTTTTTTTGAAAGAAATAATTCCATTAACATTAAGAACTACAATTCTCAAAGATAACAACATAGGTGTGGTAGAAAATCTTCCAACCAAAAATAAAAATCCTTACAACGGGCTTAATATTTTGCTAAAGCATCCGCTGCTGAATTACAAACCCTTGGGACTCGTCGAACTTGAAAAGAATGCTTTGGAGAAGGTAAGTGCTTCACTTCATAAATATGCCAAAACAAGTTATGGGAAAAGCAATAATCTAAAGAATTGATTCCTTGACTGATTCCGACAGCCTTAGCCACATAACATCATTAGAGAAAACCCCTTGATTGATTCCTGCAACCATCACCAAACCATAACGGTTGCGCATAATAGCACCACAACCCACTACACCCTTATTTGCATCTACTGCATCAATATTCATTTTCATCCAATCCATAGGTAATGGCTCCCACTACAGATCCTCATGCCTATTACTACTATATTTACAATCAACACTAGTGATAGCAATATTGGCAAAGGACTCCAAAATTCTTGAGCCTGTGCACATAATATTTTGCAGCTTACTAGATTGTCCCCCAAGCATTATATTGTTTTGTGCCTCCCAAATACACCACATAATCATCACCAACAAGCATAATTCAATGCTAGGTAAGGTGGAAATAACATACTCAAGAAAACCCCAACAATTATTAACACACAATCACACAAAAATAAATTTGGAAAAATTGCATCCTTCCACGCTTGTTGTGCAAAATCACAATGAAACAAAGAATGCATCAGGGTCTCATATGAAAGGTTACACAAGCTACAACAAGCATCAGACAATACCCTTCTATTTGTTAGATTAGCCTTTGTCAGAAGAACATTATTAAGAGCTTGTCAAAGGAAAATCTTTACCTTAGGTAGCACCTTCAAAGTCTAAATCAAATTCCATTGCTTAGACATCCTAATTGATGTTCCAGCAACTGAGGAATCCCAAATCTATATAGCCAAATGATACCTAGATTTTTAAGTATACAGCCCACAATTATCAAAATCCAAACACACAGCATCTTCCATCGTCATAAAAGGGAGCGTCAATTTTAGAATCAGTTCAACATTCGTTCCCATGGTCAATCAGATAGTCCACTATCGACCTAGTGGTAATGAAATTGGTTGAGATAAGCCTGAAAGTACTTGGTCTTGGCAGCCAATTACTATCATAAGCATTAATGCTATGACCATTTCCAACACACCGACAAAGACCTGTTGTGATAGTACTCGTCCCCACAGAATACTCTGCCACATATAAGAAAGATTAGAGCCTAAATCTACATGGAAAAAAAGGGTTGTGCCGAAAATATCTAGTTCAAAACCAGCAAATCATCATAAAACAACAACCGCCACCCTTACTTAGTCAGCATGGCTTGGTTAAAACAATGGTTAAAACAAAAAAGAGTGCTGCTAAACATCGGGAAGCTTGAGAGAATCCTGAGAGAAACGGCTTCGTTCTCTCACCTTCCGCCCCCCCCCCCCCCCCACGTGACTAAGAGAAATATGTCCCCCACGTGAAAAAGACTTCCTTTCAACTCCTCGCTTTTACAGCTCCGTTCCAGCACTCCCTTTCAACTCCTTTTCCTTTCTATTTTCAACTCCTTTTCCAGCACTCCCACATGAACTCCAACTCCTTTTCCTTTTGTTCACTCCAGCAGCAACTCGCTTTGTCTCAGCCTTCTCGACATTACAGCAGCTTCGTCTCCATCTATCTCCCCAGCTTTGTCTCCGTCTTCTCTCGCTCCAGATCTAATCAGTGATCACTGCTGTCGGTGGTCGAAAACGAGTTTCCTCTCACTCCCTCCCCCCCTCTCGCTCCGTTTTTCCTCTCACTCCAGTAGCGGCTTCGTCTCAGTCTTCCCGATGTTACAACAGCTTCGTCTCCATCTCCCCAGCTTCGTCTTCGTCTTCTCTCGATCCAGATCTAATCGGTGGTCGCTGCTGTCGGTGGTCGGTGGTCGGTGGTCACTCTCTTCGTTTAGTTGGTAATTATTTTTTGATAATTAATTTATGATAATTGTTGGTAATTTTGTTTGGTAATTATTTTTTTGAGTGATTATTTTGTTGGGAATTATTTTGGTAATTGTATTGTTGATAATTATTTTAATAATTAATTTATGATAATTGTTGGTAATTTTGTTTGGTAATTATTTTGTGGAGTGATTATTTTGTTGGGAATTATTTTGGTAATTGTATTGTTGATAATTATTTTAATAATTAATTTATGATAATTGTTGGTAATTTTGTTTGGTAATTATTTTGTGGAGTGATTATTTTGTTGGGAATTATTTTGGTAATTGCATTGTTGATAATTATTTTAATAATTAATTTATGATAATTGTTGGTAATTTTGTTTGGTAATTATTTTGTGGAGTGATTATTTTGTTGGGAATTATTTTGGTAATTGTATTGTTGATAATTATTTTAATAATTAATTTATGATAATTGTTGGTAATTATTTTGTGGAGTGATTATTTTGTTGGGAATTATTTTGGTAATTGTATTGTTGATAATTATTTTAATAATTAATTTATGATAATTATTGGTAATTTTGTTTGGTAATTATTATAAGAGTGATTATGTTGTTGGGAATTACTTTTTGATAATTATTTCGAGAATTACTTTTTGATAATTATTTTTGGATAATTGTTGGTGATTTTGTAAATAATTATTTTGTTGAAATTTTTGTTGATAATTATTTGGTCAAAACTGTCGTTTGGGTATAAGTTTTTGTTGGTAACTACTTGGTGAAAATTGTCTGTTGGTATATGTATTGCAAATGCTGAAAATTTTGCTAGTAATAATGACACGTTTTCATATCCATCAGCTTCAACAACAATAGAATTAAAATTCCTGACAATGTTAATTCATGTACAATCATTCATTTCAATACGCTTTCTTGCACTTGCACTAATGTTGCGGTTACAAGGAAAATATCTAGCTTTGTCCGGACTCAATCCATGATTGTGTTCAAGGTTTAAAGTTCGAAGAATCCATTTTCCATCTTCATTTACACAACCTCCAATTCTAGCATCACAACCAGTTTTTACAATAGGTATTGGCTTCAGCACATCAGTAGATTTACTTTCTGACTTGCCACTACGACCACATGCAAACGCCGCGTACCTTATAATTTCATCGCTCCTTTTTTTACTAGTTAGCTTCTTAACAGGAAACCCTTCTTGTTTACCATAGGCTTTGTAAAATTGCCACATTTCCTCATGGCTATCAAATAACATCCCAAGAGTCGGCTCATATTTTTCCGATTACGCATCTTCAACTCCATCTTCATGTTCCAAATTATATATTTCTACAAAATAATTAATATTTGTATTAAGAATAAATTATTATCAATTTATACAAACACCATCCAACAATAATTTAATCCATTAAAGTTCTAAAAATTTAAATAAAAAATGATAAATCGAACACAATTTAAATTTAAAAAATTCAATGTGGAAACAAAATTTAAATTAAGAATAAATTATTATAAATTTTTCCAAACACCATCCAGCAATAATTTAATCCATTAAAGTTCTAAAAATTTAAATTAAAAAAATTATAAATCGAACACAATTTAAATTAAAAAAATTCTATGTTCAAACAAAATTTAAATTAAAAAATTCTAAATCAAACATATAATTTAAATAAAAAGATTTCTAAAAAATTCTAAATCAAACACATTATCATTTAATCAGTAAATGCAGGTACATTTCTATTATTATGATATAACAAAAAATTTAAAAATATATTCTTTGAGCTGAGATAATTACTAGAGGTGGCAAAAATACCCGCCCGGTCCGGACCCGGACCGTACCCGGGTGTTGTGGGCCGGGTATTACCCGGCCCGGGTATGAAGCCGGGTCGGTCTTGGGCATCACTTGATAAATCCGGAACCCGGATTTTATTAAAAAAAATTATAAAATATATATTATTTTAAATATTTTATATTTATTTGACTTATTTATTATACATATATAAAATTTTAAACACTTAAAGTTTATATTTTCATGTCAAATTTTATTGAAATAAATTTAAAACTTATAAAATTATCAAAAAATAAAAAATATATACACATAAAATATTAAAAAATATAAAATCAGAGTACCCGGATTAAAACCCGGCCCGGACCCGAACCCGGACCGGTTGCATCCGGGCAGGGTCCGGTCATGGCAATACCCGGACCCGGCCCGGGGTTTTGCCATTTCTAATAATTACCAACTGGGTGTTGCTTCAAGATCTAGATCGGCCACTGATTAGATGAGGTGAAGTAATGGCTTGTGATGAGCAAAGAAGTGAACGAGAAGTGAACGAGCAACTGATCCCTGAGAAAACTTAGCTTTGCTTGGTCATGAGCCAGAGTGAGCTTTGGGGACTAGTGACTTTCACGTGGGGGGCCAGATTTCACTTGGCAAAAGTGACTTGAGTGTGGGGCCTACTCCTACTTTTTGTTGATCATTTAAGAAAGTGTCATGAAATAGAAGAAAAAACTAATAAAAAGGAGTATTTTTTCACGTGGGGGGCCAGATTTCTCTTAGTCATGTTGGGGGGGAGCTGAGAGAACAAAACGGCAGCACAAGCTGCCGTTTCTCTCAAGGTTTCTCAGCTTTCCCGACCTTTAGCATTTCTCAACAAAAAAAGATCTTGAAACCTAAGATCCCTTAACTTTTTGGTTGAGTCATCCTCCTTCATCATGTTTTTCAACAATTCCTTCCAATAATAGCCGATAAGCCAAATATCATTCATAATTCGGAACCTCAGCAAGATTGAACAAAGTAGTTATCTTGCTCTGAACATTTTGAGCTATATTCAGACTAAAAAGAATAAAAGATTTGTTATAGTAAAAAATTTACCCTAATGCCACAAAATAATAATCAAAGATGCTCTTTAGCCTGCCACAGTTCTCTAAAGATGCTCGATAAAAAACAAGATTGTCATCTGCAAAAAAAAAAAAAAAAAGATAGGAAATGAATAAATCACAAGCAAAACATACCCTTTGGATAGCCTTTATAGATTCACTAGCATGGATCATCATAGAAAAAACTTCAGCACATAGAATAAATAAATAGGGTGACAGGGGACACCCCTACCGCAATTCTCGCTGAGGCCGACACGAACCCCGTACTTATTCATTTATATTGAACAAAACATTGATGTAGTGCACAAGCAATAATCAACCTAATCCACTGCTCAAAAAGCCCAAACCATACATCACTTGTTGTGAAAAACCCTATTCAACCCAATCATATGCCTCTACTATATCCAACTTTATCGTTACTAAGTTGTTCTTATAAGATTTACAAGATCGCAGCTTATGCAAGCATTTGTACCCAACTCTGACATTGTCAGTAATCAATCTATTCGAAATAAAAGCACTCTGGTTATGTGAAATGACATCACCCAAAACTGACTTTAGTCTGGTGGCAATAGCTTCTGTAACAACTTGATAAATAACATTGCATAAACTAAGTGGTCGAAAATTAGATACGATAGTTGGAGATTTAATCTTTGGTATGAAAACCACAATTACATTATTTGAATCAATGAGGGAAGCACCGTTAATTTTTTTTTAATTAAAAAAAGTGGATATAACTTGAGTACACACCACACCCTAATGATCTTGAAAGAAAGCAGGGGGCAGACCATCTAGTCCCTATGCCTTAATTAGATGCATTTGCATCACAGCTTGACGAACCTCATCCTTGGAGAATGATAAAGTCAAATCCTTATTCCCAACATTCATAACCCGCACAAGCACCTGTTTTACAGTCGATTCCCATTACTGATTAGTTGGATTTGATGAAGAAAACAACTTTATCAATTATTGCTCAACAATACTTCTCATCTCAATTATATTTGTATCCATCTGACCTTCTTGATCTAATAGCCCCTTAATCAAATTCCGCCGTTGCCTCATGGAAGCATAAGAATGAAAAAAAAAAATGTGTATTCTTATCCCCTTCCTTCATCCATGAAACATGAGCCCTTTATTTCCAGTATAATTGCTATTTGTGAAACAAGTCGTCAATCTCTCTCTAAAAGCTGAAGCCCATTGTTGAGTGTTAGAAAATGCATATTTATAAAGGAGAAAACCGTCATTTTACATTTTAAGTCTTACTAACAACCCTTACTTTTATATATTTAACCTTCTTGTGATTTAATTACATGTGTTTTATTTTAATTAAGTATTTTATGTATTTTAGGGGCATTATAGTCATTTCACAATAAAGGAGAGATCAGACGGCAAAACGGACATCACTTTTGAACTCAGGACGGTCGAAAACCTTAGGAGGAGCATAAAAGGAAAAATGGCACTATTCACATGTACGGTACTATTCACGTGTACGGTACTGTATACGTTACTGTTTACGACACTGTTCACATAGACGGATGATGACGTGGCATTGACCGATGATGTGGCATTGACTGATGAGGTGTCACGATCATGTTGGACTAAAATTCTTATGTACTGTTGATGGTGACGTGGCAGCATATCAGTGGACGAAAAATCTCGCGTACGGTGCATGCATCACACAGGATTATTTTCAACCAAACCGCGTTACTGTTCATCCGGGTCAAACCGCGTTACTGTTCAAAGTCGGGTCAAACCGTGTTACTGTTCATCCGCGTGGTCAAACCGTGGACTGTTGACTGATGACGTGGCGCAATCCTGAGCGTCCAAACTGTTTTTAATCCGATGGCCATGATTTACTCCATGTATCTATAAAAAGGGGGCCTCCCCCCCTAATTTGATATCTCTGAATCCATTTTTGGGATCCATTTTCTGTAATTCCTTCTCCATCTTGTATTTTCTTAGTATTTTAATAAATTCCCATTTTGCCCCTAGTTCAATTATGAGTGGCTAATTTTCTTTCAAGCTTGGGTTGAAGGTGAAGTCTCAACATGTGTCATGGGCTTAATTTGGTAAATTTACTTTCTCTTCCCCTCTAGTTTTTGTGGATGTTTTGACTTCTCGTCGACAAATAATACTAATCTTGTCTAGTACCGCCTTGGTTACACCGGCTCTCTAGTATAAGGTTATTATTATTTGGCACGATAAGCCCTTAGCACCATATTGATTAGAGCGTGGTTCATGAGGTGTGGATTCCCCCCTCATGATTTAATTGGCATTAATACGGATTATTTAGCCCATGATGCATGTTGATACGGATCCAGATACCCAAGTACGTCATTTCAATAGAATTATCTTCAATTTATTCTCGCCATTTTAATTTAAGTTTTAGCATATACCAAATCATTTCCACCATAAATCCAACAACCCATTTACAAAATTAATTCTACACAATTAAAATCCACCTCCTCGTGGGATCGACACTCGTCACCATAGATCTATACTACAATAGATTCGTGCGCTTGCGAGTACATTAAAATTTGCACAACAAGTTTTTGGCGCCGTTGCCGGGGAGGTAAGTAATTTTAATTCATAGAATTAATTTTTTTTTTTGAATAATTTCTTTTATTTGTTTTCTTGTATTTTTTTTATTATTAAAAAAAAGAAAAAAAAAGTGAATCTACATTTAAAGGTTAGTATTTCTTTTCTTTTTCTCTTCTTTAAAATTCTGTAATTTAATTTTCCATTTATTTTTCTTTGTAATTTTTTTTTGTTTATCTTATTAATTTAATTTTTAGTTAATTTCTTTCACGTATTTATTTTTGTGTATTTTTATAAAAAGGTTGTAATAGCGCAATAAGGTTAGTATCGTAATTCTCACTCTTCTTTATTTTTATTTGTTTTGTTCCCATCTTTATTTTTTGTTTTGTTTGCATCTTTATTTTTATTTTATTTATTTTGCATGCATGGTCGTAGGTCATTATTACCTAATCTTGAACCTATAGACCTTGAATTAGAAAAAACACTTCGCACACACAAACACGTTAAAAATAAAATGGATTTACAAGCACCACATGAGAGGCCATTTAAGGACTATTTTAGTCCCTTAGCTAATTTGAGCACATCATGCATAAGATACCCTAATGTAGCTGCTAGGAGCTTTGAACTAAAACCTAGTGTGCTAAATTGTCTCCCCACATTTGATGGCCTAGAAAATGAGGATCCATATAATCATCTGAACGATTTTCATGCCATTTGTCAAACTTTTAAATATGAAAATTTTTCAGACGATGATGTTAAACTTAGACTATTCCCATTTTCTTTAAAGGATAGAGCTCGTTCATGGCTTAATACATTGCCTGCTAATAGCATTATATCATGGGAACAAATGGTTACAAAATTTTTAAATAAATATTTCCCAGTGCATAAAACCAATGCTATTCGCAGGGAAATCTCAGAGTTTACCCAGAAAGATGACGAGCAATTTTTCGAAACATGGGAGCGATTCAATGGGCTACTCTTGAAGTATCCACATCATGGGTACGAGAAATGGCACCAATGCCAATACTTTTTGGAGGGATTACTACCAAATGTGCAAGAATGGCTAATGGCAACAAGTGGAGGAGAGCTAATGTCAAAAAGTGCGTCAGAAATTTAGGAATTCTTCCAGCGACAAGCGGACAATTCCCAACAACGGAGTCGATCACTCAGGAATACTAGAAGGATTAAAGGAGTGAATGAGGTTCACATTGGCGAGTCAACTTCGGGAATCAAAGAAGTCAAGGAGATGGTTGAAGGTCTTGCTCGACAAATAGCATCATTATCGACTGCTAAATCAACAGAACCACATGACCATGACTCATACTCAGATCAAGCCAATGCCATAGGTTTAATGAGAAAGCCATCAAATTACAACCCATACTCCAACACATATAACCCTGGATGGAGAGACCACCCCAATTTTTCATGGTCTCAAGGATTCCAACAGAATGGACCAGCAGCTCCAGCTCCACCAATTCCTCAAAATCCTCAAGCCTCTCAGCCCCCATTCAGACCATACAATCAAAACCAGAACCACTCTCAACCTAGACCATGGGAGGATGCATTCCAGAATTTCAGGAATGTTACTCACTCCACGATTGAGCAACAGAACCGCACCATTGATGGACTACGAAATGAGTTGAGAGCGGGCTTCAACTCACAAGCCCAATCAGTTTCAAGCCTCGAGAAGATGGTGGGACAACTTGCTTCTTCAGTTCAGACCTTGGCAATGACCGTTGAGAAAGGTAAGTTTCCAAGTCAACCAGTACCTAATCCTAAAGGAGTGCATGAAGCAAGTACCAGTTCACCACAGCAGCATGGAGAGGTCAAAGCAGTAATGATCTTGCGAAAAGGAAAAGAAGTCGACAACAAAGTGGAGATGCCGGCGAAAAAAGAAAATCAAATTGTACCTATAAATGTTGACGACTCATCATCGGAGGAGAAAGAAGAAACCAACCCACGAGAATATGTTCCGAAAGCTCCATTTCTCCAGAGGTTAGCTAAAGGCAAGAAGGGAAAATCCACAGGTGAGATTCTCGAAATCTTCAAACAGGTAAGTGTTAACATCCCTTTACTTGATGCTATTAAACAAGTTCCATCTTATGCCAAGTTTCTTAAAGACCTTTGTACTAAAAAGAGAAATATGCATGTTCAAAAGAAGGCATTTTTAACAGAAAACGTTAGTTCTATACTCCAACATAAAATTCCTTTAAAATGCAAAGACCCAGGCTCTCCCACTATCTCATGTAGTATAGGGAACCACACAATTGAGAATGCTTTGTTGGATTTAGGAGCTAGTGTAAATCTTTTGCCTTACTCTGTGTTTGTGAAACTTGGGCTTGGAGAATTACACCCAACTCCAGTGGTGTTACAACTTGCAGATCGGTCCACGAAAATACCTCGTGGTATTGTGGAGGACGTGCTTATCCAGGTAGACAAGTTTTATTTTCCTGTTGATTTCATTGTAATTGACACTCAACCAATACAGGATTCAAGGAAGCACATCCCCATTATTCTAGGCCGACCTTTCTTGGCAACTGCGGATGCTCACATTCAATGCAGGACTGGAAATATGCAGTTGTCCTTCGGCAACATGACTATGGAGCTAAACATTTTCAACATTGCCAAACAACCTTACAGTGTAGATGATGGAATTGTTGATGTGGATTTAATTGAAGCATTAGTTGATGATACTTTTGTTTCAAACCTTAGTGATCCTTTACAAACATGTTTAACTCACTTTGGTTTGGATTTTGATATTGACAGATCGGTCGATGAGGTCAATGCCCTGCTTGACTCAACACCATCTATGGACACTAATAAATGGAAGTCAAGAGTTGAGCAACTAGCACCATCAGAGAAGCAACTCATTCCATCATCAGAATCACCACCGAAACTCGAGCTCAAACCATTGCCCAACACTTTGGAATATGCGTTTTTAGGAGAAGAAAGTACTCTACCGGTAATTATCTCAGCATCCCTCAATGACGAACAAAAAGGTAAGTTGTTGGATGTTTTGAAAGAGCACAAAGGGGCATTAGGATGGACCATAGCAGACATTAAAGGTATAAACCCAGTAGACTGCATGCATTACATTCACCTTGATGAAAATGCTAAAACTACTAGGGAGATGCAACGTCGGTTAAATCCTAACATGAAAGAAGTTGTTAGAACTGAAGTCCTTAAGCTATTAGATGCAGGTATCATTTATCCAATTTCTGATAGTTCATGGGTCAGTCCTGTACAAGTTGTCCCCAAAAAGTCAGGAGTCACAGTAGTTACGAATGCTGATAATGAATTGATACCCACTAGAGTAACTACAGGATGGCGTGTATGCATTGATTATAGAAAGTTGAATTCTGTCACACGTAAAGACCATTTTCCTTTACCATTTATTGATCAAATGCTTGATAGATTAGCAGGCCATGAATTTTATTGCTTTCTAGATGGCTACTCAGGATATAATCAGATTCCCATAGCACCAAAAGATCAAGAGAAAACTACTTTCACTTGCCCTTTTGGCACATTTGCATATAGGAGAATGCCATTTGGATTATGTAATGCACCTGCTACATTTCAACGATGCATGCTAAGCATTTTTTCTGATATGGTTGAACGATTCCTTGAAGTCTTTATGGATGACTTTTCTGTCTTTGGCAACTCGTTTGATCAATGTTTACATCATCTAACACTAGTTCTGCAGAGATGTATCGAGAAGAACTTGATCTTAAATTGGGAGAAATGTCATTTTATGGTAAAACAAGGTATTGTTCTCGGTCACATCATTTCGAGCAAAGGTATTGAGGTTGACAAAGCCAAGGTGGATCTCATTTCTAATCTTCCTCCACCCAAAACAGTCAGAGAAGTAAGATCTTTCCTTGGGCATGCTGGTTTCTATAGACGTTTCATTAAAGATTTTAGTAAAGTTTCTAGACCCTTATGCAATTTGCTTGCTAAGGATGTACCTTTTGTCTTTGATGATTCATGTCTTGTTGCGTTTGAAAAATTAAAGCATTTGTTGACATCATCACCCATCATTCAGCCCCCGAACTGGAAATTACCATTTGAGCTCATGTGTGATGCATTTGATTATGCAGTAGGAGCAGTATTAGGACAAAGAGTTGATCGAATTCCTCATGTTATTTACTATGCTAGTATGACATTGAATGATGCACAGTTGAACTATTCAACTACTGAAAAAGAAATGCTAGCAGTAGTGTTTGCATTGAAAAAATTTCGATCATATCTCATTGGTTGTAAAATAATTATATTCACAGATCATGCTGCTCTTAAATATCTTCTCACAAAGAAAGATGCAAAAGCCAGACTAATTCGTTGGGTGTTACTTTTGCAGGAATTTGACTTGGAATTCAAAGATAAAAAAGGGACAGAAAATGTTGTGGCGGACCACCTCTCTCGTCTCCATTTTGACACAATTATAGAACAATCACCATTAAATGAGTCATTTCCAGATGAACAATTAATGAGTGTGGAAGTATTACCTTGGTATGCTGATATAGTTAATTATCTTGTTACAGGTAAACTTCCAGAGCATTGGACCAAGCAAGACAAGGCTAAATTCTTTGCAGAGATAAAGAATTTCTTTTGGGATGACCCGTATTTGTTCAAGTATTGTGCGGATCAAATTGTTAGACGATGTGTCCCAGAAAGTGAAATTCAGAATATCCTTTCATTCTGCCATGAACAAGCTTGTGGAGGCCATTTCAGTGCTAAGAAGACAGCGACTAAAGTTTTACAATGTGGTTTCTATTGGCCATCTATATTTCGAGACGCTTACACTTTCTGTTCTTCATGTGATAGGTGTCAACGAATGGGAAGCATTACACGAAGGAACATGATGCCACTAAATCCAATTTTAGTGGTTGAGATTTTTGACGTATGGGGTATCGACTTCATGGGACCCTTTCCCCCTTCTTTTGGCCATCAATACATATTGGTTGCTGTTGACTACGTATCAAAATGGGTAGAAGCAATTCCATGTAGGACCAATGATCACAAGGTGGTGATAGCATTTTTGAAAAGCAACATTGTTTCACGCTTTGGATTCCCTCGAGCAATAATCAGTGATGGTGGTGCCCACTTTTGTAACAAAGCATTCAAAGCACTTTTGACAAAGTATTCAATCACACACAAAGTGGCGACCCCGTATCATCCGCAAACCAGTGGCCAAGTTGAGATCTCCAATCGAGAAATAAAGCACATATTAGAAAAGACGGTGAGGCCAGACAGGAAAGATTGGTCATTAAGACTTGATGATGCATTATGGGCATATAGAACGGCTTTCAAGACCCCGATTGGGATGTCACCCTACAGGCTAGTGTATGGAAAAGCTTGCCACCTACCTGTGGAACTCGAGCATCGTGCATATTGGGCCATCAAGAAATTCAATTTTGACATGCAGCAAGCCAGCTCAGAAAGAAGATTACAGCTGGCAGAACTTGAAGAAATTCGCAATGACGCGTACGAAAATGCCAAGATTTACAAGCAACGAATGAAAGTCTTCCATGATAAGCAAATTATGAGAAAATCGTTCACTCCAGGTCAGAAAGTGCTTTTATTCAATTCTCGCTTGCACCTATTCCCAGGTAAGTTACGCTCTCGTTGGTCTGGCCCATTTATTGTTCATACTGTTTTTCCACATGGGGCAATTGAAATTAAAGACCCAAAGAATGGTGTCACGTTTAAAGTTAATGGTCAAAGATTAAAGCCATATCTAGAGTACCAACCACATGAAGAAGACACCGAAATAAATTTGAGTGACCCACCAAATTTGAATTGATTTTTTTTTCTTTTCGTTGATTCGATTTTTCTTTCTTTCTTTTTATTTGTTAATTGAAATTATTTTTGCATAAGTGTGTTTGTTTTTCCATTAAGTTTTTTATCATTGTTAATCATGAGTACCATACTTAGACCGTTCCTCCTGAACATTCTTAAACCACTTCAACGTGTCAAAACTCATCTCAAAAGGCAGATTCAATTTTGTAAAACACATCGCATTTGGGCTCTACAACCACCAGAGTTAGTAGCCTATGTTGAGGGTTTAGAAAGCCAACTCAGAGATATTGAGAGAAGTGTTTACGACATCCAGTTGGAGCTTAAGGTAAATTCAATACGAGGACGATTTTGATTTTCTTTGTGTGTTTTAATTTGTTTTTCTGTTTGTGTGCTTTAGTTTGTTACCCCGGTGAAGTGGCGGATAACGGTACTCCGTGACAATCAAGTCGGTTACTTCAGTTTCCCATAATAACTGATATTCTGAGGCGAAGGTATGGACAGAAACGAGATTCTAGCGAAGCTTCACAAGCGATTCCCTTCACTCCCTCAGAATGCCCTCCTTACGATCTATAAAGCCCGATCTGAACGCATGCGATTGCTCATGAGGAATAACATACCTGCAGACATCCGTTGGTTAATCGAGGCTAAAGTACGATTAGCAGGTGAGTTACCTCCTAAATTTATTGCATACATGCCTGGTTGTGGTAAAGGAAATTATGCAAGAAAACGACGAGCTCGAAGAATTTCTGTTGCTTGTCATAAGTGTGCCAGAATGAGTTGCAATAAAAACCCATGTTCTTTAGGAATGATGTCTGATAACAGGGAAGATAAGATTCAATTCATTAGGGATGGCTTGAATAAGGAGTCATTGGATGATATCCTTTTGTCTCTTGAAACGCATCCCAGTGGATATGTGCAAGGAGCGATTCTCCAGTTATGGCCATTATTCCAGAAAGAGCATGCACGATATAGTCTCAGGAATCTGACTATAAACGACCCTGTTTGCCTGTTTATAAGAAAACTGGATGGGAAGCCTATCCTCGACCCATAGAGGGCGTTCAAGCCGTTTCTGGACGTAAAACCAGAGGAAGATGTGAGCCACAGTCGCAACTACGTGTAAATATCCTTTTACTTTACTGTTATTTTATTTCATTTCACTGTTGTTTTATTGTTTGCATTATTGTCTTTAATAATTTTATTACTGTTTGCTTTTTCCTTTTTACTGTTTTCTTTTTGACTCGCGAGCCATGTGCTTCATGCGTTATTTAACACTAACATGTTACCTCATTCACAGCTGTGACCCACTATCATCAAGACTCTTAAATGTGATTTCTTTTGTCAAACACTCACAAATTGTTTTTGAGAAATATTCCAATGGCAGCTACTTCCAATAGACAATTCAAGAACATTTGTGTGCTTTCTGGATTTACCTATGGCAAACATAAAGAGTTCGTTAAGGCAGCCATAGATCTTGGTCGAAGCATAGCAGCGAGAAATTTACATTTGGTGTATGGAGGAGGTAACCGAGGGTTATCAAAAATGGTCTCCGAAACAGCTTTTATCAAAGGAAGTCAAGTGTTAGGCATCATCCCAAGAGTCCTAAAACCATTGGGCAGTTCGTCTGACTCATCAACTGGAGAAGAGTTAGTCGTCTCAGGTATGCAAGAAAGAATAACTGAAATGCTTAATCATGCTGATGCTTTTGTTTTCCTTCCAGGAGATCTTGCAACACTAGAGGCACTTATGACACTAGCATCTTGGGCTCATCTGCACATCCACCAGAAACCCATCGGTTTGTTAAATGTCAATAACTTTTATGATGGCTTTATCGCATTTCTTAACCATGCAATAAAAAACTACTTCATTCCTTCTAATGTGAAAAAACTTTTTATTTGTGCTCACACTGCTAATGAGCTACTTGATATGTTACAAGCTTATAAACCGGAGCCAGACCCCTGGACCTTTGTGTTGGAGCGACCAAATAATGATGGTAACAGTAGCCGCAGTAAGAAGTACAAATTAGATTTAACTCTCTGCCTGTAAATATTTTCTTCTGTGTTGCACCACCCAGGTGATGTCTTCTAAACTCTACTTCTTTCCTTTAAAACATTGAGGACAATGTTTCGTTCTGGTTGGGGGGAGGGAATAGTCGACAATTGTGGAATCTTGGTTAAGTTTTTACTATTTTTTTTTGTTGTAGAAACTAACTGTTGCTAACGTTTTGTGTTGAAGATGGCTGAATATGGAGTGTAGTTACTCTAGAAACGCATCTTCATCGTTTTAAAAAAAAAAAATTGTTTTCTTCCTCTTTCTCCTTTATAAATATATATTTTCTAATTTTTGAGTCGAAGATGGCTGAATATGGAGTGTCGTGCCTCTAGAAACGCATCTTCTTAGTTAAAAAAAAAAAAAAATTTCTTTTTCTAATAAATTTTTCTACATCATTTTCACATTCCTGCATGCATATTTTTCTTTCATATTTAGAATAGGTTGGGGGGTAGAATGTTGTTAAAAAAAAAAATTTGTGTTATTTGTTTTAACATTGGATGACATGATTAATTTCAAATTTTATTATTTGTATTATCTTTGGTCTTAAGTGATGTTACGCTATGTTTGCTACTTTACATGTTGATGTCGGAGACAAATATGAGTTGCTTGAAGGAATGAACATGTCATAAATAAGTGCCAAGTGAGTTGTTGAGCCTATCATTTTCTTGGAGAGTAACCCTTTTGCCCATTCTCTATACAGCTTAGCAGTTTATTATTTTATACACGATCTCTACATTTCTTTTGAGTTAACCCTTTAAAAAAAATGGTAAAAAAAAAGAAAAAAAAGAAAAAAAATGTGTGTTGCTACATTGGGAGGCCCATCTAACTAGTAGATATGGATAATTATTTAGAGCCCTAAAAGACTATGGAAAGGCCATCTTTGATCCGTTTGAGCCTTTCTAGCCATCCCTTTTATTAAATATCCATAGTTACCCTTTTTGAACCTTTAAAAAAAAAAAAAAAAAAAAACCTTTTCTTTGTCAACTTATCATCTTAACCCACTCCGATTTGGAGTATTACCCGATGTCTTATAAGTTCCATCACCTATTTATGTTTGAGAAAATGTAAATAATTATGTTGTTAAGTGAAGTTATGACAAATAAAAGCTAAAAAAAAAAAAAAAGTTGTTGTTTCAAAAGAATAAAAATAACAACAATAGGTGAAATACACCTTGCAACTTCAAAAAAAAAAAAAAAATTCTCTGCATTTTTCTCAAACATATACTTTGTTTTCCTTATTTCCTTTCTTTGTTAGCCATATCCCTAGCCTACGTTACGTCCTAATAAAAGTCCTTCTTGATTTTAGGGAACTATAGTTTGAAGTAGAAGCTAGTTATATGGGCTAAAAAGATGTAGTGGTGCATATAAAAAAAATAAATAAATAAATTGGGTTGACTAACAGTTTTTATTTGACTTGAGATCGTATTATTTTTAAGCTGAGGGCATATTTATTTCATCTTGGTGAGAGCATGTGATATCACTTCTTTATTATTTTCTCTCTCAATTATCATTCATTGGAGTGACTATTTTTATTGGGATTAATTTATTTGTGAGAGTGTCACTACTTCCAGTGAGATTTTGGGGTTTGACATGTCATTCTTGAGAGTAGCTAAAACAAAGTCTACTGGGCTAATTCATGTGGATGGTTGATGTGGGTGTGATGTTGCTTTAGACTGGAGATAATGCTTATACTTTTATTTGATTGCTATCATTAATCTGATGGAATAAATACGAGTGTTTCTATTAAAACAAAAAAAAATTATTTTGAATTTGAATTTTGTTTTCGCTTTATTTGCTAGGGACTAGCAATAAGCTGGTTGGGGGGTGTGTTGAGTGTTAGAAAATGCATATTTATAAAGGAGAAAACCGTCATTTTACATTTTAAGTCTTACTAACAACCCTTACTTTTATATATTTAACCTTCTTGTGATTTAATTACATGTGTTTTATTTTAATTAAGTATTTTATGTATTTTAGGGGCATTATAGTCATTTCACAATAAAGGAGAGATCAGACGGCAAAACGGACATCACTTTTGAACTCAGGACGGTCGAAAACCTTAGGAGGAGCATAAAAGGAAAAATGACACTATTCACATGTACGGTACTATTCACGTGTACGGTACTGTATACGTTACTGTTTACGACACTGTTCACATAGACGGATGATGACGTGGCATTGACCGATGATGTGGCATTGACTGATGAGGTGTCACGATCCTGTTGGACTAAAATTCTTATGTACTGTTGATGGTGACGTGGCAGCATATCAGTGGACGAAAAATCTCGCGTACGGTGCATGCATCACACAGGATTATTTTCAACCAAACCGCGTTACTGTTCATCCGGGTCAAACCGCGTTACTGTTCAAAGTCGGGTCAAACCGTGTTACTGTTCATCCGCGTGGTCAAACCGTGGACTGTTGACTGATGACGTGGCGCAATCCTGAGCGTCCAAACTGTTTTTAATCCGATGGCCATGATTTACTCCATGTATCTATAAAAAGGGGGCCTCCCCCCCCTAATTTGATATCTCTGAATCCATTTTTGGGATCCATTTTCTGTAATTCCTTCTCCATCTTGTATTTTCTTCGTATTTTAATAAATTCCCATTTTGCCCATAGTTCAATTATGAGTGGCTAATTTTCTTTCAAGCTTGGGTTGAAGGTGAAGTCTCAACATGTGTCATGGGCTTAATTTGGTAAATTTACTTTCTCTTCCCCTCTAGTTTTTGTGGATGTTTTGACTTCTCGTCGACAAATAATACTAATCTTGTCTAGTACCGCCTTGGTTACACCGGCTCTCTAGTATAAGGTTATTATTATTTGGCACGATAAGCCCTTAGCACCATATTGATTAGAGCGTGGTTCATGAGGTGTGGATTCCCCCCTCATGATTTAATTGGCATTAATACGGATTATTTAGCCCATGATGCATGTTGATACGGATCCAGATACCCAAGTACGTCATTTCAATAGAATTATCTTCAATTTATTCTCGCCATTTTAATTTAAGTTTTAGCATATACCAAATCATTTCCACCATAAATCCAACAACCCATTTACAAAATTAATTCTACACAATTAAAATCCACCTCCTCGTGGGATCGACACTCGTCACCATAGATCTATACTACAATAGATTCGTGCGCTTGCGAGTACATTAAAATTTGCACAACACCCATTAGCATCACTGTAATGTCTTTAAGTTTGTCGAAAAGCCTTTAATTCTGAATACTTGTCATAGAAGCGCTGATGCCACCCTTTAAATTACACCAAACTCCATTTAGTAAGGGCAGACACAGTTTTTGCAACCTTATATTGGAAAAGCCAAACAGGATCACCCTGAGTAGCAGCACCTATCCAACAATCACTGACTAGACCTGTACAAGCTAGATAAGCCTTCCAGTCCACTTCTTAATGAAAACGAGCCTTCAACCTTCTATCTTGCAAAGAGTCCTCTGAACCAGTAATATCTAAAAGAATAGGACAATAATCCAATCACCAAAAATCAAGATAAGTAACTATTGAACATTAGCCCAAATCTTGTCAAGCACAGTTACTAAAAAACATGTCTAGGCATTCCTCCACCAAACCCACATCATGCCACCGATTAGCCCAAGTTAGGGTTGGCACTATATGGTTCGGTTAGGTTTAGATAGAAAATCGAACCGAACTGAAACTGATTGGTCCTCTCAAATTAAAACCGAATGCAACCCAAAATTTAAAACCAAACCGAACCGATGGTTGTGTGGTGCGAGAAGAGCGGTTGCCAACTGCGTGTATGGTGTTAGAGAGGAGCAGTTTCCAGTGGCAGAAATAGGATATGCTGATCAGAGTGTGAGAGTGTGTTGTCGCTGTGTTTGAGAGATGAGTGTGTGAGATTTAGGTTTCCGTTCAATTTACCAATATATATATATATATATATATGATATTAAAATATTTTTATTTTTAAATGAAAGAACCCAATGGTTTTTTGGTTCAATTCGGTTTTGAGCTGAATCAAATACAAACCAATCGGTTCTTTAATTTCCAAACCATTGGGTTTTATCTTTAAAACTAAATCGAACCGAATCGAAAAATATTGGTTCAGTTTGGTTCAGTTCGATAAAAACCGAACTGAATGCCCACTCGTAGCCCAAGTATATAGGCACCCCACAAATCCCATATCAGTTAATTCACAATCCTAAAAAAAAGAAAGAGATTGTACACCAAGGTGGCCATTGTCTTTGTACAATTTTAAGGTAGAATTAGCAATAAATGCATGGATGGGGATATTTCCACCCCATTATTTGTGTAAACCCACTCCACTTCTAAAAAATATTTAAAATAAATGCACATTCTTTTATAATAAATACAAATCAACAAAAAATTTATATAATTAATCAATTAAATCATTCTTATATTTTTTCTTACTTAGTTTTTTTTACTATTAAAGTAGCTTTAATATAAGTTCTATTTAATTATTTTGCTTAATGACATAAAATGACCCACTTGCCTAAAAAAAAATGTGTTCTTGTATCTAATACTTTAGGTACTTAATTTTGTAACTTATAATCTAACTTCTTAAATGAAGTCTAATAATTTTTAATATTTTACATGTAAATGACATAAATTTGACAGTCTAATAATTTAATGAGTATTTTCTCATAAAGACATTATGTTAGTTTAATTAAAAATTGATAATCATACTAATAAAGTAGAATTAACTATTTAGAAACAATGAATTTTGTATAAAATTAAAAAAATTATTGAAGTTAAATTAAATTTTTGGTATTTTTACCTTTTAAGGATAAAATAGTCAATTTAAATTTAGGTTAAAGTAATCTTATTAGTCAAATATAATAAAAAAATCTAAGTCACAACAAAATAAATGAAGATAGATTTAATTGATTAATTCTTTTGAATTCTTCTTTATTTGAAATTTTTTAAAATAATAAAAACTTTTTGTAATTATTTTCTAAAAATGGGGTGGATTTGCAGAATTTGTGGGGTGTAAATATCACCACACTAAATGCATATACCTAAACTTTGTTAAAGCAAAGTTTGTAGTCCGCGAGTACAATGTTTATTTATAAATTAGTCCCTAAACTTTAAAATCTTGAGGTTTTAACCCAAGTGTTACTTACTTGTTTTTATGTTGTGACCCCTACTATATTCACCTCTATGATGTTTGACCTGTTAAATTTTAAATTCTAGCTCCACCCCCCTAATTAGTAGGTCGAGACCCACGTATAAGAAGAACAATCAACAGACTGCAATTTTTAAATCACGAATTCACTGATACTAATTGGTTTAGATAACATATTTCTGGTCTTAAAAAATAATTTAGCACTATACTTAATATAATATATGCTATCCTAATATACTAGTAATATCGTACCTCTAGAGTTTAATTAAGTTCTTTTTATCGCTATTAATTTGTCAAGAGATAAAGGAGTTAATTATTTCGTCAACAAAACTTACTGAATATTATTAATTTATGCTATAATCTGGTAGTTTTATTTCTACCTCAATGAATATTTTGAACCACAGAGGATTACGCATGCGTATGGTCTTTGGTAGTGATGTCGAGTCTTACCATACAAGTTTAGACTTTTTGGTCAAGTACTTTAGCAAATATCAAAGCAAAAGTCTCGCATTTTGATCTATTGCAAATTTGTAATGATGATCGATTTTAATTTTAATTAATTTTTCCTTTTCAAGCTCTTGCGTCAATCTTTTGAATCTCTTTTCTTAGCTCGTCTACTTTTTTTAGGCTTTTGTCTGAATTTCTTAAATTCATATTTGACACAAGAAATTATATTAAGTGTATGTTTAGTATGGCTTATTTAATGGTCATAAATGTTTATTTAAGTACTTATTTAATCTAATAAGTTTTTATTATAATTTTTGTTGTTGTTTGGTTATTTTTTTAGTAGTGCTTTTAGAGCTTAAATAAGCTATTTTGCCTCTAATAGAAGAAGCTCAAATTTTGAACTTTTGAGAATAGAAGTTGAATTTTTTTTTAAAAAGTTAAAATATCTAAAATATCATCTACTTATTTGACAATCTTATTTCATGCTTTTCATAACATAATTTAAAAAAAACTTGTCCATCAAAGTAATTTCATAAATTTTTAATAAAAACTCTTATTGACAACCAAACAACTAAAATTTTTGCAATTTGTAAAAACTCTACTATCAAAAGCTTTACTTAAATAAGCTTTAATGAAAAATTCTACCAAACGGAGCTTAAGACGTATTTGATTTTATTTTTGTGACTTGACCTGTCAATTTAAACTTGGAAACAAGTCTTTGATTAAGGGAAACCTGTGGTACAACTGTAGTATCGTACCACAGTTACATCCAGCCGTTAGATGTCAGTGGACCCCATCAATCCAAGTGCATCTAATGACTGGATGCAACTGTACTACAATTACACCGTAGTCTGATCCTTTTGATTACCCTAAATTAGATCCTTACAAATCAAACCTAAATTTTTGATCCAGCAATTGATCTAATTTAGCTCCCATAGGTCATAATCATGACGTGCTTGAAAAGACACTGCCATGTACTAGGTTTCATTTATTTAGTCGCTCCTCTTGACTTGAATTAAGTTCAAAGCTTGAAATATTTCGAGAATTGATACAAAATAGTGCAACGTATATACATTCTTGTCCGAATAAAGAGTAATTAATAGTCTTGAAAATACTTCAAAAGTCCACTAAGTGTAACAATTTTCTATCGAAGAGTTGATGGATATATTTATAATACATTGATAATATCTATTTGGTTATTGAACTGAGTTTGTTCATTTTTTATTAACTTTTTAACTTATTTATCATTTTTAAGTTTTTCTTTAAATTTCTCGAATCCATATTTTACATTAAGAATTTATGTTCAAATGTATTTAATTTTAATTTTGGAAACTACAGCTATGCCCTGATATCATTTTTTTTTCAAATCTTCTTGTAAAGCAAATAAACTAAATAAATGTGTTTATGAACATTTTAACCATTGATTGAAAGATACATATGATAATTAAAAAAAATATTATTAAAAAGAGAGCAATGCATCTAAAACAACCGAGATTTTTCATGTATTCTTTTTATTCATACTTATCTAAACTTAAGTAAAATTTAAATTTATTTAGACTTTCAGATTAGAAATGGGAAAAGGAAAATCTACATAATTTAATATATTAATTTTTCATACTAGATGAATCCAAAAAGTTCTAAATAGTATAATATTCAGTCTGTCCAACTTTGAGTTTCGTTCTTTCAAAGGTTAACTAAAAACTAGAAAGATCACACTAATTAATAAGTTATGTAGGTAATAAAATTCAAGGCCCAAAATAATTTGGTGGGCACTACCTCATGGCTGATGTCACGCCATAATGACTGTTTTTTTTATTCTTCCACTCAAAAGAAAATGTTCCTCGAATAATTTACGGACACATGCAAAATAAACAAATTCGGTTTTGAAAGAGGGTACTTTAAAATTAACAGTGTTGTATCTTCTAGCTTAGACGCCGTCAAATAGTTCAAAAAAATTAATAAAAATCAATAAAATTTCATTTATCTGACATTGTCTGGACTGTTGGAAATGTTATTTCAATGGTATTGTATTCACAATTTAAAAAAGAATATTGTTTAAATTAAAATAAGTTAGGATGATATTGTTGGGACAAAGCTTGTTTAATTTTTTTTACCCTTTATTATAACTTGTTCTAGTTCTTATTATCAGATCAAAATCGTTAATTTCGTTTAAAACTTAAACTGAAAGAGAATAATTTTAATCAGGTTGTGATTCAAAAGTGAATTTGTAAGATAACTAAATAAATTAGAATGTTTGTAAATAGCATAAAGTAGAAGGGGGCTGAATGTTATTATATCCAAGATCAGAGTACGCAAAATGGTACAAATGTTGGGTCTCCAAAGTTATCTATTTTCGCAGCTGGCCCACTCAACCCCGCTGTTTAATATTTTTTTTTTATTTTTTAAATTATAAGTTGAAATAAACGTAATTTAGGGAAATTCTATGCTATATTCGCTTCCTTTATTTATAGTGTGTAAGTGGACCAATCACGAATTGCCAAGATTTAAGGACAAAACGGACACTTGGCATAACAAGAGGGCTCACCCGATCCGAATCATTCGTGCGTCTTTCATTCCTTGGCGTCTCGCTCGTCTGATTAATTTGCTTCACCTGTTTGTTTGTCTGCCAAGCGGTATCGATCCAGCAAAAGCCGTCTACTTTGATTTTCCATGCCAAAGCAAATTTGTCTGGCGTGATTACCGATGGAAATTTAATTAACAAATAATCATCAACTGAATCAAATTCAAATTTGTTTGGAATAAAAATCAACACACAAACAGTAAGAATCTACCAAAAGTGTATATTTCTCTTTTTGTTACGGAGATGTAACAAATCAGTGATCCATATTTTTTTTTTGTTATTTTTCTTTTTCTTAAAAGTAAAAGAGTGCGGAAAAATCTAAATAATTTATTATTATTTTTTTTGTAATCTTGTATCTCTTTTACAATTCGAATTGAGATGACCCAAAAGAATTGTCTAAGAAGAAGCAGTCAAGTAAATCCTTAGAAGCAGATTCTTTCCTTTTGCGTAGATGAATTGAACAAAAACTTCTCAATTAAACGAATTGGTAGGGATTTGATGTGTTGTTATATTACATGTTAATGCAAGCAACTGATCAAAACATTAATGTTATCAAGGTATATTAATAGGATTTTATTATTATAAGATTGTTGTAACATTCCCTCTTTTTGGATTCTCGATACGTGTTTTTTTTTTAATTATTATAAAATCATAAATATACATATGACAAGAATCAACGAGTATTTGACTTATTTTTGTTTATATTATGCATTAATTTGTGATAATTCATAAGCTTTTAATTAATAAGCACGAACTGGTTGGGATTTGGTGATGCATTATATTATGCATTAATGCATGCATGCAGTTGATCAAAACATTAATGCTGTCAAGGTAAAGGGTGGTGGTCGACATAAAACCACATTTTATGCGCACAGCCACATTAATTAATTTTTTTTTTTTTTGTCTTAACCATGAGGTATTCTGAGAATGGCCCCAACTGTAAGAGACACTTTTAAGTCCGTACCACAACCCAAACTAGAAGTTCCCGCTCAAACCGAGAGGCACATGTTCTCCCAACACATGCGACTTCTCTGCGACTCAAACTAGAAGTCCCCGCTCAAACCGGGAGGCACATGTTCTCCCAACACATGCGACTTCTCTGCGACTCGAACTAGGGAACCAGTCAAGCCACTTAAGGGGACTCCATTGCTAGTGGAACCAACACTTTATTGGTAGCCACATTAATTAATATGTCAATTTTTAAACATAAAATTTTATTTAATTCCCCAATTTTTTTTTGTTTTGTTTTTTTTTTCCTTTCTCTTGAGAAAACAGAACAGAACTTGTGGTATGTGTCATTGTCCATGGCCAACGTTTCTGACTCTCTTTCACACAACTCTACTTCTTCCCTTTCAATTCACTAAACACATGCACATAACTATCGAGATCCAATTTATATCTAACGACGAGATCTCAACAATTCGTAGAGCCGTAACAACTTTTCACATTTTCACCTCTTAGGATCTGGGTTAATTATTTAATTAGTCTTCAAATCGAGAATATTTAATAGATTTAAAGAAACATACAACGGGGATATTATGGATAATTGACTCAAACCCTGGAGATCATGATAGTATTTAGCTTAATAGAACTTATTTAAATCACTCTCTTAATATTTTGAGAAAGTTTTACATAATATGTATGGCCACGTATATTTGATTCTTACCATATGTACTTGTTAGCCAATCAAGTCAGAATTTACATTTGATTGGAAAGAATCTATTATATATATAGAGAGAGAATAATAATCTCCTATGAGACAGTACTCATCTAACTGTGAGCGACACTGTCACGTAGTCTTGTCTAATAAGTCCACGATCTTAATATTGTTTTCAAACTACATATGAACACACAAGAACTTCCCCACAAGCTCGTAAATAAAGAAAATAAATTAATTCACTATTTTTTTTAAAATTTTTTAAAGTCCTTTATAAGAGACGCCCTGGCAAACAGAATTGATTAAGCCCAACGGCCAAGACAAGGCAGTAGTGCATGTACACACTGTAAAATTCTCTTGGCCATTATGCCTCTAAACAGCAACATTCTTCAATGGCTTAGCCTTGTGGGGGCGATATGGCTTCAATCCATAAACGGAACCAACTCCAACTTCCCTGCTTACTCCTCTCAACTCAAGCAACTCCTCTCCCTCTCCCAGCTCCAACTCAACAACCTCGCCTTCGCTTCCGACGCCGGGAAACTCTTCGGTTGGATCTCCGGCGTCGCCTCCGTCTACTTGCCCCTCTGGCTTGTCCTCCTCATCGGTTCCACTCTCGGCTTGATCGGCTACGGCTTGCAATACCTCTTCCTAACGCACACCATTTCCCATCTCTCTTATGCCCATATTTTTTTGCTCACTGTTTTAGCCGGCAACAGCATCTGTTGGATCAACACCGTCTGTTACGTAGTCACTATTAAAAATTTCCCATTTGATCGCCAAGTCGCCGTGGGGATCACGTCTAGTTACCTGGGGTTGAGTGCAAAACTTTACACTAGTGCTGTTAACGCTATAGAAACTTCATCGCCAAACAAAAGGGCTAAACTGTATCTCCTTTTCAACTCTATATTCCCTTTACTAGCTTGCGTTGTTACATCACCGGTTGTGAGAGAGATTGGTGATCATGTACAAGAATCATCATCGTCATCTAGAAGAAGAACGAGAGGTGGGTTTGTTTTCATGTTTGTTGTAACAATAGTCACCGGATGCTACGCCGTCTTGGGAAGCTTGGACTTGTCCAAGTTGAAGACTCTACTGCCACCGGTTAAGAATTTGATTGGTATTGTCATTTGCTTATTAGCACCACTAGTGATTCCATTAGGGGAGAAAATTAGATGTTTTGTTGAGGATAAAAGGTTGATAAATAGAGTTAAAAGGGTGCATAATTCGACCAGTATTGAGGAAGTTTCATCAAGATTGGAGAATGGGGTGGCGACGAAAGAAGAGGTGGATCATCAACTGAGAGATGATGATAGTGATGGGATTTATCATGGGTTGGGTGCAAAGGAAGAAATTGGAGCCATGCTGATGCTACAAAGAGTTGATTTTTGGTTGTATTTTTTTGTTTATTTCTCTGGTGCAACACTTGGCCTCGTGTTCTTGAACAACTTGGGACAAATCGCTGAGTCCCGTGGCTGCTCCGGAACTTCTTCTCTTGTCTCCTTATCCTCTTCATTTGGTTTCTTCGGCCGCCTCATCCCGTCGCTTTTCGGTTACTTTTTCTCAAGGTAAATTAATCAACTTATATCTCTTTTATCTCCCTATTTTTCATAGGCAAAACAGCCGCGACGCCCTGTGGTTTGATTAAGTGATTTGAAAAACACTCTATTGTTATAAAAACAAATGGTTATACAGTCTTAAGTTTTAATTTCTTTAAGATTTAAAAAAAAAATCACACTGACACATGTTAAAATTTGTTCAAAAAAGAGATCCGAATGATCATATGTAGAAACAAGAGGGTATCTATATCCATATCCCTATATAAACCACCACGAAGTGACTAATGAATGTACTTTTCCATTCTTTTCTCATTAGGATTTTTCTTTTGCTTTTTTTTTTTTAATTTATTTAGTGGTCTAATCAAATGGTTGCATCTACTACCGAGAGGTGTTTAATGGGAAAAAAAAAAGCATGTACATGAATATCCATTTGACTTTTGCGCAAGCAAACTTTTAATTTATCTTTTATCTTTTTTTACAGGAGTAAGCACATGATTCCAAGTCCAGCTTCAATAGGAGCATTAATGGCACCAATGGCAGGAGCTTTTATGCTACTTCTCAACGAAACCAACGTAGCTCTGTACACAAGCACTGCCATTATAGGTGTATGCAGCGGAGCAATTACTTCGATATCGGTGGCCACAACAACCGAGCTGTTTGGGACCAAGAATTTCAGCGTGAATCACAACATTGTTGTTGCAAATATTCCAATTGGGTCCTTTCTTTTTGGGTATTTAGCAGCACTTGTTTATCACAAAGAAGGCCATAATGCACACAATGGCAAATGCATGGGAATGGCTTGCTACAGAAGCACTTTTATTTTATGGGGTTCTTTTTGTCTTTTTGGTACATTTCTAGCTTTGATATTATACGCTCGTACACGAAAATTCTATTCACAAAGACATTAAGCCAAAAAAAATACAAAATACAAAATGAATAGAGTCTCGTATATAGAGATTACTTTTTATCACGTTTATGGCACTAAATTAAATATGTAAATGTATTATTGTATGAGAATGTACATGTCAGCAGTGATGTGATTAAGAGGGCAGCAAATACTTGATGTGATTTTGATTATGGAAGTGCCGTGTGGCTCGTGGCTTGTGGCTCGTGGCTTAATAACTAACAACCACAAATTGAGTATCTCTGTGTGGTATATATATGGGATCACGCGAAGCAAATTTGTACTCTTTGATTCTCGAATCTGATAATAAGTGTGTCCTTTTAAGTTATATTTAATATAACTTACAATTATATAAAATATTCATTACTCCATCCGATTCTATTATTTTATTACTCTTTTTTTTACTGAAACTCTAGTTACAAATTGTAATAAATGAAATTTAAGAAAGTCTAATTTTATATAAATCTTCAAGATCTGAACTCTGTTAAAATTTAAAAAATTATTAAATTATAACAGTATAATAATATAATACTATTAAATCATATATTTTAATATATATTTCAATATCCTAGATCTTATTAGTGACACACACACATATGCAAAGTAGACAGTACTCTTGATTCTTGAATACGATGATAATTGTGTGTGAAGAGGGGGGGGGGGGGGGGAGGTCACTGTCATACTTCAATCTTATTAAAGACGAGAAGGAGGGCGATATGATTTTGATGTTGAGTTCACACATCTGACGTCATGATATGCTCATGATGACTAATGTTGTGTCAAATGGGTATTGCACATGTAGTAGGAAAAATTTATATCACATTTTTTTTAAGTATGTTAAACACGTGTTGTTACTAAATTACATTAAATATTACAATTAATATTTATAATTATACTACATAATTGGAACTCTCGTTATACATTGACCCACTAAAATATTTACCCAAATTTTTTAAAGAGTGTGGCTATATGGACTCTGAAAATTACTTTGAACACTCATATTTTTATAAAAAAAAATTATTACAAAAATACCCATGATATAAATTACTATTAAGGACACTTTATTATGAGCACATATAATATTATTACTTTGGACACTCATTTAGGGCACTACAATTAATGTTTAATTTTCTTACTATTTTAAATCTTAAGTTTTTTCTTCCAAATATCTTAAATAAATATTTATAAAGGAAACTTAATATGTGAAGATTTTAACTTTAATGAGGTATGTGTGATCCTTTTAATTTTCTAATTTACAGCACAAATAATCTACCTTGTTCTTCCCCTTCCAGATGGTTAGGTAAGTGAATTGATTGCCGTATGAATTTTATGGAGTTGAGTATAACGGGATGTTCAAATATTGAAATTCATATTGAAGTATAATGTTATGGCTAGCATGCGTCTTTGTGTTCAAGTATTGAAATTTAGTTTTGAAGTACAATGTTATGGCTACCAGGTCCTAAATTCAACTATTGAAATTCAATTTTGGAATATAATATTATGGCTAGCATGTGTCTCGTTTGTGGGTCCTAAAACTACACAAAATAGATTCTTAATTTCTAGCGGAAGAGTGTGTTCTTATGTGCATGTGGCGTGTGTATTCTTTTGATGAACAGACAATGATCATTACTTTAAAATATTTTATAATTTGTTATGATGAACGGCCGTAGTATTTACAATTCATCTTACGATTTACTTTAAAATAAATTATGTGGCGTCTATATTCTTTTACAATTTACTTTAAAATATTTTACAATTTACTATGAAATATTCAGTTGATGAACAGGCGTCTGTATACTATAATTCGTGGAGGACATGGCTTCAACTCAAATTTTCAATGTTAATTCAGAATGCGTAATGGATTATACTAATGAATTCATCAATCATAAGGTGAGTCTCATTTTACAATTCATATGTCTAATGTTCATTTGTTAATATTTATTTATTTATTTTATATGTAGATATTTAAAAGTAAGGAAGAGTTAATTCATTGGACTCGTGAAGTTGGGAGGAAAAATGGTTTTGTAATCGTGATCAAGAGATCTAATTCTGGTAATGGTGCTCAAAAACCAAGGATCACCTTTTGTTGTGAGAGAAGTGGACAATATAGAAACACGAGAACAAATGAAGAGAATAAAAAAGAAAAGCAACCAAGGACTACTGGCACTAAGAGATGTGGATGTCCCTTTACATTAAATGGTAATAAGTTGGACACTGATGATGATTAGGTATTAAAAGTAGTATATGGAGTACATAATCATCCAGCTACTAAGCATCTTGAGGGGCATTCTTATGCAGGAAGATTGTCAAAAGAAGAGACTTTGTTGTTAATTGATATGTCCACGAGTATGGTGCGTCCAAAAGATATTTTATTGACATTGAAAAAGAAAAGTCCCAACAATGTCTCAACAATAAAGAATATTTATAATGCACGTCAAAGGTATAAGGTAGCAGAGATGGGTGGGAGATCACAAATAAGTTATTAAGTAAGTTATCTGAACACAAATATATTGAGTGGCATAGAAGCTTTGATAATACTAATATTGTCAAAGACTTATTTTGGGCGCATCCTGTCAGTATAGACTTGTTGCATGCATATCCATGTGTCTTGTTGATGGATTGCACTTACAAGTGTAATATATATAATATTCCCCTACTGCAAATTGTGGAAGTGAAATCTACTGAGATGACATTTCCTGGTGCTTTAGCTTATCTTGAATTTGAGCGAGAAGACAACTACACATGGGCATTGACTAGATTAAAAAGTATATTGGATGATAGTGCTATGCCTAGAGTCATTCTTAGTGATAGAGACTTAGCTTTAATTAATGCCATTGAAAGAGTATTTCCCAATGCAAAACATTTGTTATGTAGATGGCATATAAAAAAAAATGTAATTGCAAAGTGCAAGAAATTGTTCGTAACAAAAGAGATATGGGAGAAGTTTATGATGAGTTGGAATGTATTGGTATTTTCTTCCAGTGAGGTGAATTTATTACTCGCCTCAATGCTCTACAGCAAGATTTTATATCCTATCCACAAGCAATCGAGTATGTGACATCTACATGGTTGGATAAATATAAGGAAAATTTTGTTTCAGCATGGACAGACAAGATCATGCATTTCGGAAACTTAACAACAAATAGGTATAATTTTATTTTCATGCACCACTTCATAGTTAGCTTATCAATTTAAAATTAATATATATTAATAAATTTTTAATTTTTATTACGAGGGTGGAAAGTGCACATTCGAGACTTAAAAAGGATCTTGGCACGAGTCAAGGTAATTTTGAGACATCTTGGACAAAGATCCATTCTTTATTAGAGTTATTACACACGAACATCAAAGCTTCATTTGAAAAAAGTTTGACAATAGTACAACATCAATTCAAACCTCCTGAATTTAAAGAGCTTCGAGGCTTTATTTCTATAGCTGCATTGCAAATGGTGTTAACTGAGTCAAAGCATGTTAATTCCATTGGTATTGATGTGTCTGCGTGTGGTTGTACAATTCGCAGTACACATCGTTTACCTTGTGCTCATGAGATTGCAGAATATAAAAGGGAAAGTTAACATATACCTTTAGAATATATTGATTCACATTGGAAGAAACTTGACTTGATTCGTAATCATAATAAGAGAAAGGCAGAGGTGAGTTACCGACCGATATTTTACTTGATTGCCAAACGCTTTAATGAGAATGATGATGATACGAAGTTATATATTCTACAAAAGTTGACAGAAATTGCTAATCCTTAGTCTACATCTCTTATAGAACCAGAAGCTAAGAAAAATACACGTGGTTGACCAAATTCAAAAGCTAATGCATCGACCCGTCGTGACCCATCTTCTTTTGAGATTGTTTTATTTGGAAAAGAAATTTGTTCGCCTACAATTGTATTCATGAGACCTATAGTGAAAGTTAATGGAAATAAGCAACCAAAGCAAAAGGTATTATTTTAATTGTATTAGAATTATTATATATATTAGCAAAAGGTATTGTTTTAATTGTATTAGAATTATATATACACACACGCACATACACTTATTTTTTAACTATAGTTTGTATTTTCACATTTTTTTTCCTCACATTTGTTGCTAGGTGTATAAAAAAAAAATCGCTCAAGTCAAATCCATTTGTTAATGAATTTCCAATTGCATTACAATCATACATTCATCATATTAAAGATGCCGCACCTGATGGTAATTGTGGGTTTAGAGCGATAGCCGACTTAATGGGTTTTGGTGAGAATGGATGGTTACAAGTGAGGAAAGATATGCTAAATGAGTTGCATTTGCATATGGAGCATTATAGCCATTTATATGGGACATATGAGAGAGTCAATAAATTAATTCATGCAATATCATATTTTGAGAACTGTCCAGGATCTGACAAATGGATGGCAATGCCTGACATGGGACATCTTATTGCATCAGCCTACAACATTGTGGTATTCCACTTATCGATGAAGCAATGCCTTACCTTCCTTCCTCTTAGGTCTAACCCAATACCTACAGATTTTCATAAAGAGATTGCTATTGGTTTTGTAAATAACAATCATTTTGTAGAGGTATTTTTTTAATATTTTTTTATTTTTGTGTTGAATTTAATAAACAATTCTACTAATTGAAATTAATCAAACATATGTAGGTGTTCTTGTTACCAGGCCATCCCATCCCCCCTGTAGCAATCAATTGGCAAAGATTTCACAGTTTTTGTGCCAAAGGATGGGAGACGATATATAATCATCGCATACAACATTTCAAGGAAATAATTGGTGGCGACGTAGCTACAAAAGAAGTAATAATAGATGTTGACAGCAATTATCAATAGATAATTCTTTTTGGATGATTAATTCTTTTTTGTATGACTATGATTTGGCCAAAGGATATATTGTTTAATTGATTTATTTGTTTGAGTGTATATAGCATTTTCATGAGTGTGTAGAGTAATTAAGATGATTAATTTAAAAAGGATTAAGTGAGGGCTTTTTTGGCATTTTAAAGAGTGTACAAAGTATAATTTATTTTCTTAAAATTAATAGATGAGTGTACATAGTAATAGAGTGTTCAAAGTAATTTTTAGAGTGCATATAGCCCCGCCTTTCTTTAAACCCTCTCTAATATTTGAGGGGTGCCTACTTCACTCACATTTCGTAAGGGGGAGATTGTCTCCACTCAATTGGTGAACAATTGAGAAAGAACTGAAACTAATCTCCATAATGTTCTTATGGAAGCTCGAACCCGTGCACTCACTATTATAAGTGCAAGGCTTCTCCCATTGGACCAAAAGCCAATTGATTATCACATTTTTAAATTAAATGAGTAAACGAAAACTGTAAATTCTAATTTGTACAATTTTTGAGTATATAATGTGATTAATTGAATAAGTCACATGCTCTATATGCTTTATTTTTCATTATTTATATCTTTATTCAACTAATCTTTTCTTATACCATGACAATTTGTGTAAAATAGTAATTAATTGCTATCAATATTTTATTTAATTTAAAAAATTAAAGTGTTTTACAAAACAATTGAGACACGTTTTGATGATCAATTGACAACATTTTGGTAATCAATTTATCATTCTTGTATATTTTGAAGGATAAAGTACATCTCATCCTAGGGATGACAAAAATCCCCACGGGTACGGGTACCCTCGGGAATTTTTCCCATTCGGAGAGGGTATGAAGATAATCTCATACCCAATTTCTTATTTGGGGAGGGGACGGGGATGAGGTGGAATCTCCATCTCCTACCCATTTTCCCATTTTATTTTTAATTTTATTTTTATTTTTTAAAATTACTAGTAAATAAATAATAAATTTTGAATTATAAAATTATAAATGTTGGTAAAAATAACAAATATCAAAATATTTATATTATAACAAATATTAAACTTTTAAGACTAATTAACTAATTAAAGTTCTAAATTTTTATTTAGGACATTAAAAAGATCGGGTAGATTCTATTAGCCTAAAAATTTGTTTTAATTTTAATATTCATTAAATATTTTAAACTTAAATCTATTTTTTTATTTATTTTTAGATGTTATAATTGCCCACAACGAATCACAATTTTAATATCTAATCTAATCTAATTTAATATTTGCTCTTGATTTACTTCGACTTAATTATTGTACTGTAAAGGGAATAGTCCACATTTATAAAGTGCCCACACCACCATTGAAAAAGTTAATTTTGAATCTAAATTTGATTTTATTTGTAACAATTTTGTATTAGAATATTAATTTGTTCATGATAGTTTGTAAAAGAAGTTTGTATCCTTTGCATGTTGCATTACTTACTAATTTAATGTATGTGACTTTTGTAATGGATATTAATGTAAAATATATTTCAAACTTTAATTTTATTTGAGTTTTTTATTTTAATATGATTAACTTAAAATCGAAAATAAAAAAATATATTAGTTATTCGGGGATCGGGGATCCTCGGGAATCCTCGAGGATCCCCTGTTATTATTCGGGGAGGGGATGAAGATTCTCTGAAGTAATTCTGACGGAAACGGAGAGGAGACGGGGACATACGCAAAATATTGAGGATGAGTACGAAGAGATTGGTCCCCTCCCCTCTCCTCCCCATTGCCATCCCTATCTCATCCTAAAAATTCAATCTTGATAAATAATTAACCCTTTATCTTTTAAAAAAATGGACAATCAAAGTGATTCTCGGTAAATTAATTTTTATTTAAAGATTCGAGCATTACTTTCCTCATAATGATTAAACCAAATTAAGTGGCTTGGGTAGACTTTTTATACGTTAGCTTTGAGCCTCACGAACCATCGGCTTAGGTACAGGCTTTTTTTTGGTTGATTCCCAGTCAAGAACAATCTTATATGCTCTGTTTGTGTGAAAGTGTGTACCATGTCATTTTTATTGATGTAAATGGAAGGATTTAGGCAGTCTAATTATTGGTACACCTAGCGATATGATATAAAACTATGTATGCCGATAGAATAAATGTAACGAATAGACTGCACTTTAACTATTCAATAAAAAGTATCCACTTATTAAGTTCAGTTTTTAATCATTTTTTTTTAATTATAAAGAGATTGTCAAATTAATATATATCTTTTACGCTTTTACTGTTTTCATAATGATCAATAACTTTTTATAATAGTATAATTTTACAATATTATCTTTATTTTTAAATATATTTTATTCATATTTATTATAAATTAAATAAATCATATAAATAGAAATTTAAATAAAAAATTTTAATGCTAAAAATAAGCAATATATATGTTACAGTGTGAATAAAAAATTAACAACAAAATATTTTCTTATATTTTTATTATTTTTTAACTATTTTTTATAATAATAAATATTTTATATTTTTTAAATAAATTATCAAATAAATGACTCATTTACTCCTCTCTTTTTTTAAAATTTTGATGTTAAGAAAATATTTGAATATTATGTAAATAGTGTGAGAATAAATAATATATATTAATTTCAATAAATGATGAAGTAACAATCTCTCTTTCCTACTATATATTGATAAGACGTAGTAGTGATCCTTGCTATGTATTGAATTTGATTAACATTTTAGAATAAAATCGTGGTCTTCATTATGACAAGCACTCATTACATTTGTGTTTAAAAGAGTAATGAATCCAAGGAGGCAAAAATATCGCCATAGGGTAACACTTCGTTATCATGAAATAAAATATATCAATATCATAATGTCAAATCAATCTATTGGCAACTAAGTGTGCGAAATCCTTCCTTTGGTGTGATATGCAGATAAAATATTTTAACTCTTTTTTTATTTTTTGGTTCTTCCGTGATGTTGAAGTTTGTACATAAATTAAAATTATTTAATTTACGTGTTAAAAATTGTATTTCTCTTTAATAGCGTGTTTGACCAAATACGAGATTAAAAATTTTCAAAAACTCACAATTCTACATTATAGGAAAGTGTTAATATATATCCTCACTTTTTTTTTAAAGGAAAGTTCAGGAAATTCTCTGTGGTAAGGTGTGGGTGCGATGGTTATAACATCGAAATAAATAAATTAATTTTCTTATGAAATCAATGATTAATGGATTTGATCATGCTCATAAGCAAAACTGGTCTTTACCCTAAAGCACAACTAAGATGTAGAAAATTAATTGGAGAAATTAATTGGGCAAAACGGAATATAATAATTCATTATTAAGGTAGGTGATTCAAAAATTTGACATTTAATCATTCTAATTATACAAATGATTAGTTAACTTAAAATATGTATATACATATTACAATTAAAATTTAATTAAATTGAAATACACTTGCTGATAATCATTAATGTTCGGCCTGATCACGACAAATTTAGATCTAATACTATGTTGAACTGTGCTCAATTTATAATAATCTTTTGCCACATGTGCATATATAGTAATATATGGTTAAAGTTAATTAATTTAATATTTTTATTAAAAAACAATCAATTGTATCTTTTTTAAAAGTTAAAAAAAAGATCCGCTCAATATTGAATCCAAATCTAATCACAAAACCATATCTCAATTATTTCAATTCAAAGTATTAGATTATTTAACATTTGCCATATACGGTCACTCCAGCCTTATTAATGCTCTCTTCATGTATTTGAAAATTTTGAGAAAATTTGATCCTAATTAATCCTCTCTTTTTTTTTAAAAGAAAAGAATTATTAACGTTTTAATGGAAACTTCGTGCAAATTAACAATTATTGAAGCACAGTCCAAATGTTTGAGTTCATTGTAAGTCAAATTAGACTCACTTTTTGTCACTTACGTGTCAAATCTATTTAAGTGATATAGTTAAGGAGATGGTTATCAAAGCCATGACCTAAACTTCATGCGAGCAAACAAATATCAATCCAGTCATTCGGTTAACCCCTCATGAGTAACTAACTGTTATTTTATTTTTGTGAACATTTCTGCTTTATAATTTTTCTATAAGATAGATGTAGGGGTAGGCGCGATTCGGTTCGGTTCGGTTCGATTTTTTACTAAATTTTTCATAATCGTTCGATTACGATTATTTTAAAATCATAATCGCGATTAATCAAATTACCGAAATAATCAAATACTCGATTAATTGAAATAATTCGATTCGATTCGATTATTTCGATTATGGGCCTATTTTGGGCTTTTTAAAATTGAAATAATTTGATCTCAAAGGTATTTTTCTTTTTTTCCCATCATCAACCTCCACCTCTTACACTTCCTCCTCATCATAATTTTCCATTCTACACAAACACATGCAATAACATTAATCAGCCTTTTTTTTCCCCAATCCAACAATCCCAACTCGCTTACCTCCCAGCTGAAATTGGCAATCACCAATCATAAACTTCAATTTCAAAAGCAGTAATACACATCAGCACCTCATTCATAATATTAATCATAACCTTTACATCTTGTTTTCTCATAGTCAAGAAAAGAGGAAAAATAGAAAAACGAAAAGAAACATAGCAAAAATTTAAAAGCAAAAGGTAGCATCCATGAGATCCCAATCATAACTAGTACATTATGAATTCCAAAAGAGGATAATTGATTATGCATATATTTTCTCATCACAGTCCTGTTCGGCAAACAAAAATAGATAGATTGGATTCCCTTCCAATTTGATATATTGATGCTTTGATATGATACCATTTAACTCAGTTTTCATTTTTCAAATTACATAAGATTTAATAATAGTCGTAGTTATTCACTTATTCTTTTCAAAAAAACCAAAATTTACAAGTTTTTGCGAAAGGGAAAAAAAAAATAGATCTCCTGCTAAAAGATACTAATATTCAGTTGACGCTATCGAAGCTTGTACCAACGTCCTGAAGCTTGTACCAAGTGTATACCAAGAAGCATACCCAATTTAGTTGTTTTTAATGCATAAGAAGCAGTATTAATAACTTTCTAGTCAAACCTAGTACGAATTCAAAACCACATTCGTTTTCCAACACTTGCTCCCACCAAGTCAAACCCAGTACGAATTCATGTCTAATTACCTTTTCACGCCAGCAGTAGCTCAAGTTCTCTGCAAAAACAGCTCAAGCTCAAGTAGCTCAATCTACCAGCAGCAGCTCACAACAGCAGTCAGATGGCAGCAGGGGAGCACCGTGACGGCAACAACAGTTGATAGTAGGTGACAGCGGTAGGTGACAGTGGCAGCGGGGACGAGAGTCGGCGATGAGCAGCGGTAGCAAATCAGATTCGTGAAGGATGAGCAGCAGCAGCAGCAGCGGGGACGAGATTCCAGCGGTGAAGGGGCTGCGGCTTTGGTTTTCGGCTGAAGAGTGAAGTCTGTGAAGATCAGAAGATGAGAAGAATCAAGAATGTGTTAAATTAGGGATTGTGTAAAATTCAATTTGCGTTCGGTACTTCAGTTTTTTCCTGTGGTCGGTTCAGTTTTTTGGTTTAAAAAAAAAAAGGGAAAATCGAACCGACTGATTTTACTATTTATGTTAAATTATTATTTTGATTTTTTGGATGTAAAAAAACTCTAAAAAAACCAAACAAACGGTTCGGTTTGATTTTTTATTAATCAGCTTTTTTTGCCCACCCCTAAATAGATGGATGGTGAGCAAAGTCCAAGTGAATATTCAACCCATATATTTTTTTAAAATAAAAAATATTATTTGAACATTAATAAAATAATAAAATAACATAAACAACAACACTGTAGTATCATTTTGTATGTTATAATATTACTGTTACATGAAAAATATTCATATTTTTATTTTTATGTTATTTTATTATGGTGATCTTCCTAAATTTAAATTTTATTAATTAATAAAATAAAACTTCCTTTTGAGCACATTTCTCTTTTACATTTTCACGAGGAAAAAAAAAGTTCAACAATTTCTATCCGACCGCATCCCATGACGTGTAAGAATTTGAACCAAAAATGTGGTTTAAAAAAATAATGTGACACGGCACTATGATTATTTTCTAACCTTCCATTCTAGCTACATCGATTTTGTGGGACTTTTCTTGAGCCCACACAACAAATGAACGGCGGAGAATTGTTAATGCTACTACTATCGTTAAACCTCAATATTTATTGGAGGCTTTGCTGTAAAATTATGAATTTTTTAGTGTCTTATGTAGCTATATCTACCCCTTTATAAACTTTTCAAGATTCTCCCTTAATCAGATTGTGTATTGAGTAAAAATTCTAAGTCTTACGTAGTAGTTAATTAAAAAAAATCAAATCTTACTTATATATTATCATTAAAAAATACATAATAAAAAATTATTAAAAATTTAGCAGAGCACAAATGCCGAGAGAATTGTATTCTTTTATAAACAACAATTGTTTGTTGATTTATTATTAATTGATCATAAAAGAAAAGAAAAGAAAAGAAAGACGGGAAGGAGTACGATGATGCCACATAGACATACTACCGAATTAATAATAGTTGATTAACAAAATTATTACCTTAAATGGAATTTATTTTAGCAGCTTAATTAATGCCTTGTTAGGAACGATAGATGAAAAATTAAATTCGGTCAACACAGACGCGCGTCCTTGATACATATGCTAATAAGCTTTTGTCATCCTAAATTTTGAACTTTTTTTAATTTTTTTATTAAAAAAAGAGAATCCTATTATTGTTTTAATTTATAATATATTATTTTTCAAAAAAAAAAAAAACAAACAAGCTTAAAAGATTAAAGAAATGAACAAGTAGATAGTGTCATATTGAGGCCACATTCAAAAATTGCATGAGCGATTCTCTACCACATAGATAAAAAAAAAATAGTAGCTTACAATTAATTAATTGTACCTTTAATCTGGACATTGAACCTTTCAAGAGGGTATATTGATTGTTGATGGGTCCATTAAATGAATGAGTTCCATGTTGCATCTCTATCTGGGATTGCTAGCTATCTAGGTGAAGGTTACCAAATTAATTTTTGATCGTCTTCCATACGTAGCAA
Organism: Citrus sinensis; assembly: GCF_022201045.2. Taxonomy (NCBI): domain Eukaryota; kingdom Viridiplantae; phylum Streptophyta; class Magnoliopsida; order Sapindales; family Rutaceae; genus Citrus; species Citrus sinensis. The sequence continues at coordinate 19,241,871 of NC_068562.1, forward strand.
ATAGATTTTGATGGCTAATTAATTGTGGGTCCCCTAAATGGGGTTGAAGTTGGGAAATAAGAATACGCTTGAGATTGAGGTTGGACAGCTGTACAATATCAAAATCTTTGGTAAACACTAACTGATGTATCTTATAAGTTATATTGATATGATTTTTTATTTGTATAATGAAAAATCTATTATATCTTTAATAATTTTATCAAAATTATTATTTAAAAATTATATTTACTACATATTATTAATTTTTATTTGATAATTATAGTTTTTTTTTTCACAGCAAGTGTAACTTGAAAGTTACACCACTTTAATCACAAACGAGACCTAAATTAAGGTAATCTATGAATACATTTACTGTATATAATAACAACTTTGTTTAACATTAACTATACGATATATAATTTTTTAAGACTTTAATAAAATCTAAGATCTTAAATTAGATAAGTACTCCATATATATATATATATATATATATATGAGTCTTGCTTCCGCAGTAGTGATCTAGGCATTCTCAAATGTTTGCCATCTTGTGTCCAGGATCGCAACAAAACACGTGACATCTTTTCCATCCAGGAATAATGGTTGTAATCCTATCCCATGCCTTACGTCGAATGGTTTGACTTCAATTGGCCTTGTGTACTTGTGGTTGTAGAAGCCTTCTCCACTTGTTGAACTGGTCTTATTTATAGCCGTAGACTCTTTTGTTTCCCTTGGATTTCTCTATCAACAGTGCTCCCCAATAATGGTCACTAGCATCTGTTTGTAAGATGAGCTGTCCATTGTCAGGTATCTTCAATGGCGGAAGTGACTGACACTTTTGTTTTAGTTCCATCACACCTTCTATCTTATGGCCTGCGCTTGGCAATAGGCCAATTCAAGCTTGAGCTTGGTCAAGATCTAGCCTAACACTGACTCACACACACACACACACACACACACACACACACACACACACACACACATACATGGGCTACTTCTATCTTATCAGAGCGCTCACTAATACCTTCTATCTTATGGCCTGCGCTTGGCAATAGGCCAATTCAAGCTTGAGCTTGGTCAAGATCTAGCCTAACACTGACTAAAATGAAGCACCTTGTTCTTTAAAAAGCTCGACCCTTCAAACTAAGGGTCATGTTTGGGAGCTGATGATAATTTTTTTTTACATTTTTTTAATGTTTAGATTCTTTTTTAGAATAAGACTCTAATGCTTCATTTTTCTTATTAATAATTTTGTATTATTATTGTTCCATTTTTACAATAAATTTGGTTGCAAAGAATTTAATAAATTATTTTTTATTTAGCTTTGACAACAATACTACATGCAACAATATAATCAAATTAACAAATTAAATAAATTAAATATAAAATACTAAATTAATACATAATAGAGGTAACTGTTAGTAGATTTTGAGTTGTGATCACACGTGTCGTGAAAGTATTTTAAGTGTTTCATTCTTCTAATTTTAAAAGTTAATTTAAATGTAATCAGAGTGTAATCGATTGACCCGAATGTAATCAAACTTGATCCTTAAGCCTTGACTCAACTCTTGACCCCTTAAATTCAGATTAATTGAGCTAAGGACTGGGGTCAATTCTTTTTGCCAACCTACCATAACCTATAAATAAACATTTCAAAATTGATTTTCATCAGGACAGTGAAGTAGCGTGGACAAATTTTATTTACCAAAAATAATTTCAGCTTTTTACTTGAGCATTTTCATTTAATTTTTGTGTCTAATGCACTCATTTAACGCAATTTTATTGATGAAAAATGAAATCTTTGTCCTAACGGTTTGTAATTTATTCAAAGTCTATGGGGCACAAATAAAAAATTTTACCATAAGGCAAATAAAAAATTCACTTGAAATTATAAAAACAATGTTGTTAAAAAAATTATACTCGGTGTAGACACCATAATACAATTACACCATCGAACTACTAATGAAGAATAGTTACACCTTGTGTCTGTAAATGCAACAACAATTAATAAGATTAAAAAATAGGAACACATGCTCGATTTGCACATTTCAATATAATTAATTCTCTCCCTAACTGGAACTCACTTATGAAGGATAATCTCGATAAATTTTTAATCATAAATATCAGTAGAATTCTAATTATAAAATATCAACGTATAAAAATTAAAAGGAAAAAAAAAACTCCCTTTCGAACGTTTTCTCGGCCTCCAGATTCTGTTAGATTTTCTGCCCTTAATTAATTAGAACTTAAGAAATAATAATAACTGTACAAATGCCATCAAGCTTATTAAGATTACAACAACATTCTTAACTAACCATCAATCATCAGCTAAACCCATATTGCATGAATCACACGAAGCACAGGTAGCAAAAATGGCACTGTTGTGGCAACTCCAAGTCGAATTAGCAGATGTACCGTGCTGTCAATTATCAATGACTAAATGAAAGAAGAAGTTAGCTCACCAAATTTTGCCCCAGTCTGCGAGCAACAAGTGAGGGAGCAACTTATTACACGAAATAGGGGTTTCGCCTAATTCAACAATAGTCAGAACATAGAGCTGTAAACTGCTATTCAATTCATTTTTTGCATGTGTTGGTCAAAGAAGAAAAATCAGAGGTAATCAAACAAAATAAAAGCCAATTGAGGGAGCAACTTACCAGTTTTTCATTGAGTTATACAGTTATGGCTGATTCAACAATGGTTTTACCTTCAAACCTTTTTTCCTTCCACAACTGCCAAGCGTTTCGGACTTCATCCAGCTGCTCATTTGGAATGCTTGTGAACTTCTCCAAATTCTCAATCCATTCCGTCCATGGAGATTTTGTTGCATCCAAGAATTTTGAAACTTCAGGAAGCATCACAGATGTGTAGAACTCATCAACCATCTTCAGGATTTCCTCTGATTCAACCATTGTCTGCATTTCCGGTCTGGTCACACCAGGCCTTGTTCTCACAGAAAAACTGTTTGCCCTCAAAAACAAAACTTCAGATGGAGCCAAGGGTAGGACAATGCGAGAGTGCTTTGCCAGAGATAATGTCAGAATATCTCTTGGGAGTAACTTGCGCTTCACTGCCACAGCAGTCCCAACCATTTTGCGGATCTGGTGAGCACTTATACATCAGCATTAAGGTCAGAGATTAATGGTCAAACGAATAGTTAAAAGTACAGACTATGAAATCATATTTACTAAAGCAATTCTTGAATAAGCTTGCCTGATGCAACATGAAGGATTCTCCCGATATGGAAATTTCAACATAACCAAATCCAAGTGATTTCTCCAGCTTCCCACAAGAACAGCTAAAAATCTTTCGGAAGTGGGATGCACTTAGTTTATCTGCCTCATCAGTTTCATACAACCATCTTGCACGAATGACTGAACTCGAGTTTTGATCTTTCAAACCATTAGCATGCTGATTGCAGCAGTCTTCTTGGTGCACTCCAGACACCATAGAATTTTGATTTGCTTTCTCATCATCTGATGAAATTTCTCCTCCAATCCCTAAATCTTCTTCTCCATCACTTTCTTCAACCTTAGAAAACCCATCTTCTTCTCCCTCACTTTCTTCAACCCTAGAGAACACTGCATCCTTCGATGCTTTTGCTCTTTTTGACACACATCCAGTCTTATGGGGTTTTCTCCTGTACTTGGATCGTTCTGTATAATTATGGAAAGGATGTTCTCCCTATTCAAAGGGTTAACCCCAAACAAAAAAAAAAGAAAAAAGAACAAGCCAGCTTCAGCTGCATGAAACCGATTGTAAAGTTACCACCCAACCCAAAAGCTTTAACAGTGAACCAACTAAAAACATAGCTTTTCATAATTAAAATTTCTATGCTAGGAAGAATTGAATATAAGACAACTTTGCTAACTTAGCTTTAATACCATGTAGAACAAGCTTAGAGTTGAAATGCTTATGCTTCTAAACACAAAAGCAACAAAGAACATGCATAAGTTAGTGAAAGCCAGCATCCTAACAGGGCTTTTAAAGATGGAAATGTGAGAAATCTACTGAATCAACAACAAATACGACACTTATGTTTGGAGCACAAAAGTTATTGTTTATCTCAAAAACTGTGAATAACCAAATGTCCGAATCACGTCAGAAAATCTGAACCTGAAATACCTGCTACAACCACCATTGAAATTCTGTCAACGATATAAAGAAAGATTCCAGAGCGAATTTTGATTCGACGTAATTGGATAATGCTAGGCCTACTGGGATCTTATACGAATCAGTTATGGTAGTCTAAAGTGACTGGCCAAAAAGGTCTTGACTGTTTAGTTCCATGAGCCATTGTTGTCTCTGGTTAACATTTTCGAGAAATCTGTTTCCGCTGTATTAAAACTATATGTAGGCATGAAAGTTATTCTTTGAGCCATGAATGAAACAATTAAAAAAAAGTTCAGCTTTCTAAACTATGTGACTGTAAGATGCAAATCATGCAACGTGTGATGCCAACGGATAAATTAAGACTCTATTTGCGGTTGTGGTTTGGCAGCAAAGCTGCTTTTGATGCAAAGCAGATTTTACCCCACACTCCCACAGCTGTTGATGAAACACCTAAATTAGCCTTAATAATTTATAAAAATAATTACTTTTTATTTATTTTATTATTATTTCTACTTATTATAGAAATAAATTATTAAACACTAAACCCAAAAGCAACAGCTATCACTAGCGTCCACCACAGACCATTGCCACCCACTGGTTGTACATATCCCTTGAAGTTACTGTTGGTACCGTTGAAATCATCATCTCATTTACAAAACGGTATAAACATCATAAGCGATTGATAATCATTCACCGGCAAATGGCGATATAAGCGTTGGTCACCATATAAAGCCACCTTTAACCACAACAATATGTACTACACTGCCCCTACAGATTTAAAAAGTAGATGCTGCTTAGTAGAAGGTGTTGCTTTCTCACTCGCTGTCATCAAACTGCAGCATGATTGGTTGTTTGACTTTGTATCCCCATTTCTCAGCAAACGAGTCCTCAAAGATTGATAATATTCATATCATTGTGGTAAGAGAGAGATAAGGTTCCAACAGTACCAACAATGACTTCAGCAAACATCTGTAACCAACAGCAAGTGGCGAAAACGGCGTCCCACTATGGTCAGTGTTAAAATTTTATTTTTTAGTAATTAATTTAAATTAATTATCTATTTTATAAAAATCAAAATATTAATGCTGAATATTAAAATTAAAGAAGAATATTGTGCATTGTACAAATTATGATATTTAATAAATAATATGAATATTGTGCATAACATAAATTTTTTGATATATAATAAATATAATAATATAAATTGTTTTTGAAGTTGCAAAATTTACCAACTTCAAAAGCTGTGTTTACCAAACACCTATCGACACAACTTGTGCTTTCTTTTCATAGCACCATGAACCTGAATGGAACCTAAGTGACTAAGTGTGATGCCTAAATCATCATCCTTTATATACAACTTATTTGACAACATCCTCTATACCTTAATTAGTAGCCACATTCAGTCCTGAATTCTTTTCAAATCTTCCATTCTACACGTATTCCTACTCATAAATCTCTAACCAATCACAGAAAAAGAAAAAATTGTAATTTTGTCCCACATCAATATGCTCCTATAGCATAGGCTGAGATTCATGATGCCATTTCAAATCTTCAAGAAAGCAACTTAGTCAAGTAGCAGCCAGAAATAATTTAAAAAATTAGAGACGATGAGCAGAAAAAATGAGTAGAAGACTATAATGCCACACCTCGAATTCATTTAATATAGCATTAAAGTCTGATATATGACTATCGATTTCAGCTGCTGTAAGCTGACTATTGATTCCAATGACCTCAGCAGGAAGAAGGTATGAATATTTCCGGAGATTACACTCCCTTCTAGGATCAAAGCTCCTAAAAGGAGATACCACAAAATTGAATATTAGTAACAACAGCTTAGACCAGTGAAATTAGTATTCATAAAAAAATCAGTAGACTTATCAGAAGTCTTTGTTCAGAGAAAAAATGCATAGATGGGTTAAGATCTAAGACCAATCAAAACAACATCGTCCTTTGTCTAACAAACTATTAAAACGTTTTGGATCATTGGAGTTTTCTTTATGGTCTTTTGTTGCATGGGAAAAACTTTTTGTAAGCTTAGAATCATGAAAAAGGAAAATTGTCAATCTGGAACTTATAAAAGGTCAATAATGAAGATAACTAATAACTGAGAAAAAAAAAAAACAAGGGAATAAGGAAGTTTCATGCACATAATTATAACTACATAATCAGAGAAGAAGAAGAAAAGAATTCATTCGGTTTGGAAATCATAAGTAAAACAACAAACTCAAGGTCTCACCTCTGTGAAGGTAAAATGCTGAAAACTTTGATATTTCTTGGAAGATGAGCATTAACGCGTTTAGCAAGATCAATGCCATAGGGGTCATCCTTCCATGCATCTGGAGGAATTTCCATTTTGAGGCATATCATGGTTGCCAAGGAGTGAACCTATATTATTTTGCACAATGATTTGAAACCAAGAACAATAAGAAAATGGTACATTCCAAGGCACATGCAATAAGGGAACATTCCAAATCCAAATGTAACTCACTCCTTTATCTGTTCGGCTACTTCTAGCCCACGCAATTTTCTGCAAATTTCCGTAGTTACTCTCACGGATCCCACCAGCCTTAAAAACTGCAGTTTCCAATTCCCCTTCAATAGCTACATTCCAAAAATGCAATGCTTTAACAAGATCCATCGATGCTAGTGGACCCAAACACATGACATGATCAATGCCTTCAAAAGAAGTTTACTTTCTACCATAACAGTTCACTTAAGAAAACCAGTCTTCAAAACTCAAAATAACTAATTGTATCATCTCATCATTAGAAAATGCAAGAAACCAATGGGATTATAAGATCTGGATCAGTGTTTTTGTCTTTTTGCGCATAAGGACATAGTTTACCCATTTGTTCAAAAAGCTCCCTGCCCCTACTGCAATGACTGAAATCAAAATTCAATATAACAGGAATAATTTGGTCATTTCAGCAATGCTGAGAGACTTTTTGGGTAAAAATCGACATGTATGCCCTTTATCTTGTAAAACACAAGGAATATAAAAAAAAAAAAAAGATACACAAATTTAATTCAGAAATTTACCAATTAAGTGTCTTATATAGAATCATTGTCAAAATTAGCTATATAACAAAATTTCTTACTATAATAGCGACATACAGTCAACTTGAACTAAATTATCCTTAAAACAAACCAACCAAACCCAACCAACTTGCAACTCTCCATTGCCTGCATGAAGTGAGGAACTCTTGCGGACAATGGAAACCATTGCCCGCGTGACATGCGGGTGATGGCTACTATCGCCCGGAGATCATCACCCACCAAAGTTGAATAACTCTTGCCCAGCTCTTGCAGGCGTCGCCCCACACCACACCTTGGGTGATGGCAACCATCGCCTGTGTCAAAAAGATTTGGTTGGATTGTTTTAAGGGCATTTTGGTACAGATTGGCTGTATGTGACTACTATAGTAGAAATTATGTTATATGGCTAGTTTTGATAATGTATTCATGAAAATGACTAGATAAGTAAAATTTTCAATTTAATTAATGCTCGAACATTTTCAAAATCAAATAAAGAGTTAAATATTGAAGAAGCTTACTGGATAACGAATGCTCATCTCGCTGCATTTGCAGACCTGAAATGCAACAATAATAATAATAATAACAACGATAAAAAGAGACCACTTTTATTCAAAATCCAAAATTAAAATAGAAAAGATGAAATTTATTGACCTCTGTAATCGGTGCCAACGTAACCGACGCGCAAGGCGACTTTCTTTTTGCGGACAGGTTCCCATTTGTCGTCGGAGGAGTTTGGAGTGGGACGAGTCAAAGTATGAGAAACGGACGGTGAAGATTTAGATGAAGATGAAGCGGGACAGCGGTAGCAAGATAAAGGTAGGAGATTGACGGCTGAGATTTTATTTGAGAATCCGACGGTGGAAAGTGTTGAAGTTATGCTCCTGGCAGACCACGGAGAGTGCAGGAGTCGAAGTGGGTAGATGGCCATGGAGTTTTAGAACGAGGGCAATTTTGTTAATTTGATTGGATATGTTTTACATACGTATTACGTCTGGATGTTTCTATCGAGTGCCGACTGCCGAGTGCGGGAGCGCGAAAGAGTAAGACTGCCACATGAATAGCCACGGTCGGGTTGGCGCTCGACCCATTTCAGTGAAAAGCTCAACGCAACCCGATTCGAAGTTTAAATTTTAACCGATGCGGTGCCCATTAAAATTTATCATTATGGTAAAAAAGTGATAAAATTTAATAGTTGATGCATCGTTTGTAATATGCCCATCACTATTCAATTTCATTTTCATTGAATCAATTGTATAATTTTCTAAAATATATTAATTGATTTTCTGAAAAAAGAATTTTAGCAATGCTGTTGGACGATAAAATTTTCACAACAAAAACATACCAAGTTCTGTATAATTAACTATCGTAAGATCAAATTTCCAACCTATTTTTTCTCTCTCTCTCTACTTTTCAATTTTATGCTGTCAAAAGAGAGCTCTCTATTGTTTTTTTCTTAGTGGTACTTTCTTATAGTCTTTTCCTTTTTATTTTGTACCTTATTCTGTCCTTTGACTATGTGAAATAGGTATTTTCATGGAGTTAGATCCATGTAGACAACGATTTGTGGTGGCTGTAGTTTTTTATTGTTGTTGTTTGACATTAAGGTTTTTTTTTTTTTTTAAAAAGATTAGAGCTTCCAAGCTTGAAAATGTGGAAAGATAAAACATGTAGATTGGTCACCAATAGAGATCTACTACCTCTATTAGTTGGTAGAGCTAATGCTAGAGGCAAAGTCTCTCAAAGGGCTAAGAAATATTGTTAGTGCTAGTTACTTTAATTTAAGAGTATTATTATAGGTACAAATTCTTGTATATATTTATTTTGTATAAACTGATGTGACATGATATAATTGGTTGAATTAAATATCTTTTGACCCACATGATTTATTTTTATTATTTTATATTTTCATTCAACCAATGAATTAATGTCAAATCAGTTTTTACAAGATAAGTTTGTATAAAAATTTGTGGCTATATCATAACTCTTAATTTAATATATTGTGTGCATGTTTAATGGAGATATTTGTTTTTGGTATTTAATTGCTCAGTTGTTAGTATTTTAACCATTTGTGTATTGCTAATTGCTCAATCTCTAAAATTTTCTTTTCTTATTTCCCTTGTTAAAAGTATGGAAAAGCTATTCAGAGAGCGACTATCCAAGCGGCGGATGGACCTTTCTCAATTTGCTTACTTTTTTGGTTTTGGATATGGAACCGATGTTGTTTGTTGCCAATGAAGAAATTTGATCTACTTTTTTTAAAAGTATAAATTGTGATTTCCCCCCCTTTTAAAGATCATTTAATTGTTTTCTCACAAGAAATTTATAAAAGATTTGTACCTTGCAAAGTGAAAGAGTTTACGAAGATAAAAATTATTTTTACTTTTTAATAATTTTGTACATTGACAAAATTGAAATTATTATAAAGTGATTAATGAGTCTACTGAGATAAAATAAGACAGTCAAATATCACTACTCTTTTTTTTTATTATTATTGAAATTGAATTCTCCGTACGTGCCGCCTACACTTGCTTTGACACCACATGACTCGTATGACAAATGGGGATATGTTGCATCGGCCCAATACAGGATGCTGGGATGTTGGCCATCTTGAGAGTTAACAAACAATAAACATTAATCTATGAGGGGCTATTTTTTTTTTTATTTGAAAATAATTTTACATGATTGTAAAATAGAGCTTCTATCATTTTTGTTTTCAGAAGAAAGAAATTGCAGTAATACAAACTTGTACAACACAACAATAATGATTATATTGACCTTAACTGTTTTTTAAACCTTAATTTTAATGATAACAAACAATATGGTAATGATTCATTAGTTCTTAAAGGTCAAAAGTTATTCATGTGAGATCAAGCTCAAAGAAATTTGTGCTCATCAAGTCAAGGCTCAAATGTGAAGAACACTAAATTA